>NC_058404.1:115976106-116576106 GCF_002201575.2 Neomonachus schauinslandi | reverse complement strand
AGTTCTAGATCCTGAAACATAAATTGGGCATAAACAAACAGAATTTTGTAAGAAAGTCTTATAAATTATTTGATGTACAAAAAGTCTGTATAAATATAACAAACGTGTTAAATGTCATAGCAGAAGTCTGTTAAATATAACAGTTAGTGACAACTAACTAAAATTACCAGCAATAATGGAATAGATGAATTACTGCAATATTTAGTCTAGATATAGTCTATACTTAAAAAAGTCTTCATAGCCTCTATTTGGCTTAATATAACATGATATGCAGTTAAAAAGTTATCTAAGAAGGGGCGCCTGGGTGGCTCAGTGGGTTAAGCATCTGACTCTTGTTTTTGGCTCAGGTCATGATCTCGGAGTCATGAGATTGAGCCCCACTGGACATGAGCCTGCCTAAGATTCTCTCTCCCTCTCCTTTAACACCTCCCCTCTGCTCTCTCTCTCTTGTAAAAAAAAAAAAAAAAAAAAAAAGTTCCTTGGGGCACCGGGGTGGGTGGGTTAAGCATCTGCCTTTGGCTCAGGTCACGATCTCGGGGTCCTGGGATGAAGCCCTGCATCAGGCTCCCTGCTCAGCAGAGAGCCTGCTTCTCCCTCTGCCCCTCCCCCTGGCTCATGCTCTCTCTCTCAAACAAATAAATAAGATAAAAAAATAAAGTTATCTAAGAAAATGAAAAATCTTTCATAAAGGAGTTACAGGCAATATTTCTTGTGGTGAAGTAAATCTTCAAAAAA
Organism: Neomonachus schauinslandi; assembly: GCF_002201575.2. Lineage (NCBI taxonomy): Eukaryota > Metazoa > Chordata > Mammalia > Carnivora > Phocidae > Neomonachus > Neomonachus schauinslandi. Next base: position 116,575,371 of record NC_058404.1, on the reverse strand, counting down.
CTATAGTGGCTATCAATGTACAGATATATTTCAACAATTATATACCCTATTAATTTTTTTAAAATTCTTTGGCACTTCTGGTCACAGTGACAGACATCTGAATGTGTTCAAAAGTATTTTTTAATAGAAAAAAATAGATATTCTATTGCAAAACCAAATGATAAATTTATCATTAAAACACATGAGGTTACTTTAATTGAAATGATAATGCTATAAATGGTAAAGAATACAATATAGAATCAAGAATTAACCAATAAATGACAAATGGACATACAAATACACAAGTTGGTACTAGCCTCTCAGGAAAGGTAATTTAAAATTACTTATTATCAAATACTACTAGAAATAATTATCTCCTTTCCAGTCAAACATGAAACAAATAATTTCTTGGTATCTTAAATTTAACCGAAATTTATGTTTTAGTTTTGGCTGGTTAATTTTCAGTAAGGTTTCATTGCTCTTCAAATCTAGTCAATTTCTTTTTTCCAAATCCCTCTCAAAATCACAGGATTTCCCATTCCATGACTTCTTACAGTATTTCCACCCAATGGTGAGCAAGGACTTTAAAATATCTCTGGCTTAAACTAAGGGTTTGATGGTTTCTGATAGGACTGATAACCTCTACATAAACAGAAATTAGGATAGACCATAGATTTAGAATGGACTCCAAAAGCTGAAACATTATAAAAAGACAGAGCTCAGGAGTCAATAGTCATGGCCTGTCTTTGCTTCCTACTAATATCAGAACAACATGTTGAAAGACATTTGATAATATTTTTAAGAAATCAGAATGCACTTGTACAACATGATGAAATTTTATCTCTCAAGCCAAAATATAATGAAATATTAGAAACACTGCCATTAAATCTAGGTTAAGATAAAAATACTATTATCACTGTTGTTTAACACTGTTCTGGAGAATTAGGTGAAGTAATTAAATAATAGAAAGATATAAGATGTATAAAATTGAGAGGCAAAATTATCATAATTTGCAGATGATATAAAACTGGAAAATCTGACTCAACTGAAAACTATTACAATGAGAGAACATTAATGTATCAAATAAATGATGATGATAATGAAAACTTACAGGTGCTTACTATGTACAGCAGTGTTCTACATATATTAACTCATTTAATCCTCTCAACAATTCTATATAATATCATCATCTCTATCTTATGGACAATAGGAAACAGGTCACATAGCTTGTGTGGTAAAGGTGGGATTAAAAAATTTGAGGCTGTATTCTTAACCACTACACCAAATCAAACTGTTTGTAAAATCTTTCTGTTGGTATTTAAAAAACAGCCAGAAAATATAATAAAATAATAAGATATCATTATACTAGCAACAGAATTATAATAGCAACAGAAAAGTTAACATAGAAATAATCCTATCACAAAATATGCAAGAAAACTTTAAAATGCCACAGAGGAACTTAAAAAGTAGACAGGAAGATGTACCTTGTTTTTGTAAAAAATAAAACTCAATATCATATGCCAGTTTTTTCCTACTTATTTGTAAATTTAATTCAATGACAATATAAATACCAAAATGATTTTTTTTCCCCAAGGGAGGGAGGAAAAAAGACAAGCCAATTCTACTCTTCATGTAGAAACAGTGGCAAATGTGTGATATAATTATAATTTTAATAACCTCTTGGTCCTGGAAAATAAATAACCTGAATGAGATGAATATAACTGAAATTAGATTCAGAAATAGACATAAATTCATGTGAGAATCCAGTTTACCATAAGGGCATTTATAATCAATGGGAACCATTTATTCAAGTAAACAAATATGTTATTAACCTTAGACTCATTCAAATATCTATTTGAGAAGTATAAAAGTTTAAAATGTATTAAGTCAAGTCTGTCCGGACTCTATTTATCTACTCTTTGTTAAGTATTTATTTTACTTAATTTCTGTAGGATCTCTGAACAATAATTTATAATTTGGAGAGACGTGTTCTGGAATAATATCAGCTTAACAAGAGTTTCTAGTTCCTCATTTTGGCTTTGGGGGAATGAAGAAAAATAACCTTTAGGAATGATTCTCTAGCAGATGTAAGAATGCTGCAGATAAAAGCTGCCTTTTCTTTTTTCATTATGCACCTTACTTTCTTAAATTCTGTGTTACCATCTGTATAAACCAGGTTAACAAGCTGAATTTTTAGCAGATTTACTTCTAATATGGCTTGTTTATTTATTTTGCACATTTAATAGGATGTCCTGGAAGAAAAGCTGGAGAAAAACAAGGACATTTATACTTTGGGACTGTGAAAATGATTAGACTCACTGAATCCTACATATAACAACTGGGCCTGTTGTTGCTAGCCTTTCGACAGACTTGTGCCAGAATCCATTTCTCTTTAAATGCCATGGAATGTCATTGATACGTGAAATGACAACCCTGAACTCTGACGTTGCATAACGAAGACCTCAGTGCAGGACCCCAGATACTCCTTAGCAAGTTGGAATTGTGCTATCTGTGCCCATCACTCTTCATGAAGAAAATATATTCTATGGAAAAACATTGCTACAGGAACTGCTTCATATCAATACTGAATTAAATCAGGGTGAAAAGGAATAAATACTGTCACCAGCATACTTTCCAAGCAACTGCAATGTGGATATGTTAATGCTGTGTCAAAGCACCATCTGTCCTGATGTCTGTAGAGAAGTATGCCATTGTCTCGATCAGATCAGCTGCTAGCTTGGGCCAGTCCTAAGTAGGATGCTCTATCCTGTATCATGAGAATTGTTATTTTCACCAAAGGTGACAATAATTCATATTTATTTTCTTCTTTTGTGTTTCTCATCAAGAAATCCACCCCCAACACCCTCCTACTCACAACTTCTAAACATCTCTCTTTTCCTTCTCAAGAACCTTCCCCTCCACCCTGGCTCCCCAATCTTCCTTAATATAAGATTCTCTAGAAATCTCTTAGTGCTCATTCAGTTTTTTATCTGGCTCTGGAAATTTTTTCTGTTCTCGTTTCACTTGCTGTGTTTACAGGGCACTGCTCCATTCACAACAGGCTTGTACATACTGAAATCTCCACATTCAGAGAAGTAGTATTTATTAATTTGATGACTTAGGATGAGGAGACCCATGGATTTCTATAACTCAGAGGAAACAAATATCTTTAATATGTAACTATGATTTTCATTTCCTAGGATAACTTTACAAAATAGAATAGTAAATGTTTAAAAATATAGTGACAAGATATATAACATGTAAATATTTCAAGCTTCATAGAGCTGCAGTGAAACAATTAGATTTTTTAAATGAGAAAAGTAGGAAGGGTCACCGAGAAAAAACAATGATAAACATGCATCACTAATTTAGTTTGTTGACCTGGAAATAAAGAATTAGCCTTGAGTTATTTTGTTACATCTATTTATTTATTCTGTTTCATTCCACAAAGGAATTGAGAGTTTGGTTCAGTTTACCCTTCTAAACAATCTAAAACATATTTTTATCCCTTCCTAATATATTTTTTCCATCTGCCAAAATAGTTTTCTGGTGTGCTGAATTAAATTACACCCAAAATTTGGAACTGATATACTGTGGGAAAGGAAGTTTATATAAAATGATAACAATCTTGCTAACTCTGGACTTAAGCTTGTCTTAAATAACACTTGAGACTGGAAAATGAACAGCATGGTTGTAATGGGGGCAAGGCTGGGGCATTGCTGATCTTTCCCTTCATCTGACCTGATTTGTTCTCAGCTACCTTTCAGCATGCACCCTCAATTAGTAAGCTATTTTGAAAAGATGCAGGCAACACTACTAGGAAATGAAGATTGAAGACTTCTCTGTAACTGCAAAGCCCTTAACAAATTAAATCATCAAGTGCTTGGGATGCTAGATGCTCAGTGAGTGTTTACTGAATGAATAAAACTTAGTCAAAAGTTTCTTAAAATGAAGAAGAAAAAAGGAAGAGTAAAATTAAAGTGTTTTTTTAAATCATTACTTTTGATCTTGGCTTTTCCTTTATCCCTTCCAACCTTTCTCTTGCTTCTTTACATTTCTTCTCTTGAAGAAAAACTTTTTGTTCATATTTTTCAGTTTTCAGGGGGGGATAACATTTTGTCACTTTCAATTCCTGATGCTGTCCATGTTGTATGACAACTGTGTTTATGCTCATATATACTCATATGGTGGTACCCTGTAATTATCACTTTAATCATGACACACTTTCTGAGTTGATTTAATAGGGTTTCCTTTTACTGATTTCAAGTGGGAAAATACCATAAAGTGTTAGTAGGGAACATAAGTTTTTTGAGTCCTGGATGAGTTTCTTACTCTAATTTATTTCCACATGAATGGCCTTTGAAATTCCACTGTTGTTGTAGGTCAGTATCTCTGATTAGGAACTGCTTTCACAAAGCAGAACAAGGGGTGGAGGAGCGAGAGAGATTTTTAAGCAGTAAAGACAAAAAAAAAAAAAAAGACGCTCAGAGACTGAATAGGCTGTGATTGCTGAGTAGTGAAAACAGGTGGTGGTTTTGGTTCATGAAAGGTAACTTGCCAAAAGAGGTTAGACATAAATAACTAGAGTATAAGTAGATTAATATAAAAAATACACAAAGAATCAATACAAAAAATAACACCATAACCATAAATATGAATGTTTTATCATTGAGGTTTTTTCCCATTATGAGTGAACATTGCTGTTTACCTACAAAGTCATGAGAAAATTGTATGCACATATCATGTTAAGAATCACCCAAGGACCTTAGTAAAAACGTAGATTCCAGGAGCCAACCTTCAGAGAAATGATTTAGTAGGTATTTGTGGAGTCTCAAATATGCATTTTCAATAAGTGTTATAGAGGATTTTGGAGACCATTCTTCAGATATGTTGTCTTACAGGAAACAGAGTAAAACACTGGATAATTTGAATTAACCTTTTGTTAATTCACTCAAAAATAATGATTACTAGGTACTATTTACTGATATACCAGGTATGTAGGGATTGGAGATACAGTGGAAAATAAGATAAGCATATAATATATAAATATGTAAATATACATACCATGCATTCTATGAGGAAAATTAGATAGAATGCCTGATGAATAAGGAGCTGTGACTAAGCAATTGAGGGCTTTGTTCAACCGAGAGTTAACTGGTATAACCTTATTTGTGGTAATTAATTCAACTAAATACACATATGTTGAGAACACACTATTTCTTAGACACTGAATTAGGCCCTGGGGGTCGAGAGATAAGAATGGTTCTTTTCTCAATGTACCCATAAACTATTAGAGAAGAAAATATGTTATTATTTTAAGTTACAATACATCAACCATTATGCTAAGCCATCAGGACACAAAAATGAATAAGACACAGTTCTTACTCTTCAGGATTTCTTCTAATAAAGGAAATGAAGGCAGATATAGAGAACTTAAGGTAGAAGTATGTATGAGGTATTCCTAAAACTGAAAGAAATCTAAAGCATAGAAAAATATGAGGGAATGATACTGATGGAAGAACGTGGTAAAGCAGACAAGGGAAAGATCATGCAGGGCCTTGTAGATAGGAGTCTTGATAAGAATTTTGGTTAAAAAAGATTTTTTTGAGAGTGGGCCAGAATCCAATATGGCTGGTGTCCTTCTAAAAAGGGAAATGAGAAATTTGGATACACAGACAGACATTCAGAGGGAAGTTGATGAGGGAGAAGATGGCCATGTGACCGGAAGGATGCATTTACAAGCCAAGGAACACCACGGATTATTGGCAAATACCAGAAGCTAGAAGAGGCAAAGAAAGATTCTCCCCATGAGCCATCAGAGAGTACATGGATCTTCTAACATCTTGCTTTTGGACATTTAGCCTCTAGAAGGGTGAGATGATGAATTACTGTTGCTTTAAGTAAAATAATAATAATAATAATAATAATAATAATAATAATAATAAAAGACTATGCTAGTTTAAGCCTGAAGAATAGAGAGGAACAAGAATGGATGCAGGAAATTATTGTTAGGAAAGCAGGTAAGAGATGATGGCAAACTTGACTAAAATGATGTCATGAAAGACAGAAGTGAACAATATTTATGAATATGGCTTTTTGACTAATTGCATTTGGAAGAAAAGGTAGGAGTCAAGTATGAATCTTGTTACTGACTTGAGTAAGTGGAGAATGATAATGGTGGTTACTGATATATGGATTTTTGGAGGAGGAGCAGCTTTAAGGGGGAAAAATAAATTCAGTTTTGGACATGTTCAATTAGAGGTTACTTGTGAAACATCCAAGTGGAGTGTTGAGTAGGCATTGGATATATAGGTCTTCTAGAGCTAACAAGAGAAGCTGGAGCTGAAGCTAATAACTGGAAGCCATGGTAACTACATGATGTAAGTATAGAATACTGTGTAATATCTTTCTTGTGAGAGAACAGAAGGAGGCCTACACAGAACCCTGAGGAATGCCGTATTTAATGACATAAAAGGACAGGTGGAGACAGTGAAAGATAATGAGTAGAGGTAACAGAAAGAAAACAGGAGACTGGGGTGTATGCAAAAACTCAGGAAAACTGGGAAAAGTTAAATGTCCTGAAGGTTCTTAAGAGATCAAGGAAGATCAGGGCTGAAAAAAAATATTTTGTGACTTTTATCAGGGGGATGGAGAAGGTAGAGCACAAAGTGAAGTGAGTATAAGAATAAGATAGGTGTCGGGGCGCCGGGGTGGCTCAGTTGGTTAAGCGTCTGCCTTCAGCTCAGGTCATGATCTCAGGGTTCTGGGACTGAGCCCTGCATGGGGCTCTCTGCTCAGCAGGGAGCCTGCTTCTCCTTCTCCCTCTGCTATCCCCCCCGCCCCCCGCTTATGCTCTCTCTCTCAAATAAATAAAATCTTAGAAAAAGAATAAGAGAGGTGTCATAGAGGGTAAGATACATACATTCTGCGTGTCTCTACATAATAGAATAATTAAGTCATAGAAATAAAAAACTATTGAAGAATGGTGATATTCTCTATCTTTAGATCTACATGCATGTAATCGAGACAATAATGTGATTAATCTTGCAATCATTATTCCTTTTTTAAGGATGTGAGGAATTTATCACCAAGAATTTAAGAATTTGCCCAGGCGTTTTAATTCAGCTCTCAGGTATAAATAGCTAATTGAATAATAACTGAATAATCTGGTAATCTCCTGATTATGGTAAATGGCTTAAACTCTAATGACATTTTTATAAATGATAAACAGAAGATTAATTATATGTAAAGAAAACAATCAGCTATACTATTAAATACTGAGGAATAAGAAGTAGCATAGATTTCAAAAATAGCAAGCCTTTATCCATTAAACTTCACTTTTTTTAACATGATGGTAATAGATAGAGCTTTTCTATGTAGTTTTAACCCAAACAGTCCTTGATGAAGTGTCAGATTCTGATAGACTACTCAATGTCAGTTGTTCACTTCCTTAACTTCAGAAACAAGTTCTCATTAGTTCTATCCAACTTGGAGGAGTTCTCTCTTTGACTAACAGAAATAAAACCTGACTTAGTTTAGAGAGAGATCAAAGAAATTCTCTCTATGATGATTAGCTCTGCTTAGGGATGACTGTTCATATCAAGATTCTCTTTTAAACATTAGACAGACTTCAGAAATCTTGCTGGTGGAATTACTGTCCTCTCAACTAACTAAGGCATTTCTTGCCAAAGACTAAGAGCTTCCACTAACACCATTCTTCTCAATATAAGGAGTCAAAATTAGTTAAAATACAAAACAAATAAAATAACTGAAGTTCATAGAGTACAAGGATATATCTCCCTGGCTTTGCCCTTTCTCAGCAACTTACATAGCTTTATTTTATAAGTATGAAGTTACACATTTCCCCCTATGGTATTTATGACAGAGTAGAACATATTTTTGAAATGGCAAAACTCATCCTTTAAATAAAAAATGTAATAAAAATTAAATACAACTTGCACACATAATATGATGATGTCACTAACAAGGAGAAAGGATTTCTGGTAGGCTTAGACTATAGAATTCAAGAAAGGCATATTCAAAGCAAAAGATGGTTGGATGCATGATTAGAATAACTACATTAAGTTATTAAAAATATAATTTCAGGTCTGTGTATTTAAGAAATCCTTTATTTTATTGTGAATAATTTCAACTACCCAGCTTCTTTAAACTCTTAAGAACTTAATATCCATAAAGTTCCAAATCTTGTATTATTGTAAAATCTTGGCCTCTATATATCAAATACACCAGAACATTAACAGTAGAACTCCATGTGTTGCAAATTCTGTTAGCAGAGGAAATGTGACCTATTCTGGTGAATGGGCTCTTTATCAAAGTTCAGTATGCATTAGAAAGAATAAGTAAAATTAGATAAATATGCAATATTACTTTTATTTTCCATACACCTTTTAATAGAGTGGTTTGAGATTGCTCATGGTGATGAAAAGGGAATTCTTGATGTCCTTAACTTACATAAACCCTACTTTTCAAAGGCTGATTGGAATAAAATGAGTTGATAAGGACAACTGATAAATACCTAGTCTGTGTAAAGCATTATGTGTTAAGAAAAATGCCCACTTTAGCTGTACCCCATACATTCTGATATGTAGGGTTCTCATATTATTTTCTAGATACTCTAGAATTTTCATTTGGAATTTCTTCCTTATCTGAAGAATTAAGAACTTGTTCAATTTTTTTTGGTTTATTTTTAATTTCTAAGTTGTAAGAAGTTATTTTTATTTTTATTGCCTTCCAGTTTCATTAAATAATGATCTGAGGAATGTTGTCTGTGTTATTTCCACTTCTTAAAATTTATTGAAATTTACTTGTGGCCTAAAATGTGGTCCTTTTTTTTTTTAAGATTTTATTTATTTATTTGACAGAAAGAGACACAGCAAGAGAGGAAACACAAGCAGGGATAGTGGGAGAGGGAGAAGCAGGCTTCCTGTGGAGCAGGGATCCTGATGCGGGGCTCGATCCGAGGACCCTGGGATCATGACCTGAGCCAAAGGCAGTCGCCCAATGACTGAGCCACCCAGGCACCCCTACAATGTGGTCCTTTTTTTTTTTTTTTTTTTTGTCAAGGCATAATGATCACTTGAACAGATTTATTTCTGAGTAGAGATGTATAACAATATCTTAAAAATAACATCTGTCCAATAAGTATTATACAGATACAGCAACAGGAATGTCTTTTCATCACATGTAGGTGGTAGTAATATGAAGACTTAAGAAGAACTGGACTTAGATCTATTTTGTAAAAGCTGCTGATTCTATGATATTTTGAATCTCAAAATGACAATGGAAGACAGTAGGTAAAAGTACAATATAGTAGCTTTCACTGTGGTGATGCTGTGTACTCTCAAAAATAATCTAAATCTGACAAAAAAAAGTATATGTAACCAAACAGAAAACAACAAATTAAATGATAAAAGTGACCTTTGAAAACACACAGTCACTCACATTCACAATAGTTCTACTGGATTCAAGAGACCTAATGTCTCTGATATACTTTTTCTTTAGTACATCTATAAATTTCTTGAAGAGTTGAAAAATTGCACATGTAATCCTATTGCTTTTTAATCTTGAGACTGAATTAGTAACTTTTTTTAAAATAAATTCATCAACAATTCAATGGTGGTGATGAGGCAAGGCCAAATATCTCAATGGAAGAATTCTAAGAATTTCGCACCTTCCCCAAATCTTACAGTCAAAGCACTAAGTTATAATGGCGACTCCCCTTCCAATCATTCCACTTAATGTTTAAACATTTACCTGAATAGAGGGGGCATAAATATATATATTTATACATATTATATGAGCACAGCAGAGCCTTGGTAAATAATTCATCTCAGAATAAGGCAAGGAAAAAAAAAGATTCAGCTTGGTTCAACCATGCTTCACTCTCACTTGGGTGTACATCGTTAAGCATGGACATACTGAAAATAAAGACCGAAGAACAACTAAAGAATGAAATTTGCTCTTTTAAAATGCAGACTAGGGAAGGGATAAGAAGAAAAGGTCGGTAAAGGACATTGGTAGTTACATAAATTATCCACATACCCTACAGAGACTTTGGTGGTGAGAGACAGAAGTTTTGTTACAAATTGAGAATCACTACATACATATTGTCCCTCTATAGCAGAGAAAATAATCGTCGAGATTAACTTTCATAGCTTGTATCACAAAAATTTTCCCCAATAAAGAAAATTATTAATTTAATGCACAGTACATATTTTTCAAACCTTAAATGTTCCCGTGAGTGTGTAATTTTCCATTCCTTTCCCATTCCTCTCCCCATCCCAATTCCCTATAGCTTAAGCTAATCTTCAACATAACATGTCACTAATCCATCTATTTTCAACCTACTAGTTCATTTATCTATTATAAGTAGGAATTTCAAAATATATTGTTTTAATAAATGCATTTCATTCTATTGTCAGTTACATATCTTTATATATATATACTTTTATACAAATACATATATATATTTACACATAAATCTATCTACCTATATATTTTTTAAACTAATAAGCTGTGGTTGGAATTGTGAAGCAGAATCTTAGCTATTTAAGGAAAAGCTGATGGGAAAGACATTGGCACTAGATGAAATAATTCTTTTGGCAATTCTTTAGTAGTTTCCAGATCAAAATAGTATTAAAACTAAGAAGTAAATGTCAAAGTGAAATCTTAAATTACTGAGGTAAAACTGCCAGAAAGATTCCTTCTTTGGAGAGCCAGTCTTCTTCTCCCTTACTCCTCTTACTGTTTGTAGTGACTTCTAAATGTAAAGTGATAGTAATAAAGTTAGCATAGCTGAGCAGAAATGGAATACCAGGATATCTCTTCTTTTGTACATATTATTTAGATACAGAAGACTGTCGTAAAATTCTCGGGTAGTTTTCAAAGTTGAAACCTTTAATCTTTAATTATTAAACATGTAATAATAATTGTTACCATTTTTGAGTGCTAATCACGTATTAGACACTGAACTAGGTACTTTACATATATCATTCTTAAAACAATTCTGCAAGGTAGGAATTATTATAATTAGGCCTGCTTTTACAAACAGGAAACTAGAACAGTTATAAAGATTATAAGATTATAAAACCAAAGGAGCACGGTGAAATTTAAAACCAGGTCTATGTAACAGCAAACCTCATGCTTTTTCTACTACAAAGGGTCTACTTCAGGGAATAAATATGATAGATGTGTGTATAAATTAATGTTAATTAGAGTTCTCCTCTCATAGCTGTTTTCAAGCTTGTAGTCTACTAGTCAGAGTGCAGTTTATGTTTCAATTTTAAAAAGCCATTTTTTATCTGTTTAGAATTTGACATGGATATATAATATGTGCATATATTCTTTTGTATCTGCTTTTTATTATATTAAACACTTAAATCTGAACCAAGAAGGCTCCAATAAACAGAAGGATAGAAAAGGGGGACAAAATTTCAGGTAAAATGTAAAAAAAAAAATTAAAATATTTTGAATAAAGAATTCTATAAATATAAAATTCTGACAAAATAGATACTTTAAAAAAGAATTCTGATAAATAGGTATGGTATTTAAATGGATAATTTTAAGAAACCCATAAAGTTATAATAATTGACTTAAGAATGATCAAATATCTCCCTAGTTAAAAGACAATAGGCTCAGATGGTTTTACAGACAAATGTTCATCATCATTAGCCATCAGGGAAATTCAAATTAAAACCACATTGAGATACCACCTTACACCAGTTAGAATGGCAAAAATTGACAAGGCAAGAAACAACAAATGTTGGAGAGGTTGTGGAGAAAGGGGAACCCTCTTACACTGTTGGTGGGAATGCAAGTTGGTACAGCCACTTTGGAAAACAGTGTGGAGGTTCCTCAAAAATTTAAAAATAGAGCTACCCTATGACCCAGCAATTGCACTACTGGGTAGTGAAAAGAAGGGCCATATGCACCCCAATGTTCATAGCAGCAATGTCCACAATAGCCAAACTGTGGAAACAGCTGATATGCCCTTCAACAGATGAATGGATAAAGAAGATGTGGTCCATATATACAATGGAATATTACTCAGCCATCAGAAAGGATGAATACCCAACTTTCACATCAACATGGATGGGACTGGAGGAGATTATGCTAAGCGAAATAAGTCAAGAAGAGAAAGTCAATTATCATATGGTTTCACTTATTTGTGGAACATAAGGACATTAGGAGAAGGAAGGGAAAAATGAAGGGGGGGAAATTGGAGCAAGAGATGAACCATGAGAGACTATGGACTCTGAGAAACAAATTGAGGGTTTTAGAGGGGAGGGGCGTGGGGGGATGGGTTAGCCCAGTGACGGGTATTAAGGAAGGCACATACTGCATGGAGCACTGGGTGTTATACAAAAACAATGAATCATGGATCACCACATCAAAAACTAATGATGTATTGTATGGTGACTAACATAACATAATAAAATAAAATAAAATAAAATAAAAAAGTTTTACTCAATCTATAAGAAACAGATAATTCCTCTTATACAAAATGACTGGACAGTAGAAAAAGGGAAAGAGAAATGCAATCTTTTTTCTTTTTTAAAGATTTTATTTATTTATTTGAGAGAGAGAGAATGCACACAAGTGGGGGGAGGTGGAGAGGGAAAGGGAGAAACAGACTCCCCACTGAGCAGGGAGTCTGCCCTGGGGCTTGATCCCAGGACCCTGGGATCATGACCTGAGCAAAGGCAGATGCTTAACTGACTGAGCCACCCAGGCAGCCCTGAGAAATACAAGAAAAGACTGACAAGGACATACAGAAAGATTGACAAGGACAGATAAGAAAATTATAAATTTATTTCACCTATGAACACAGATGCAGAAATTCACTATTAGTAAATACTAGCAAATCAAATATAGTCAATATTTTTTTTTGTAGTGACCTAGTAGAGTCGATGTCAGGGATGCAAGGACCACTTAGTATCAGAAATTTTAATGATGTTACACATTATCATATTAAAGGAAGAAAATGGATGATACTAATCAATCCTTTCCAGTTGAATAAGTATTTGGTAAAATTCAACACTCATTCATGATAATCACTCAACTAAGAGAAAAAAGAAAGGGAAAAATTTCTGTATAAAAAATTACCCATCATCCAAATAGAGTATTTATCAAAAACATCAAACCTAGTTGTGAAACTAGAAGCATTTTCATGAAATTTAGGTACAAACAAATCTATCCACTCTCATAACTTCTAGTTTATTTTATACTAGAGGTCTTGTCCAATGCAATAGGACAAAAAAAAATCAAAGATGTAATCATAAAAGTTGTAACTAGAAAGATATTTTATATATATTTATATGATTGCATTAGCTTCATAAACATCCAAGAGAATCCACAATCTAATAGATTTAAAAAGATAATCAAATTCAAAATACTTGGTATTTACTCAAAGGAGTTAAAGACTTTTGACTACACAAAAATTGCACATGGATGTTAAAGAAGCTTTATTTATAATTGCTAAAATTTAGAAGAACTAAGATGTCCTTCAGTAGGTGAATGGTTAAAAAACTGGTACATCCAGACAATGAACCACTATTCAGCACTAAAAAATGAGCTATTAAGACATGAAAAGACACAGAGGAAACTTAAATACATATTATCAAGTGAAAAGTCAATCTGAAAAGGCTATATACTATATGATTCCAACTCTGTGACATTCTGGAAAAGGAAAAACTATGGAAATAGTAAAAAGATCAGTGTTCTTAGTGTTTGGGAGAGAGGGCAGGATGAATAGGTAGAACATAGTGGATTTTTACGGCAGTGGAACTACTCTGTATACCAAAATGATGCATACATGTCATATATATGTTCAAACCCAGATAATGTACACCACCAAGAGTGAACCCTAATGTAAACTATGGACTTTGAGTGATAATAATTATTGTCAATGTAAGTTTATCAGTTGTAACATATGTACCACTCCGTGGAGGATATTGATAATGAGGGAGGCTATGCATGTGTAGGAGCAGGGAGTATGTAGGAAATCTCTGAGCTTACTGCTCAATTTTGCTGTAAACCTAAAACTGTTCTTAAAAATAAAGTCTCTTAGGGGCGCCTGGGTGGCTCAGTTGGTTAAGCGACTGCCTTCGGCTCAGGTCATGATCCTGGAGTCCCGGGATCGAGTCCCGCATCGGGCTCTCTGCTCAGCGGGGAGTCTGCTTCTCCCTCTGACCCTCCTCCCTCTCATGCTCTCGGTCTCTCATTCTCTCTCTTGCAAATAAATAAAATCTTTAAAAAAAAAAATAAATAAAGTCTCTTAAAAACAGAAGATCAAACAAGTTTGCTAAGTATAAAATGAATCTTAAATACATAATAATCTTTCTATTATACCAGTAATAGTTAACTAGAAAACATAATAGCATAAAAGCTATAATGCATAAAACTAATAATATAATGTATTTATTCTTCATTATGGACAACTAACAATTGTTAAATCCACATGTGCAAATTAATTTCTACCTCCTTCTATGGTCTTCTTTAATCAGTAAATGAAAACACCAAAACACCACCCTTCTAGCCTAGGCCAAAAACTATGGAGTTATCCTCGATTCCTCTCTCTTTTATATCTCACATTCAATCAGTCAGCAGCATCTGTTAGATTTGTTTTCAAAATATATCTACTTATCATCACCTCCACTGTTAGACCCTTGGGTCCAAACCACCATACTTTCTCCTTAGTCTCTGTTTTGCCTTTGTCCTTCTACAGTCTCCTTTCCATGTAGTAGCCAAAATAATCTTTTCACATGTAAGTCAGATCATGTCACCATTCTGCTCAAAATCTTACAATAGCTTCTCATCTCATTTGGCATAAAGTCAAAGTCCTAAGGTTTATACAAGATCTTACCCATTGATATTGCTCTAAGTTTATTACTTTCTACTCCCCTCTTCACTCATTCCATTCTATACATAGTCTCCTTACTGGTCCCCTACAAAGTATGTTACCATCATTGCACTTGCAAGATGGAACATTTTTCCTCAAGAAATCTATACAGCTTACTCTCTCACTTCCTTTAGGTTCTCTTCTTAAATGTCTCATTATCAGCTAGACTTTCTTTGAGTCCCTCATATAAAATAGTAATTCTTTAATGTTCTACCAACTCCTCATCCTTGACATTCTCTATCTCCCTTATTATTCTTTATTTTCCTCAGTGGCACTTATTCCCAAGTAACACACCAAGTGTTTATTTATTTATTTTTTTCTTATTGTCTGTATATCCTCCATTAAATGGAGATTCTATGAGGGCAGGTACTTTTTTTACCTCATTGCTATATTTCCAGCAACTACAACAATGTCTGTTTTGTAGTATGTATTCAAAAATAATATTGAAAAAATAATGTGTTGGTTTTTATGCCATTCATTATATTTTCCCTTATGGTTGAAACATATAAAAAGAAATAAAACAAGTTCTAAAGAAAAGTGAACTAAACCTTGAATATTCTTCAGATAGAACATTTCATGTAAATAGTGTAGTATATTTTTCTCTTCCATTTCTTAGTATTGCTGTTGTTAGGGATAACATATCTGATTTAAGAGTACATACAAAAGTTTGTCTTGTATCACAAAGCTTTAGCGAATTGACTTACCATCATTAGGAATACAAAAAGGAATTTGGATTTTGTCAGATTCAAGCTATTAAACCATTTAAACAAAAATCTCATTTCACTGAAGGATGTAGGGGAAAGTATTTACTTAAACTTCCTCAAGTTTAAAATAAAAAGCAATTTTTCCTAGGTTAAGTTGACTTTATCACAAAATGAAAGTCTCATATTTTTTGAACTGTTAATATTCTTTTCTGATCTTTAAAAATCAACAATATCCCAACCATTTTGTTTCATTCAAGAATTAGAATGCAGTAGACAAGTAGTGTAGAATATGACTGACATCAGTGAGAATGGCAGAATAAAAATGTCATAAAAACTGCTCCTCCAGAAAAACAATGAGACCACTGGCAAAGATTATCAAAATAAACGTTTTCAGAACTATGGAAATTAAAAAAGAAATCCATGGCAATCTGAGGAGTGCATATTTAAGAGAATCAGCTGAATCTTAGTAAGAATGTGAGCTTTGTTTTAATTTGCCCTACTCTCATTTCCCTCTTCTCAGCTCCATCATCACCTTGAAAACCAACAGTTCCATAACCAGCAGGCCAGCAATCTCTGGAAGGGGCAGAATGTTTTAGAGCGCCCCAGAAGAACCATTTCAGGGAATTGTGATTATTTGACCTGTCTGCCAGTTCTCTAAAAAACCTTTCTTCACAGTGGTTGTCTTTATTGGACCTGATTCAGAGCTGTCTCAAGCAGTCTTTTTTTGTCAAAAACATTTATTATTTGTCAGAAACAGTCATCAGTGATTGTTTAATATTGCAGTTGTTGGAGGAGGCCATAACCATAACAACTGGGGTAAATAAGAAGCTAACAATAAAAGTTTAAAATTAAGGTTAAAAGCTGAAGAAGGCAATGTCTACATGGGGCTTTAAAAGCTCCAACATGTTCCTGGGAATTTAGAAGGCTATCCACGCATATGTAAGACTGTTTGCATGCTCTAGAAAGACCTGAGAAAGCCTTAATCTCTCATCTGTGGCTTACCTCAAGGTTCTGAACAAGCAGGAAGCAAAGGCTAAGGCAATATAGACTGCTGCCTGAAATGTTAAATATGTGCCCCAACATGCACACAGAGCTCTTCACCAAAGGCTGGAAGACTGACTGAGTACAGAAACTTAAGGATATCTTTTGAGTACAGAAACTTAAGGATATCTCTGTCTAAAAATTAGCTGACCATTAAGATAACTAAGCAGTGATCATAGCTGACAAAGAATATTAACTATACAGGTTTAGTTCAGAAAAGTCACTAAATAAATAACAATCACCATCATCATAACAAACAGCAACAAAAACCCCTGTGGTGGGGACAGAATCTGATTTCCAGAGTTGCCATATTCTATTATTTAAAAGGTAAAGTTCTCAACAAAAACAATTATGAGATGTTGGACTTGCTAGACAAAGACTCTAAATCAGCTCCTTTAAATATGTTCCAAGAACTAAAAGAAACCATGTCTAAAGAAATTAAGGACCAATGTCTCATCAAATATAGAATACTACTAAAGAGAATTAAGGAAAATGAATCAAATAGAAATTATGGAGTTGAAAAGTACGATAAATACAATAAAGTGAAAAATTCACTAGAGGGGCTTAAAAGCAGATATGAATTGGTAGAATAATGATCAGTGAACATAAAGATAGGTCAAGCGAAATTATCCAGTTTAAGGAGCAGGAAGAAAAAAGAATGTATAAAAATGAACAGAGCCTATGCAACTCTGGGACATTATCAACCACAGCAATAAATAGATAATGAGAATTGCAGCAGAGAAGAGAGAGAAAGGGACAGAAAAAAACATCTGAAGAAACAATGGTTGAAAACTTCTAAAATACACTGTAAAACAATCTACACATCCAAGAAGCTCAATTAACTCCAACTAGGATAAAGAAAAAAAATCCACATTTAGACACACCATACTCAAACTGTCAAAAACCAAAAACAGAGAACCTTGAAAGTTGCAAGAGAACAACAACTCATAAATTGGACATCATCAACATTAAAAACTATGTGCTTCAAAGGACATTATCAAGAAAGTAGAAAGATAATGCATAGAATGGGAGATAATAAGTACAAATCATATATCTGATAAGGGGACCTGTATAGAGAATATGTAAAGGATCCTGGGATTATGACCTGAGCCTAAGGCAGACACTTAACCAACTGAGCCACTGAGGCACCCTTGTCTTTCTCTATTTTTGTAATTCTTCCTTTGCTTCTGTAATTCTTTTAGCATATGACAAGTTGAGATACTACAATTACATAGACAAAATGTGAAGCTTGCTACCTGAAGGAATATATAGAACAATCTTCTTAACTGTAAAACTAAATAGACATAAAGGTTTTCTAAAGTTGCATAAATACAATCATATATCAGAAAATAGTTAGATTAAAAGGACATAAGTGATAACATTATTATGAGCAATAATTATGCTACAGTACATTTTTAACAAGTCTTCCTTCAGAGTTTGTAAATTAAATCTGCAGATACATACCAAATCTGTTTTTGGAGGATCTGGACACTCAGTGGAGAAAAAAGGTGTTGAACTTCTGACTCCACTGCTATCAGGAGTTGGCTTTGGAGGTTGAGCATGCTGTCTGTAAGTAGCACTTTTAGGAGTCCAACAAAACAGGTTGATTGATTCTCGCACACAGCGTTCAATGTCAATTTCTAGATAGGAATTTTTTTTAAAAAAGCAAACATTTAGAATTTGAATTGCTATGTCATGTAAAAAACACAATCTTTCCTAAATGCATATATCCAATATGGCTAAGATGATAACCAGTTAGAAAAGATGTCAGTGAAAATATAATGTAGATTTTAATCAGCATATATATGACTACAATGGTGGGAGTATTTTATATTATTATATACCTATATATAGACATACATTTACAAATGTGAATATATACATATATTTTTTGTATATTTTATTTGGTATTACATATATACACATACGTATATGTACATACATATATATATACACAGTAGATATGTTTGGATATTTCAGTATATCATTATTTAAACATCATGGAATATAACACATCTTATTTAAGAATTGGCCTCATTTACTCTGATAATATGTTCAATTTTTCAAAGTAAAATAGAGGTGGGGGAGGGGAAGGCTAGAATTTGGAAGTGGACAGGCAAAAGATTCACTCCACCATGACTTCTAGTAAAGTATACTGAAGTTTTATTTTTGCCTGTCAAAGAAGATATAAAATAAATAAGGCAAATTTTATTAAAATATCAATTCTCAATTTTTAAAATTTACTGAATTAAGTGAAGAAAGGTGTAAGTGAAGTTTCACATATAGAAAAATTGCATGCACTTGGTTAAAATGATAAAAAGAAAGGGTCCATTGATTTGAGCAATGGTAAATATAGTGAAATGTATTTTTTAAAAAGCTCTATAACACTATTAACTTGATACTCCACAAAGAGAGGAACCTAGACACCAACTAGAAGAAAAATTAAAGTTCAAGATAGGTTCTCTAATCCATTTAAGAAGGAAGAGACATGCTCAATTCATTTTAGAAAAATTCCAATTAATATGGTTAAGATAAAAATTTGAAGCTAAAGAGAGAAAACCCTGTCATTTAAAACAAAGTTGATTCATTTAACACTGTTAATCTCCAAAGGAAGAATTTCAGACCATAGGTTTTGCATCTGCAGGGCTCAGATCAGTCTGACACATTTGTCACCCAGTAAAAGCTTGAAGTCAAGTCAATGATCCAGATCAGAGGTTGTAGTTCAGTCATTAAATCACTAGCAATGGAAAAGTCTGTTGTATCTGCTTCCAAAACATCCTACCAATACCATAAAAGGTTTCCAGTGAATCTTGAGAATTTACTGGCATCCACCCCAATTCCACCCTGATTATTAGTACTGGCAGATATCCCATTCTCCATTCACTTGACCTATGTCACCTCTCCATCTCAAAATCCTCCCAAAGTCCTTTGTCATAACTAAAATATTATGCAAAAAGTACTTTGTAAACTGTACATCAAAATATGCAATTATTCTTATAAAGTAATCTCTTATCCTAGGGCACTACTGTTTTTTTCTTTTGCATTATAATTTTGATTAATGCATTGTGAATGAAGCATGTAGTACCCCGGATTATAGTTTCTTAGGTTTGATTCCAAGCTCCATAAAGAACTTTGTGACTCTGAAAAAAACAACTTCTCTAAATCCTGACTTCTTTATCCTCATCCATTACTATCATATCTCTCAGAAAGAGTGAACTATTTCCAAAATAATAAAACACATCTCATATTTCATTTGGGCCAGAATAGGTGGAAAATACATCTCTCCTGAAGACTTCTGTTCTTTTGCTCTAATGGCTTTGAACTGCTCCCAAGATCTAGTGAACAATTGTTGTCCTGGCACTTCTCTTTACTATCATCTAATTCCCTTCAGCTCTCCCCTATATTTGATCCCTAATTTGAGAGACAAGACATTATTTACTATTTTTTGATTTACTCCAACATTTTGGCGGACTGCATTTTCTAGCAGCTTCTGTGAAAGGGTGCACAGAAGGCAAATTATTTTGAAATCTTCCATGTTTTTTAATATATTTATTTTGCCCTTGACTGATAGAGTAGGCATAGCATTCTAGGGTTGAATTTTTTCCCTTCAGAGTTAGGCAAAATAGTGCTCCATTGTCTTCTTCTGAGAAGTCTGATACGATTCTGAATTGAAATCATTTGCATGTGATTTTTCCATTTTCTGTAAACTTTTAGGATCCCTGGTGTTCTGAAATATCACAAGGATATATGTAAATATGTTACTTCATTATGCTATTTGGTGGTCCTTTTGTAATCCTTCACCTAACAGAGCAAGTTCTTGTTTGACGTCTGTGGTAATTTCTTTCTTTTTTCCTCTTCTCTCTTATTTAAAAAAAATCTTGAACATCCTGAATTTGTTTTCTAATAATTTGCCTTTTTTTCTTACTTTTCATCTGTATTTTGGTTTTACTCTCTGAGACTTTTCCTAAGCTTTATCATCTAACTCTTTTATTAAAAAGCTCACTGCATTTCCACATCATTTTTAATTTCCAGTAAATCTTTTTTGTTCTTTGTTACTTAAAAAAAAAATTTGATTTGTCATAGTTGCAATACCTTCTCATAATTATCTTTCTGAGGATATTCCTTTATTCAGTTTGTGTTGGTCTAATGTGTTTTAGTTGGAGATTTTCGATCTATGATTTGTCGATCTATGACTCTACCTATTTAAAAGAACAGCATTAAAAATCAGATTGGAAGTTTTGTATATGTGGGCAGGTGTTGGTGACTGGTAGATTCACTACTGGGTAGCTTGGAGACACGGTCATTTGTTAGAAGGCCCCTAAGTAAGGTATTTCTCCTCCTGGGGACATTCTACCTCTCCAGAGAATAATTCTCTAATCCATCTAAACTAATCTTTGCCAGCATTGCCCATGGAGAGTTCTGGACGTTCTAACTACATACATCCCCTCACTTCTGCTCTCTGCTATGCTGTTGACTCTGAATTTCAAGATACTTTGATTCTATTATTCCAAAGAATACTCCTCCAAATTTACTGTTCTCATGGTCATTTTTTTTTTTGTAAAACTTACAAAAGTAAAGATATTTGAGCCACAAACAGTGAAGACTTCTGTCTTTATACCATTTTCCCCTCTATTACACTTCATCTTGTGTTAGGCAACATTATAGTGTCTGGGGACACTTTGAGATATAACTAAGAATAAGCTAAACTAGGAATAATTAGTTTGATTTAATGGGATATATTTTTGTGATTTGAAGTCACTTCAGGATATTGATAAAAAATTTTCTCCTTGATGAAATTCTAGCCAGGTTCCTTTAAGCCCTTTCTTGACTATGCCTCAACTTTGGCTTATAAACACTTGAAGGAAATGCCAGGATAGTCTTTAACAGTTCAAGGCCACATCCCTAGGATGACTGTTCCATCCACCCCCCCACCCCTTTAAGTACCTGCTTGAGAAAAGTCAGGGCTGCCAATATAATTTATTGTTTGTTCCAGGAAACATTAGAAGTTAGGGTCTCTGTCTCCCAACCTCTGTGGGAAGGTAGAAACCTAACTTCAGTAAGTGCCAGTTAGCAAACCTAGATGAGTTTCACATGGACCAATGCCCTCCTTCACACTTTTTGTAATTTTTCACTTCCCTGAATCTTTTGAGCACCTCCTCACCCCCAGTCCCCACCTACTCCCTCATTCTCCCATTAAAATGCCCAGTTACCTCTGTACAAATTGTTCATGCTGGATTCTTCTTTACTGTAACAGTATATTACTGATTAAAACTTGTCCTTACTACTTTAACGAGTCTCTGGCTTTGTTCGATGGTACAGTAAAGTTATTGCTCTAGAAATGACTTCCTGAAATACTCCCATCACCCACTATACAGGTGCAGAGGTTGTAATGCAATACAACATGTCCCAGCACCAGAAGTTTACGGTTAGTAGAAATAGTTGAAATATACATAGCCAAAAATCAGACTTAAAAGTTCTTCCAAACTTTAAACACATAAAGTGTTTAAGCAGAGAATGTGGTTCTCACTGATGCCTGATCAAAAGAGAAATACTCTAGGAATACTTCTAGGAATATAATTGATATTACATATACGTTATAACTGCATCATTAACTTTTTTTATCTCTTATGATAGGAATTTCACAAAATAGCATTTTTGTGTTTGTTGGAAAGAAATCTGTAGGACCACGATAGGATGGTATTACCTGTGTAAAGTCATATGGGTTACGTATTCCCACTATCAATAATAAAAAACAAATTTCAACCAAAACTGCCAATAGAAAAACTAATTATTTTTTGTATAGAAAATATGTACAATTATTGTCATGTGATAAGATCATCAATGAGTATGAAGCAAAAAAGAAGGAAAAAATATAGAGGTATCTGACATTTAATAATTAAAATGTTATTTTTCTGTTTTGTAATTTGTTATGCTCTCTTTACTCACTCTCAATATTCTTTTAATGGTCTAATTTTGTAATGTAATGTAATCTTCTTAGAGAGGGCCATTTCTTTGTTGTTTAGGCTTCAGGCCCACACAACCTGGATCTTCCCCTATCTTCTAGTCTTCTGCTAGGTGGCAGAGAGTAGACTGTTCGCTAGCAAGGTGGGTGCAAAGATCTACAGGGGTGGGAGAAATGAAACTACTCTTTATGCATACATTGAACTCATTCTTCTGTTTTTTTTCTGCCTCATTTTCTTTTTTTTTCTCTTTGTTATTTTTTTATTGTTATGTTAATCACCATACATCATTAGTTTTTGATGCAGTGTTCCATGATTCATTGTTTGTGCATAACACCCAGTGCTCCATGCAGAGCGTGCCCTCTTTAATACCCGTCACCAGGCTAACCCATCCTCCCACCCCCCTCCCCTCTAGAACCCTCAGTTTGTTTTTCAGAGTCCATCGTCTCTCATGGTTCGTCTCCCCCTCCAATTTCCCCCTTCATTCTTCCCCTCCTAATATCTTCTTTTTTTTTTCTTAACATATACTGCATTATTTATTTCAGAGGTACAGATCTGTGATTCAACAGTCTTGCACAATTCACAGTGCTCACCATAGCACATACCCTCCCCAATGTCTATCACCCAGCCACCCCATCCATCCCACCCCACCCCCCACTCCAGCAACCCTCGGTTTGTTTCCTGAGACTAAGAATTCCTCATATCATGAGGTCACATGATACAAGTCCTTCTCTGATTGACTTACTTCACTCAGCATAACACCCTCCAATTCCATCCACACCGTTGCAAATGGCAAGATCTCATTTCCTTTGATGGCTGCATAACATTCCATTGTATATATATACCACCTCTTCTTTATCCATTCATCTGTTGATGGACATCTCAGCTCTTTCCACAGTTTGGCTATTGTGGACATTGCTGCTATAAACATCGGGGTGCACATACCCCTTCGGATCCCTACATTTGTATCTTTGGGGTAAATACCCAGTAGTGCAGTTGCTGGATCGTATGGTAGCTCTATTTTCAACTTTTTGAGGAACCTCCATACTGTTTTCCAGAGTGGCTGCACCAGCTTGTATTCCCACCAACAGTGGAGGAGGGTTCCCCTTTTTCTGCATCCCCGCCAACATCTGTCTCTTTTCTTTTTGATAAGTCTGGCCAGGGGTTTATCAATCTTGTTAATTCTTTCAAAGAACCAGCTCCTAGTTTCGTTGATCTGTTCTGCTGTTCTTTTGGTTTCTATTTCATTGATTTCTGCTCTGATCTTTATTATTTCTCTTCTCCTGCTGGGTTTAGGCTTTATTTGCTGTTCTTTCTCCAGCTCCTTTAGGTGTAGGGTTAGGTTGTGTACTTGAGCCCTTTCTTGTTTCTTGAGAAAGGCTTGTATTGCTATATACTTTCCTCTTAGGACTGCCTTTGCTGCATCCCAAAGATTTTGAACAGTTGTGTTTTCATTTTCATTGGTTTCCATGAATTTTTTTAATTCTTCTTTAATTTCCTGGTTGACCCATTCATTCCTTCATAGGATGCTCTTTAGCCTCCATGTATTTGAGTTCTTTCCGACTTTCCTCTTGTGATTGAGTTCTAGTTTCAAAGCATTGTGGTCTGACAATATGCAGGGAATGATCCCAATCTTTTGGTACCAGTTGAGACCTGATTTGTGACCTAGGATGTGATCTATTCTGGAGAATGTTCCATGGGCACTAGAGAAGAATGTGTATTCTGTTGCTTTGGGATGGAATGTTCTGAATATGTCTGAAGTCCGTTTGTTCCAGTGTGTCATTTAACGTCTTTATTTCCTTGTTGTACTTTGCTTAGATGATCTATCCATTTCAGTGAGGGGGGTGTTAAAGTCCCCCACTATTATTGTATTGTTGTCGATGTTTTTCTTTGCTTTTGTTATTAATTGCCTTATCTAATTGGCTGCTCCCATGTTAGGGGCATGGATATTTACAATTGTTAGATCTTCTTGTTGGATAGACCCTTTAAGTAGGATATAGTGTCCTTCCTCATCTCTTATTACAGTCTTTGGTTTAAAATCTAATTTGTCTGATATAAGGATTGCCACCCCAGCTTTCTTTTGGTGTCCATTAACATGGTAAATGGTTTTCCACCCCCTCACTTTCACTCTGGAGGTGTCTTTGGGTCTAAAATGAGTCTCTTGCAGACAGCATATCGATGGATCTTGTTTTTTAATCCAATCTGATAGCCTGTGTCTTTTGATTGGGGCATTTAGCCCATTTACATTCAGGGTAACTATTGAAAGATAGGAATTTAGTGCCATTGTATTGCCTGTAAGGTGACTGTTACTGTATATTGTCTGTGTTCCTTTCTGGTCTATGTTACTTTTAGGCTCTCTCTTTGCTTAGAGGACCCCTTTCAAGATTTCTTGTAGGGCTGGTTTCCTGTTTGCAAATTCCTTTAGTTTTTGTTTGTCCTGGAAGCTTTTTATCTCTCCTTCTATTTTCAGTGACAGCCTAGCTGGATATAGTATTCTTGGCTGCATATTTTTCTCCTTTAGTGCTCTGAATATATCATGCCAGTCCTTTCTGGCCTGCCAGGTCTCTGTGGATAGGTCTGTTGCCAGTCTAATGTTTCTACCATTATAGGTTACAGATCTCTTGTCCCGAACTGCTTTCAGGATTTTCTCTTTCTCTGAGACTTGTAAGTTTTACTATTAGATGTCAGGGTGTTGACCTATTTTTATTGATTTTGAGAGGGGTTCTCTATGCCTCCTGGATTTTGATGCCTGTTTCCTTCTCCAGATTAGGGAAGTTCTCTTCTATAATTTGCTCCAATATACCTTCTGCCCCTCTCTCTCTTTCTTCTTCTGGGATCCCAATTATTCTAATGTTGTTTCATCTTATGGTATTGCTTATCTCTCCAATTCTGCCCTCGTGATCCAGTAGTTGTTTATCTCTCTTTTTCTCAGCTTCTTTATTTTTCATCATTTGGTCTTCTATATTACTAATTTTCTTTTCTGCCTCATTTATTCTAGCAGTTAGCGCCCCCATTTTTTATTGCACCTCATTAATAGCCTTTTTGATTTCAACTTGGTTAGATTTTAGTTCTTTTATTTCTCCAGAAAGGGTTTCTCTAATAACTTCCATGCTTTTTTCAAGCCCAGCTAGTATTTTTAAAGTCATGATTCTGAACTCTAGATCCAACATCGTACTAATGTCCCCATTGAGTAGGTCCCTGGCAGTCAGTACTACCTCTTGTTCTTTTTGTTGAGGTGATTTTTTCCATCTTGTCATTTTGTCAAGAGGAGAACAGATGAATGAGAGAACAAAATGCTAACAGGGTAACAACGTCCCCAGAAAATATACTCTAAACAAATCAGAAAATACCTGAAGCTGGGGGAAAAGAAAGGGAAAGAAAGAAAAAAGAAAAAGAAAAAAAAAGGAAAAAGATAAAAACAAACAGAAACAGAACAAAACAAAAAAACCAGAATATGATCAAATATGATCAGGCTGGTGCATAGATCAGTGGCACACACTAGATTTTGGGTGTATTTTGGTCTGTTAGAAGAAAGTGCCTCCCAAAATTTTAAAGAAAGAAAAACTTATATATGTATAAAAATAAGGGTTGATATGATGAAGGGATGGAATATGACTGTAAAGATGAAAATATAAAAAATTTTATAAAAGGAATTGATAAGAAGTTGTTTGAAAAAAGAAAGAAGAGGATTAAAAAAAAAAGAAAAAAAAAGGGAGAAAATGTGATCAGGCAGGAGAGTAGAACAAAGCCATACGCTAGAGATTTAGGATATACTTTGATCTGTTAGGAGAAACTGTATCTCAAAATTTTAAAGAGAGAACAACTTATATATATATGCCAAAAGTAAGGGAAACTACTATGAAGGGATAGAATATGACTCTAAAAATGAAAAATAAAAATGTTTTCTAATAAAGGGATTGATAAGATGTTGGTTGAAAAAGGGAAAAAGAACAATTGAAAAAAAAATTAACTTTGAAAGATTAAAGAATCATGGTAAAAAAGGCATGGATTCTATGTGCATTATTCCCCTAGCGCTGGAGTTCTGCCGTTCTCATTGATCGGTAAACTTGGTCTTGGCTGGCTGTTCTCACTGATCTTCTGGGGTAGGGGCCTGTTGCCGAGGTTCCCAAATGTCTTTGCCGGAGGCAGAATTGCCCCGCCTTTGCCGGTCCAGGCTAAGTAATCTGTTCGGGTTTGCTCTCGGGAGCTTTTGTTCCCTGAAAGCTTTCGGTACAGCTTTGGAGGATGAGAGTGAAAATGGCGGCCTCCCAATCTCTGCCCGGGAGGAGCCGAGAACTTGGGGCCCCACTCCTCTGTGCGCCCCCAGAGAAAAGCAGTCAATAGCTCCCGTCTCCCTGGTCTCTGGCCGCACTCCGTGCTCACCTGGCCTGTGACCGAGCATTTCTATCTCTGGCACACGACCCCACGTGGAGTCTCCAAACCCAGCAGATCCCTGCAGTGCACTCCCGCGCCTCTCCTCCCGGGAGAGGAAGGGGAGTCTCCCCAGATCTGCTGCTTGTTGGGTCCCTGCTGGAGGAGCAGTGGCCCGACGGTGCCGTGGATCACAGTTTATGGCATCCCGAGCTGAGAGCCCGCGCCTCGGCTCCGTCTCTGAAGCCGGCTTCCCCACTCTGATACCTGGGAGCTCTGGCGCACTCAGGCACCCCCGGTCTTTCTGTGACCCTGAGGGTCCTGAGACCACACTGTCCCATGAGGGTTCCACCCCCCGCTTAGCCACTGGAGCGACGTCCCTCAGCAGAGCTGACTTTTGAAAGTTCCGATTTTGTGCTCTGCGACTCTATCACTTGCCAGAAGTGGCCGACGGAGGCCCCCTCCCCTGCTGTCTATCAACCCGAATATCGCCTCGGATTCACTTCTCCGCACATCCTACCTTCCAGAAAGTGGTCGCTTTTCTGTTCAGAGTTGTTGCTATTCTTTTCTTCGATCTCCTGTTGCGTTTGTAGGTGTTCAGAATGGTTTGATCCCTATCCAGATGAATTCCTGAGACCAGACGAAATCCAGGTCTCCTACTCCTCTGCCATCTTCCTCCGCCCCTCTGCCTCATTTTCATTCACTTTCAATTCCTGAGACTTTCTGGTGCTCTGCATCAAGAATTGGCTTGCTTCTTGCTAGTATTCTCCTTTATAGAAAGGTTTCAATTGTCTTTACTTTTTATAAAGTGAGTTACTATTGATGTAATTGTGTTCTATCTTCTCAATTTTTGTTGTTTTCTTGTCTACTCACGTTCTTCTTACATTCTCTTTGTTCTTAGAATTACACTTTTTTTATTCCCTTACCGTTTCCCTTTAATGATGTTTCAGAAGGGAGTAGGAATAGACATACGCGTACAACCTACCATTCTTAATTGGAAAGGTTTCAAACTTTAAAGGCTCTGGTTTAAAAGGGTGGGAGTGAATTTAGGAGATTAGCGTGGTGGGCTTGAAGCCTTGCTCTTTTGGTCTAGCTCTTGGTCTAGTGACATTTAAGGTATTTACTTAGAAAGTGGTATAATAATGGCACTGGAAAGAGCATTAACCTGGGAGGCAGCATGAGCTGGGTTTAAATTTCACTTCAATTACTAACAAGTCATATAGCTCTGGCGAAACTCATTTTTCTGCCTCTTTTTTTCTCAATCATAAAATACGGATATTACTTAATTCCTGGGAGCATTATGAGGTATAAATAATATTATTTCAGCACATGGAAGGAACTCAGAGATATTATAAGCTTCCAGATCTATAAAATGCATGAAAAATTCTGGCACTTCACCTGGGGTGAAGTGAATTTTAAAAAGCGTTAGTCTTAGATCTCAGTCTGCTTTCTTGTTTTAAACCCAGTTGAAATATAGGTTACATTTCTATTTTGCACTTGGTAGATTTCCATTTAGAAAGAGATTGCCTTTAAAAAAAAAAATAGTCTTGGGGCGCCTGGGTGGCTCAGTCGGTTAAGCGGCTGCCTTCGGCTCAGGTCATGATCCCAGGGTCCTGGGATCGAGCCCCATGTCCGGCTCCCTGCTCAGTGGAGACCCTGCTTCTCCCTCTCTCTCTGCCTGCCTCTCTGCTTACTTGTGCTTTCTCTCTCTGTGTCAAATAAATAAATAAAATCTTTAAAAAAAAAATAGTCTTTACTACCTTTCAAAATCCCAAACCTTGGAATGTTTTTTAGTGATGAAAAGTAATGGGCTATCAAGCCATAGCAGACATAGAGGAAAAAGTCTGAAAAGCCTACATACTCTATGATTCCAACTATATGACATTCTAGAAAAGGCAAGGCTATCAAGACAGTAAAAAAAAAAAATCACTGATTGCCAGGGGATAGTGGGGTGGGGAGATTGGGGAGAAGGACTGTATAGTTGCAGCAGAGCAGATTTTTTTTCAGTGGTGAAATTGCTCTGTATAATACTACGGTGGTAAATACATGACATTACTCACTTGTCAAAACCCACAGAATTGCTCAAAACAAAGAGTGAATCTTAATGTAAACTTAGTTAATGGACCTTAGTTAATAATAATGTACAATACTGATTCAACAATTTTATCAAATATGACACATTAAGGCAAGATGTCAAAAAGAGGGTAAATTATGAGCAGAGTAGTAGAGAAATATGGGAATGCTATACTATCTGTTCAATTTTTTCTGTAATCTAAAGCTGTCCCCTCAAATAAAGTCTGTTAATTAAACAAACCAAAGAGCAGTGACAGAAGTGACATCAATAAAAACAATAGAGTAGATAACTCCAAGGGCACTTCTCAATGGAGTTTTTTTCATTTTTTTGTTTTTGTTTTGTTTTTTGTTTTTTTAAAGAACTAATAGGGCTCCTGGGTGGCTTAGTCACTTAGGCCTCTGACTCAGGTCATGATCTCATGGGTCTCCGTGCTCTGTGGGGATTCTGCTTGAAGATTCTCTCCCTCTGCCCTTCCATCCCCCAACCCCCACATGCCCTCTCTCAAATAAATAAATAAATCTTTAAAAATTTTTAAAAAAATAAAGAACTAATGAAAGACGTTAAAATGTGTAATCATGTCATCTCTGTATTATATTTATTTCTTGACTAGGGTAACAAATCATAACTTTTCATTCACATGCAAAACAAATTCCATTGCCAGAAAACATTAAGAAAAATCCCGTTGCATATTATTGGACATTAAACAGAAACTGGATTTGCAAATAATTTTTTTCCTAATCCTGCAATCATACGACAAGAGGGGCCATTGAAGCTATTTTGGAATATCTTGATTTACATAGGACATTTAACATATTGGATAATTTGAACCATTTCCTTCCCCACTCTGAAATTCTCATCTGTAGTTAACAACAGTATGGTTATTTCAACCCAACTTGTGTTTGAGATAATATACTCACAATTGTCCCTGTGAGGCAGCTAGAAAATTAAGTAGCCAGGAAAACTGCTAAGAATAGGAAGTAAATAATTTTGTATATCCAAACTACTGTAAAACATGGCTTGCTTAAATAAGAACAGATAAATTGTAGAGATAATGTTTCATATTTAAAATGAGTTAAAAATTTTATGAAGTTGAGTTTTTATTTGCTGTTCACTGAGAAAGGACTAACATGTAGGAAAAAAAGGAATGGCCAGTAGTTTACCTAACATCAGGTTTTTATCTAACACCAGGGATTGTCACTACTGTAGTTAAAAATGAGCTTCCTAGAAAGTCAGAACTAAACTTCTGAAGATACTAGATTGGACTATTTGAAACTGCTGATATGGAAACCTACTTTGTAAACAAATAACATATTCCCCTGTAATAGTAAAAAGTACTAGATTTGGACTCCAAATTCTAGTGACTAACTTATATAACAAGGAGCATTCCATAACATAACCGTGCCTCAGTTATTTCAAGAGCAAAATGGAGATAATAATAAAATCTACTTAACATAGCTGTGATATTTATACAAGATAGAAAATTTTAAAAGCTTTATAAACCCTAAGTGATTCATGGCTATTATAGAGATTATTTACATTGCCCAAATTTTCTATTCATAATTTTGCTTTAGAAATGAAGCTTACTGTAGGAGAATTAAAAATGTACAAACTTAGGTTTTGGTTTAAATAATGTTCCTCTGTGCCACTGTTGGGTCCATAAAGGCCACCCTGTTTGTTTAATTGAATTGAACTAAAAGTGAGTTCTTACTATGTTCGAAGTTTGGTATTAAGTGCTGAGGCATCATAAAGATGAGTAATTGCTGAGAGTGTTGGAGAGGTGGCCCAGTCAGGGTGTGGTTCCCACTGAACACCTTGGGTATTCATTCAGTTAAGGACCTTGACATGCCACATTCTTGGACTAAGTAAAATATTAAGAGACCCACCTTAATAAATAAAAAAATTAATATGAACAAAAGGACCCACCAGTTATTTAACTGTCTAGCAAAACAAAACTCAGCACTATTTAAAGGAAGATGATAAAATCCAGATACCTTTCAATGTATCTTTATCAATATCCACTGTATAATAAACAATAACTACACATGCAAAGCAGAAAAATGTGATCTATAATCAAGAAAAAGAAGTTCATACAAATAGACCTATAAGATTATTCAGAATTGGAATTATTAGATAAGACTTCAAAGTAATTACTATAAATATGTTCAATGACTTAAAGGAAAATACTAAAGTGAATGGACAGAGAACTGCAAACAATAAAAAAATTGAAATAGTAGAACAGTAAAATACATTATTTGAAGTGGAAATTTACTGAAAGGTCTTAAAAGCAAGATAAAAAAAAAAAGAACTATATTGAGGACAACACAGTCAATCTGCTAAAAACCAAAAATAAAGAGGAAACACAAATCTACAAGAAGGAATGAAGAGCACTGATAATGGAAAAATATGGTGGTAAAATACCAAAAAAATGATCTTTTAACTTCTTTTAATATGGTTAAAAAGTAACTAGCTATTTAAAATCAGAATAACAAGAGTTTATCGTGAAGTTTATTACAAATGTAGATGTAAAATATATTAAAACAACACCAGAAAACATGGAAAGTAAATGGAATTACACTATTGCAAAATTTTTACATTTTCTATAAAACTGTACAATGTTAACTCTGTGTAAACTATGGTAGGTCAAAGACACAGATCATAGTCCTTAGAGCAATAACCAAAAGAAATTTAAAATGCAAAATAAAAAGTCAACAAAGGTATTAAGATGAAATGTCAAAATTATTTAGTTAACGTAAGTCAGAAAAGGAAGAGGAGAAACACAAGCAAATGGGACAATTAGAAATATGCCCAACCATATTAAAGACATGTGGACTAAACACTCTATTTAAAAGGAGTAAAATTCAAGACTGGATAAACAGCAAATAATTATATGCCTCAATTATATGTCTAACTATACGTCTAGACAACTATATGTCTGAAAGTAATACATTTAAAATATTTTAAATATAAAATAGTTAAATTTAAAGTAACAGAATATAAGTATATATTTTAAATATTTCTAAATTTAAATACTTAAAATCACAGATGGGTTGAAAATAAAATACAGAAAAAATACTATGTAAGAACCAAGCACGAGAAAGTTCATGTGATTATATTAATATCACACTAAACAGACTCTAAGACAGGAAGTATTACTGAGATAAAGAGGCACATTTCATAATGATAAAAAGTTCATCCGTCAAGATGACATAACAATCCTAAGTGTATATGCATTTCATATGAGAGCTTTAAAATATAAAAGCAAAAACTGATAGAATTAAGGTTGAAATAGATAAATCTGTAATAATAGCTAGAGAGTTTAATACTTCCCTCCAGTAATTTATAGAACAAAGAGAGGAAAAGCCTAGTTAGGGTAAAGAAGACCCAAACATTATTGTTGACTTATTTGACATTTAAAAAGCACTACACTCAAAAAATTTAAATAAACATGATTTTAATATGCACATTAAAGTTTAACAAGATAGGTAACAGGTGTTACATAAAGTTTCAACAACTTTTTAAAATTGAAATTTCGACCAAAAAGTATTTTTTGACTAAAAAAATTTACAAGGGAAATCAGTAATTATTCTTAAAGCAATAATAATGAAAAGACAGTATAACAAAATTTGTTGTATGCCTCAAAAGAAGTACTTAGGGGCAGTTACATTAGAAAAGATGAAAGTTATAAAATCAGTACTCTAAGTTTGGTCTTTAAGTAGCAAGAAAGAGAGGGCACATTAAACCCAAAGAAGACAGATGACAGAAAAGTTAAAAAAAAAAAAAAAAAAAAAAAAGAAAGAAAGAAAGAAAGAAAAAAACCCAGAAAAACAATAATAAAAGTTAAATTAACAAGGAAAATATTAGTGCCATTGATAAACCCCAGCAGAATGATCAAGATAAAGATGAGCAAATTATAAGTATATGGAATGAAAGGAGATATTACTACAGATATATCAGACAGTAAAACCATAACAATGTAATATTATGAACAATTAAATACCAGCAAATTTGAAAACAAATAAAATAGATAAATTCCTTAGAAAGCACAGTTTACCACAAACATAACTTGACACAAGAAGAAACAGGACAACCGTGCAGTCACATATCTTTAAAGAAGTTAATTCTTTTTTTTTTTTTTAAAGATTTTATTTATTTATTTGACAGAGAGAGACACAGTGAGAGAGGGAACACAAGCAGGGGGAGTGGGAGAGGGAGAAGCAGGCTCTCTGCGGAGCAGGAGATGGACGCAGGGCTCGATCCCAGGATGCTGGGATCATGACCTGAGCTGAAGGAAGACACGGAATGAATGAGCCACCTAGGTGCCCCTAAAGAAGTTAATTTTCCCACAAAGAAAACTACAGATGGAGATGGTTTCATTGGTGAAACTTATAAAATATTTAAAGAATTTCTAACAATCTTGCACAAATTCATTCTGAAGACAGAAAAAGAGGGAATACTCCTACTTGTTTTAAGACTATAACCTTAAGTAAACCTGATATAACCCAGTATAACTCTGATACAAAAATCTGAGAAAAATATATGAAAATTAAAACCCAGTATTTCTCATGAACATAGACATAAGATCCTTAACAAAATACTACTTAAGTGTGGTAGGTTAAATAAGGAGCCCCAAGGATATATACATCCTAAGCCTCAGAACCTATGAATATGTTCCACTATAGACAAAAGAACCTTGAAATGTGATGAAGTTGAGGATCTTGAGATGGACAGATCATCATGAATTATCCAGGAGGACCCAATAGAATCACAAGTAACCTTATAAGAAGGAGCATGAGTTTAGAGGAAGGAAGTAGAAAGAGATGTGACAACATTATGCAGTGGGTGTTAAAGATGAAGGGGCCACAGACAAAAGAATACATGTGGCCTCAAGAAGTTGGCAAAGAGGAAATGGATTTTTCCCTTCAGAGCCTCCATAAGGAATAAGCCCTCACAACACCTTTACTTTTGTCCAGTCAGACTGATTTTTAACTTCTGATCTCCAGTGTATAAATCATAAATCTGTGTTTGTGGTAGTCTTTTACAGGAGCAATATAGGAAACTAATACACAAGGGTATACTCTAAGTGTAAACTGTCTATTCACAATATTTCTTTCTTTTTTCTTTTCGTTTTCTTTCTTTCTTTCCCTCCCTCCCTCCCTCCTTCATTCCCTCCCCATATCTTTTCAAATTAATGTTTTCAATTTCTTTGGGTAACACTCAGTAGTGGAATTACTGATCATATGGTATTTCTATTTTTAATTTTTTGAGGAACTTCCATCCTGTTTTCCACATTGGCTGTACCAATTTACATTCCTACCAGCAGTACACTAGGGATCCTTTTTCTCTATATCCTTGCCAACACTTGTTATTTCCTGTCTTTTTGATTGCAGCCATTCTGACAGTGCAAGGTGATAATCTCACTGTGGTTTTGATTTGCATTTCCCTGATGATTAATGATGTTGAGCATCTTTTCATTCATTTATTTGCCATCTGTATGTCTTCTTTGGAGAAAATGTCAATTCAGGTCCTTGGCCCTGAATTGTTTTTTATTTCAGTGTTGTTTTGCATAAACATTCTTTATATACTTTGGATATCAAACCCTTATTGGATATTTCATTTGTAAATACCTTCTCCCATTTAGTAGGTTGCCTTTCAGTTTTGTTGATGGTTTCCTTTGCTGTGCAAAAGCTTTTTATTTTGGTGTAGTCCCAATAGTTCATTTTTTGCTTTTGTTTCCCTTGCTTGAGGAGACATAATCTAAAAAAAATGTTCCTATGGCTTATGTCAAAGAAATTATTGCCTATGTTTTCTTCTAGGCATTTTATGGTTTCAGGTCTTCCATTTAGGTCTTTTTTTTTTTAATTATGTTATGTTAATCACCATATATTACATCATTAGTTTTTGATGTAGTGTACCATGATTCATTGTTTGCATATAACACCCAGTGCATTTAGGTCTTTCATCCATTTTGAGTTTGTTTTTGTGTATGGTGTAACAAAGTGGCCCAGTTTTATTCTTTTGCATGTAGCAGTCCAGTTTTCCCAGCACCATTTATTGAAAAGACTTTTTTCCCATTGTATACTCTAGCCTCCTTTGTTGTAGATTAATTGACCATATAAGCATGGGTTTATTTCTGGGCTCTCTATTCTGTTAAATTGATCTGTATGTCTATTTCTGTGCCAGTACCATGCTGTTTTGATTACTACAGCTTTGTAGCATATCTTGAAATCTGGGATTGTGATACCTCTGGCTTTCTTCTCTCTCAAGATTGCTTTGGCTATTTGAAGTCTTTTGTGGTTGCATACAAATTTTAGGATTATTTGTCCTAGCTCTGTGAAAAATGCTGTTGGTATTTTGATAGGGATTGCATTAAATCTGTAGATTGCTTTGGGTAGTATGGACATTTTAACAATATTAATCCTTCCAAACCATGAGCAGAGACTATCTTTCCATTTGTTTGTGTCATCTTCAATTTCTTCAGTCAGTATTTATCATTTTCAGAGTACAGGTCTTTCACCTCCTTGGTTAAGTTTATTCCTAGGTATTTTATTCTTTTTGGTGCAATTGTAAATGGGATTGTTTTCTTAATTTATCTTTCTGCTACTTCCTTATTAGTGTAGAGAAATGCAATGGATTTCTGTGTATTAATTTTGTGTCCTGCAACTTTACTGAATTTGTTTATTACTTCTAATAGTTTTTCAGTGGAGTCTTTAGGGTTTTCTGAGTATAATATCATGTCTGCAAATAGTGACTGTTTAACTTCTTCCTTACCAATATAGATGTCTCTTATATTTGTTTCTCTTGTCTGATTACTGTTTCTAGGACTTCTAGTACTATGCTGAATAAACGTGGTGAGAGTGGACATCCTTGTTTTGTTCCTGACGTCAAAGGAAAAGTTCTGTTTTTCATCATTGAGTCTGATGTTAGCTGTAGGCTTTTCGTAAATGGCCTTTATGATGTTGAGGTATGTTCCCTCTAAACGTACTTTGTTGAAAGTTTTTATCATGAGTGGATGTTGAATTTTGTCAAATACTTTTTCTGCATGTGTTGAGATGATCAGATGATTTTTATCCTTCATTTTGCTAATGTATCATGTTGACTGATTTGTGAATACTAAACTATCTCTGCATCCCTGAAATAAATCCTACTTGATTGTGGTGAATGATCCTTTTAGTATATTGTTGGAATGTGGTTTGTTAATATTTTGTTGAGCATTTTTGCATCTATGTTCATCAGGGCTATTAGTCCGCAGTTTTCTTTTTCTTTTTTTTTTTTTTGTGATGTCTTTGTCTACTTTTAGTATCAAGGTAATGCTGGTCTTGTAGAATGTATTTGGAGGCTTTCCTTCCTCTTCTAATTTTTTGGGATAGTTTGAGGAGAATAGGTATTCATTCTTAAAATGTTTGGTAGAATTCACCTGTGAATCCACCTTGTCCTGGACTTTTTTCTTGGTAGTTTTTTTTGTTTTGAGAGAGAGAGAGAGTGAGAATCTTAAGCAGGCTCTACACTTAGTGCAGAGCCTGACATGGGGCTCGATCTCACGACCCCAAGATCATGACCTGAGCCAAAATCAAGAGTCGGACACTTAACCGACTGAGCCACCCACGTGCCTCTGTTGGTAGTTTTTTGACTAATAATTCAATTTTGTTACTAGTAACTGGTCTGTTCAGATTTTCTATTCCTCCCTGATTCAGTTTTGGAAGATTCAGTTTTTAGAAGTTTATCTCTATTCACAATATTTCTGATATATCAAATGTGAGGGATTTTCTCTTATACCAACAACCAATTCTCCAACTCTCTGGATACCAGCTGGATGTCCTACAATTTAATTAAATTCTGAACAGTAACTACCCAGAATTTGCACAGACCCCACAAGTTAAGGGCTCAGTCCCACAAGACTGCCTCCATTTCAGATGCCAGTCACAAGTTCCAGGTTGTCACCTATACTTCTGACCAACTGACTATAAATTGTGGGTCTCACAATCCATTTCTCAGGTTAATTTGCTGTAACAGCTCACAGAACTCAGGGAAACACTTTACTTAAGTTTACCAGTTTATTATAAAGGATACAAATGAATAGCCAGATGAAGAGGCATACAGGGCAATGTCCAGAAGGATCCTGTGTGGGAGCTTCTGTCCCTGTGAAGATGAGGTGAATCTCCCAGCAAGTGGATATGTTCACCAACCAAGAATCTCTCTGAACTCTTTAGGTATTTTTATAAAGGCTTCATCACATAGGCACGAGTGATTACTAACTCAATTTCCAGCTCCTCTCCTGTCCTAGGAGGATAGGGGATCATGGCTTGGTCTTTCTGATTACCAGCTCTTATCCTGAAGTTCTCTAGGAGCCCACAAAGATTTATCTCATTAAAATAAACTGCTGCCCTATCACCTAGGAAATTCCAAGGGATTTAGGACCTTTGAGTCAGGAACCAAAGTCAAGGACCAAATATTAGAATAAAAGATGCTCCTAGCATCTCTGTCATTCAGGTAATTACAAGTGTTTTAGGAACTATTGTCAGGAAGTGGGGAAAGAAACCAAATATATAGTTCTTATTCTATCACACCTGGAAATTTGAGGTTGGTTTAATGAAATGGACTATTAATTATGCAATTCTTCAGATTAAGAGACTAAGGGAGGAACACTATATGATTAACATGATAAATGCTCAAAAAAACATGTGACAAAAATTCAATACCCATTAATCATAAAATCTCTCAACAAACTAGGAAAAGAAGGGAAGTTCCTCAATTTGATAAAGGGCATTTATAAAAAATCTACAGCTAACATAAAGCTTAATGGTGAAACATCAAATGCTTTTTTCTTTTTTCCCTCCTAAGAGTGAACCAAGACAAAGATGTGTTTTCATCAATTCTATTCAACGTGGACTGAAGGTCCTAGTCAGTGCAATGAAGCAAGAAAAATAAAAGGAAGGCATAAAAATGGGAAAGGAAGAAATACAACTGTCTTTCTTCTCAGACAATATGGTTTTTTACATTTAGAAAAAAACCCTAAGGAATCTACAAAACTATTAGAACTAGTAAATGAATTTAGCAAGTTTGAAGGCTATCATGGTTCAAAACTCAATTGAATTTCCGTATATTATTGACATAATTGGATAATAAATTTAAAAATTTGATGTACAATAGAATGAAAAGCATAAAATACCTAGGAATATATTTAATAAAAAATAAGCAGGGCGCCTGGGTGGCTCAGTTGGTTAAGCGACTGCCTTCGGCTCAGGTCATGATCCTGGAGTCCCAGGATCGAGTCCCGCATCGGGCTCCCTGCTCAGCAGGGAGTCTGCTTCTCCCTCTGACCCTCCCCCCTCTCATGCTCCCTCTCTATCTCATTCTCTCTCTCAAATAAATAAAATCTTTAAAAATAAAATAAAATAAAATAAAAAATAAGCAAAATATCACACTTAAAACTACAAGCATTGTTGAGAGAAATTAAAGAAGACCTAAATAAATGGAGATATACCATGTTCATGGATTGAAAGATTCAATATTGATAAAACTGCAATTGCACCTAAATCTGATCTATAGATTCAAAGCAACCCTAATCAAACTACCACCAGCTTTGTTGTAGATTTTTTTGACAAAAACTCAGGCAATTTAATGGGGAAAGGAAAGCCTTTTCAACAAAACGAACTGAAAAAACTGAATAAATATATGGGACAATAAATGAACCTCCATATCAGAATCATACCACGCAATGAATTCAACTGGATCAAAATGAAAATTTTGACCAAAACATGAAAATTAAAATAAGCTTCTGGAAGAAAACTGAGGAGAATATCTTAATGATTTTGGAGTAGGTAAACTAGGTAAACATTTCTTAGGGAGGGTACACTATTTGAGGATTCTGGCTTCTGGATAAAAATCCATAAATGATTTTTCAGGCTCAACCATAGGCAATTACAAATGCTTTAACTGGAGGCCTCATGAGAGAAGGCTGCGCTCCTCACACCAGACTTGGTACAGCGCACTGTACCAATGCACTGTAGTCTCTGAAGGCAGTTGCTGTCAAGGACTCAGATCTCCCTGGCTGACCATGCTACTACACATATCTACATTCCTAGTCCAAGCCTCAACACAGATGTCTTTTATCAGTTGCCTCTGGCAGAGGTCTTCTTCAGATACCTTTCAAAGACTTCTTTATCAGAGGAAAATGAACTTGAAGATATTTCCTCCACTCTAATTGAGTACTAAGTACTACTCTTCTACTCCAATCTGTTTCCACTCCACCCTTCCTGGGCCTCCAGGTCCATTAGATTGCAGGAACATTTTGCTCCAGGCTCCCTTGGTAGTTAGACCTCCAGGTCTGTGCTGATCCACCTGACCCTCCACTATTCCATGTGGAAAAATAAAACATGGAGGAGTTGGTGATTTCTTCTGTTTAGCCTCTTGCATATAGACTTGACTGTTTAATTTTGGCTTGTTTTCTTAATTGGCTACTACAACAGCTGGCTATCAGCCTGCTTGAGCTCAGTCCATCCCCTGACAATATAACCATAAAAGAAAAAACTGATAAACTTTATTAAAATCAAAAGTATCAATTTATCAAAAGACACAGTTGAGAAAACAAAGGCCAAGAACAGATAAAACCATACACATTAATAGAACAGTGGTTGCTAACAGGGGAGTAGAGATTGACAGGGGAGTGACATGAAGGAATTTTCTAGGGTAATTCAAATATTCTATATCTTGAATAGGGTGTTGTTTACATAGATATTTATTACTGTCAAGATGTAATGAATTGTACAATTGACACCTATACATTTCACTGTCTATAAATCTTATATCAATTAAAAATATGTTTAAATATTGAGAGAAACAAACAAAAAGAGGAAGCACAAGGTCTTTGTATCTTCTTTTCCTATAAGGATTTTTTGTGTAAAATTTTCAGTTGGACTAGAATGGAGAGGCTAGGTATGGAGTTATATTCCACTTGTTCAATTACATAGCATCATTTATTATCTATTAAAAATTTTAGAACATTTGAATAATTTTATTAACATCCAAAACCATAAGGGTGATCTGCAACCTATTAATCTACCTATCTCAACCATAGATATTTTTGACACAAATTGTTTATAAGAAGAAAGTGAGAAGTATTCTAAGTATTGATGTTCTAAGACATGAAAACATCTCAACAATAATATAGTATAACTTTCACTGCTGAACAAACAACTATAAAGTTGCTTATCTTACTAACAGAAAACAAGATGAATGGAATTGAATATGCTTATTATGAAGCATTCTTTACAAGGTAAATCATAAGGACAGTACTCCCTGACATCCTCAGGCTGATAGAACTGCTACTAACATTTAATATACTGAGATGAAGTATACTATAGTCGGTAGAGAAGCACAGATTCAAAACCCAATAATCTTGAGTAACTCACGGATTCACATTTTAACATTGTTTGTAATGAGTATCATCTGTAGTCCAAGGAACACACAGATAGAGTGTTATTACTAGAAAAGAGGATTTTTTTTTTTTGCATTCCCACCAGCAGTGTAGGAAGGAGAAAAGAGGATTCTAAAACATAAGAAATGTGCAGTGAGAGACCAATTTACTAAGATTTTGTAGGTGCTAAAGAGAGATAGCATCTGAAAATTCTCTCAGGACTTTGCCATGTAAATTATTGTGGTAAAGATCAATAGGTACTCTTTTACCATATTCTTGAACTTATCTCGGGCCACTTGCTCTCTTTTCATTCTTTGGAAACATAGCATTTTAAAAGTGTCCAATCCATTTTGCACGCTACACCAAGAATCATTTTTCTAAAATATAAATCTAATCATGTCACTTTTCTGTTTAACACTTTCCAACTGCATATGGAATAAATCCAAAATTCCTCAGCATATCATATAGGGTCCCCATAATCAGGACTCTATTTCATCAATTTTTATTACCATCATCAGTGCTATTATCCCTGTCCATTCACTCCAGTATCTTTATCTGTCATCCTACCCTCTATTAGTATCCTACTTAAAGTTAGATGGTCATACAATTGCACACTTCTGTGTCATCCTTATGCTACGTTCTAAACCTCTAGTGCTTTTTCCTCATCCCATGGGGCTGGTACTGTCTTATCCTTATGTTTATGACCTCAGTGCATAAAACTGTGTCTGTCATATAATTGTTTTTATTAGACATGTGTTGAATGAATGACTTATCTTAAGGTCTCACAGAAAGTGGTCAAAATTTCCTGACAACCAATTCATCCACTTCACATGCTTCACAACTCAAAAACATTAAAGCAAAGTTGCTAAGTCTCATAGATCAATATTATTGAATGTTTCCCAAAAGTAAGTCTACTCTTGCCTTCCCTTTTTGTTCTAAACATGGTATTTTTCACAAGCCCACATTTACTGGGGTTTAACTTTACTGACACCATTATTTATCTATATAATATTTCTGGATGATTTGTCCTTGTTTTGTGCTCCTTT
Source organism: Neomonachus schauinslandi (assembly GCF_002201575.2). Lineage (NCBI taxonomy): Eukaryota > Metazoa > Chordata > Mammalia > Carnivora > Phocidae > Neomonachus > Neomonachus schauinslandi. The sequence continues at coordinate 116,533,863 of NC_058404.1, read as the reverse complement.
CACATTTCTTAGTTCAATTCAGATGGACACTATAGCAGAACAATATCAGACAGGATAGAATGAAGTCTGACAGACATCATCCTGTAATTGAGCTTAAAAGGTAGTAACCTTGGAAACTGTCTTCATAACACCAGTGACCAATATCCAGTATTGGATGGCACTATGAAAATCTCAGTATTTCTTCTAAAAATACCTTGCCGCTATTTTTAGACTGTATAAGAAATGGCAAATGTACTGCTTTCATATTTATCTCCCCTAGTACTACAATGACACACACAGCAATACATGTCAAGAACTTTTAGCAACATTTTCTAGCATCATTCGTACTTCCTCAGAAGGTAACATCCCACTATATAATCTATTACAAGGGAATAGAATTTGGGAATAATTTTTGGCAAAAATAGTATCTTTTTGCTATGTTCTCTCTTCAAGAATTAAAGGTTAGGGCGCCTGGGTGGCTCAGTTGGTTAAGCGACTTCCTTTGGCTCAGGTCATGATCCTGGAGTCCCGGGATCGAGTCCCGCATCGGGCTCCCTGCTCAGCAGGGGGTCTGCTTCTCCCTCTGCCCTCTTCCCTCTCGTGCTCTCTGTCTCTCATTCTCTCTCTCTCAAATAAATAAATAAAATCTTTAAAAAAAAAAAAAAGAAAACCACTGGGGGAAAAAAAAAGAATTAAAGAGTTAGTATAAAGTGTTGCAAAGGAGGGAGAAAGGAGAGGGGACTTACAGAGATTGAATGTTACATGTTCTTTATGTATTTTTAAAATATTAAATGCTACATATACTTTAAAAGAATAGTTACACATACTGTGTACTCAGTACTGGATTTTGTGTCAGGTATGTTATGTATATTATCTTTAGTGCTCGTCGTAACACTAAAGCAGAAATTAATGTGCCAGAACTGGGATGTGAACCTACATCTATGTTACCTACAGACAGCTCTTTCAGCAGGAGCACTGCACTGAAAGTTTCCCAGCTCACACAGGCAGTGTGTGGCGGAGCTAGGACTTAAACCCTTATCTGTCTTGACTGCAAAGCCTGTGCTGTCTATATACTATACTACACTGTCTCTGAGCAATGAAAGGAAATATTCTTCTTAGTCATAATATACGCTCAACATAGAAGGCTTACTTGACTTCTTACGTAATTCCTCAATTGCTTTTGCTAACAAGGAGATCTGTATGATTGATATCTACTTTAATAATTTATAGAAAGAGCCAAATGGGGTGATTGCTGCATTTATACCACCAATAGGAAAGCCTGTCATGATAGAATGGAAAAGTGAAAAAAAGCACAATAATGATGATGACAACATTAATAAAAATAATCACTTACATCGTGTTTGCTTTGTGCCAGTACTGCTCTAGGTTGTTTAGATATATTTATTTAATACAACAACCTATGAGGTAGGTACTATTATCATTCTCATGTAATTAGAGTTAAGGAAACAAGGAGGTTAGGTCATGACTCTAAGGTCACACAGCTATAACTGACAGAGCCAGGATGTGAAACCCAGGTGATCTGGTGCCACAGTCCATGCTCTTAACAACTAGAGCTACTGAGTGTCTCTTTGTAGAAAGAAACAACTAGAAAGGACAACTAAAAAAAAAAAAATGCAACCCTATTTGTTCACAATGTTACCAACTGGGTAGTGTTTCCATCCTGTTACTGTCAATAGATGTTCTGAAGCAATCTGCTTCAGCAAAGAATTTAGTTAAATTTGCTGTTTGCTTACGCTTTTAAACTCAGTTGAATGGGGATTTCAGTAAAGTACAACGTATTTAGTGAGTTCAAATCCATGTTTGATCCTATCCTGTCTTTATCTACAAAGTTTGTCTCAAGAATTAAAGTGAAATATAGAGTTAGCCTATCCTTTTTCTGTAGACTTAAAAAGATTGTTTCTTTTAAATATGTTCCAAGCTTATGTCACATAATTTTTGCTTAGAAAAGGCACGTTCAGTGTGTTTGTGTGTATTAATCTGGATTCACTTCTTAGGACTTCCCATGATCGCTTCCAGTTCCTTCAAGCATCAAGTACAGTTAGGAAGCTCAACATCTTTTTAGATCTACTTAGGAAATACATCCCAAATAAGTGTCCTTTGATTAAAAATAAAACACGGGTATACTTTAGGGCAAGGTCTACGTTTAGACCCCTTCTGTTTTTTTTTAAGTCGTATTTTTATTATAATTTCTTTCTTCCCCAACAGGAATTATATACAGTAACCAAGCAAATGATGAGCCGGAATAATGGCTAAGGATCAAGGCAATTCACATCAATAGAAGGCATCCTATTTTCAAAGTAGGTAGAGTTTACCTTTTCAACGAGTCAGTCCTAACAAATGTGTTCTTACTTTCTGATTTGAGAAATAATAATTTTATTTTAATGGACAAGCAGAGTTACTGTTAATATGCCTATACAATCTGACAACAGATTCTTTCATCAGTATTTAACGGTGCATTTATGTATGAAATTGGAAAGGCATTAAATTTGCTTGATTTCAAAATGCACAATCAGCATTTCTGATTTTATTTTAGAACTGACCAGATAAATTCTTTTAATCCTAATTAATCATCCTCTGTTTAAGTTGGGAATGAGAGCAAAACATCGCAGGGTACAAGAGAGTGTTCCTAGTTTGTGAAACCAGCTTCTTTATTACTATTCAATGCCAAAAGAAAAAAAAATAGATAATTTGATTTTCAAAAGGAATCTCCCAGAAACAAATAATATAAGAACTGAACTATTATTTGTTCATATAAAAAAATAACTTAAGTTTGATAAGTTAGATGATGGCAATACTCTGAATTTGGGGGAAAGAAGGGAGAAATTTTACATAAATCCAAGCATTTTTGTTATTATTCCAAGCATTTTTGTTAGTATTTTCCCAAAAGGATGAGGATTTCAACAACAGAGAGACAGTGAAGTACCAAATATAGATCATCCACTAAAGATAAAAATCAGGGTAGGTAGCAGTTTTCTTATTTCTCTTGAGAGTGCTTAATAGATATGTAATCTTAAGGTACCCTTTATTTTGAGGTTTTATTTATTTTTTAATCGTTTTTTAAAATTTAAATTCAATTAATTAACATATAATGTATTATTAGTTTCAAGAGAGAGGTCAATGATTCACCAGTCTTATATAATACCCAGTGCTCATTACATCACATGCCCCCCTTTCTTTTGTTCTTTGTTTTTTAGGCAAATTTATCTCTTGGATAACTTTAAGTGCATTTATTATCAGCAGTCACTTGTGCCTGCCTAAAACTATGAACAACAATAAACTCAGCAGAAGGGCTGGAACCAATGAAATGCTGTTTGAAGAAAGTAGAATTTTTCTACCTGAAAAACGTTTTGGTTTCTGCAAAAATATAGTTTTTTAGTTCCACAGATTGTTATATCTTAGGTAATCACATTACTTTCATCTTTGCAACCACAGCAGCAAAGCTTAGACCATAGTTGTATTTCCTATTTCCATACTTAGCTTTTGACACCTAGATTTACAAACTCTTCACTTGTGAATATAATATATAGCTTAACTTACTATCCCGCACTGTATGACATGGAATTTCCTAGGAGTGTTATGTGCCCTCCCGAGGGCACAGCGTTTCCTTTCCTCAAACTGTCAAATGGTTAGTAAGCACCTATGGATAGGAGAGAGCAAAGCTCCATGTGGATTACATCTTTGTGAAAATATAGATTCTTAAACACCTAACCAAGTAGCCTATTGACTCTATCAGCTGAAGATAAACAGGCCCATCCTAAGATTGAAGGCAAATATGTTACTGCCCCCAGTTCTTTTACCCTTTTGGTGGCATCACTGACTTGAAAGTAAACCACAGCCATCTAGTATGACCCAGGTTTGTACCTATAATGCTGGAACAGCAGATGTGGCAGTATATGAGTGAGAGAGAATCCAGAGAAGGAAGTCAAGGCTCAAGAAGAGATTTTGAAATCTTGGATGATTATTTTTGCAAATTGCTATAAGACTGCCTCTTTATCTTATAATTACATTTCATTTAGTGATTCTATTTATTTATATCTGTACCTGGTAAATCAGAGAAGAGAAGAATGCACTCATTAAAGCCATTAGCCAAAAGCCGGTCCCGTAGCTGCTGGAGAATTGCTACTCCAATACAGAATGGGAAAGAGGAATTCCCAAGGAGTAAGGTATCCCAGAGGTGGAAAATTTTGTGCAGTGGAAATACATCTGTAAAATAACAAAATATAAATATATTAATTAAAATAAAAAACAAATTAACAAATTAAAACAATAACAAGCTGTTTTACTAGCCTTATGGTCAAAGCTGTTGAAGAACAAATACTACCAAACTGTTTTTATAAAATGTTTATTTGGTTTTATAAAATGTTCATAAACACTATTTTTGGTTTGGCTTCATTAAATGTTTATAGAACTGTTTTCATACAATATTTATTGCTTCCTAAGGCATCTTTAAAATTTGATAATCAGATTGGTCAAATAGATGACATTTTCTAACCTCCATCATCAATCCTGGTATAGTTGTTTCATTCATTATATTTCTTCCTAGAATTTTCTTGTTATACTGTTCTCATAAATTTATTTACCTAGATGAAATTTAGTCCTGTTTTAGATTGAGTATTGTAACATTTTTATTATGCATTCTAAATAATTGCTTTATTAAGTTCCCATAAAAATTTTATCCCATTTTTTGCAACTTTAGTTTTTACACTTAATGATACTGTGGATATCCTTCCAGGCCAATGCATACAGATCTACTCTAAATATAGTATTCCATTTGTCATTTGTACCCATTTAAGCAGAATGTTCACCATATTAATACCTGTCATTGATTAAACTATTATATACCCACATAATCTATTTCTAGAGGAATTCCAGGTTTGGAAATAGCAAAAGTATTAGCTATTAGAGGATCTCTAAAAATTGAGTCTCATTTGGTTTGTAAAAGTTGTCTTCCAAAAAACTCTACGTTAGTACTATAGTTAATGTTAATTTCTTTTTCATTAGAGGGCAGAGATTGTATGAATGTCATGACATGTAAGATAGGCATCCTATACATCACCAGGCAACACTCATCCTATGCAATACTCTTTTTGATATTCATCAGTCAAAACAATTCAAATTTCTCCCTACCCAACTCTATTACATTAGAATTACATAAGGATGTTTATGTAGTTATATCTGTTTAATATCACTGTAACTATAATATACTGGGGAAGAATGGAGCTGTCCTTTTACTAATACGATACTGAAAGAAAAGGGAAAATGATACTTACGAGTAAACATTGTGAGAAACCAAGGGATGGCATAGAGCTATGGGTGGAAGAGGAAAGGGGTTCCAGGGATGGATAAAGAAGAAATAAAATATAATTACAATGATTACTAATAAACTGAATGTAAAAAATATTCGATGCTTTGGTCTACTCCACTGATTAAAATAAGAGTGAATGTCAATATTATTACCACAAATACTCTTTTAAATAATATTATCTCTTACAAATGCTGCAGATGACACTTTCGCCAAGGATTATTCCACAGAATGTCTTCATTTCATCAAAGAAAATACTCAAGACAATGTCTAACCCAAAAACAATATTAGCAAGCCAACTCCAAGGGTATACTTTCAGATTTTTACAAAAATATTTCTGGGATTTTAATGGTTCTTATCACTATGGAGTTACCCTTAGTATTTTTTGAGAATTGTTAAGATGGTATTTGAAAAATGTCCAAAATGTCTCATAAAAAGGTACTATGAAGCATAGGCTTTCTATTACCACTCTCTAAATTAATAGGAAACTTCATAACAGAATAAAAGTAATGAGATCCTGAAATGAAATGGGTCTTCAGCTGAGTGACAAATTTATTTTCCTAAATTTACTGTCTAGGAATGAAAATAAATACATACACACACACAGACACACTTGTACACATACTTTCAATTAATTTTTGACATCCTGAAAGTGAGAAATCATTCCTAATTTCTAAAAGTAGAGTAAAATCTCCTTTGTCAGTAGCAGGTATCAAAAATCAATAATTTATAGAAAAACCTGAAAAAGCTCTAATTTTATTGTACTTTGGGTAACAATGCAGTCTATCATTAGACAAAGATTTCTGTACTACCTTTAGGGTTTAAATATTCTTTCAGCACTTATCAATTATGAATTTATGAGTAGAGTTGCACATGTCTTTGCATAGCACACCACTGAGTATTTATGCCATCAAAATGCTGGTCAAGAACCCTAGGTATAATTATACAGTACCTTAAAATCTAAGTACTGTATGTGAAATAAAGCTCATTGCTCTCCACAAGATCATTTATATACACATAGACAGTCCTTTCAAGTGACATTATAAAAGTGAAAGCTGAAAAGTATAAAGGTATGTGATTTTACTGTAAAGAGTATGGATTGTAGAAAACAATAAAATATAACAAAATCCAAACTCTTCAGCTTAATTTAAGTTTAGAAATAGTAAATATATGTTTCATCACTATTTTTTAGTTTTCCTTTCTTTAAAGGACATGACATAAATTATATTACAATACCTCTACCCTCCTGATCAAAGCCAATTATTTGCCATTAGGAATCTTAACTGAATTACTTCAGCTTCAGTAACAAGCTAACATCTGTTTTCCCACAGAGTGAAGAGGGCATTGTATGAGGAAACTACACAAAGTAGGGAAGGAATCACTTCAAAAGATCAGAGGGAAGACTTGCCAGGCTCACACAAAGCCAGGAATAGTTCATCTTACCATCAGTCAGAATAAAAAAACAAACTAATAAATGAACAAAAAACCTATAATAAACAAGTCATTGGGTAGAGTACTCAAAAGAGTATTGCCTTAGTAATATTAGCAAAATTATGCTTCCAAATTATGCTGCTGCGGTCTTACTTAATAACCTTAAAAACAGGCTTTGAAAGGATCAAATTGTTTCTTTTTTTTTTCAAAGATTTTATTTATTTATTTGAGAGAGAGAATGAGAGAGAGAGAGAGATCATGAGAGGAAGTAGGGTCAGAGGGAGAGGCAGACTCCCTGCTGAGCAGGGAGCCTGATGGGGGACTCGATGACTCCAGGATCATGACCTGAGCTGAAGGCAGTCACTTAACCAACTGAGCCACCCAGGCGCCCCTGAAAGGATCAAATTGTTTCAGTGTGAGTTAGTTACATCCCAAAATAAACCTCAAGAATATTTATAAGAATATAAAAATATCCAATATTCAACAAGGTAAAATTCATAATGTCTGGAATCTAATTTAAAAAAATACCAGTAGTAAAAAGTAGCAGAAAAAAGTGATCCATAATGAGGAGAAAAATAATTCAATCAAAATGCACACAGAACTGACATGTTTGTAATACCAGGCAATGATGTTAAGATACTTTTTATAACTATATTTCATATGTTCAAAAAGCTAAGGAGGTTTATGTTAAGTAGAGACATGGCAGATACAAAAAAAAAACCAACCAAAAATATCAAACTTTTAGAGATGAAAAGTAGGATGTCTGAGATAAAAAAAATATACTGGATGGGATTTAAGAGCAGATCAGACACTGCAGATGAAAAAATTAGTGAACTTGAAAACACTGAAATAGAAAGTACCCAAAATGAAACAAAGGAAGAAAAAGGACAAAAACAAACAAAAACAAAAAAACAAAAAACAGCCCTGAGCATCAGTGAGCAACTTCAATCAGCTAAATATGTATGTTATTAGAGATACGAAATGAGAGAGAGAAAATATGAAAGGGGACAGAAAAAATATTTGAAGAAATAATACCTTGAACATTTTCCAAATTTGGTGAAAACTAAAAACTAATAGGATCCAATAATCTCAAGTTGCCCAAACACAAGACCCATGAAGAAAACCACACCAAGGCACATCATACTCAAATTCCTCAAAATCAGTGGTAAAGAGAAAAATCTTATACACCATAGCTAGACACACACACACACACACACACACACATTATGTAAGAGCATCAATGAGAAGATTCTTCTCAAAAAATGTTTTGTCAGTGCCCAATAAATGACAGTGTAGCAACATTTTTAAAGTATTAAAAAAATCTATGTAGAATTGTATGCTCAGCAAAAATATCTTTTGAAGACAAAAGGTAAAATAAAGACTCTTTCACACACACAGAAACTGAAAAAATTCATCACCAGCAGTCCTATACTACAAGAAATACTGAAGAAGTCTTCCAGGCAGAAAGGAAATGATACCAGATGGAAATCTAGATCTACACAGAATGAAGAGACATACAGGGATTATAAATGTGTATGTGGCTGAATATAAGACTTTTATTTTTAAAAAATCTTTAAAAATAGTAATTTCTTTAAAGCAAAAATAGTAATTTATTGTGGGGTTTATAACATATGTAGAAATAAAATTTAGGACAACTATAACAGAAACACTGGGAGGGGAAAATGGAAGTATATATTATAAAGTATTTGTACTATCTGTGAAGTGGTATAATATAACTTGAAAGCAAATGGTGGTAAGTTAAAGAATTATAATATAAACCAGAATTTCTTCATCACTATTCACATTTTAGGTTAGATAACTTTTGGTTGGGAATGTCCTTTGCATTTTCAGATTATTGCAGCAATCCAGCCTCCACCCACTAGATGCCAGTAGTATTCACCCAGTTTCGTCAAAAATGTCTTTAGACATTGCCAAAAACCCTCTGGGAGGCAAAACTGCCTGTTTGAAGACCACTGTATAAATCCTAGGGAAACCAATAAGAAAACACAACAGAGTCATAGCTAACATGTCAACAAAGGAAATAAAATAAAATCACAGAAAAAAAATCCAATGAATTAAAAGAAGACAGATAAAAAGGAAGAGGAAAACAAAGAATTGATGAGACAGAATAAAAATAGCAAATGGTAGATTTAAAGGCAACCATATCAATAATCACCAAAAAAGTCAATGGTTCTTACGATGGTTGATTTTATGTGTCAACTTGACTGATATGGGGTGTCCAGTTATTAGTTAGACACTATTCTGGTTGTGTCTTTGAGGGTGTTTCTGGATAAGATCAACATGTGAATCAGTAGACTTAATAAAGCAGATTGTTCTCCCTAATGTGAGTGGGCCTTATGCAATTTGTTGGAAGTCTAAATAGAACAGAAGTAATACTTCTATTAGTAATATTAATAGAAGACAGAGTAAGGGAGAATTCACTCTCTGCTCTGATGGATAGGATACAGCAGTGAACAAAACATAGGTCCAGCCTGTAAGGAGCTTATAGTTCATTAAGGGCAGTAGATGTTCATTGCATATTCTCTCAATTCATTCCACTTAGGTTCTTGCCTCCACCTCACCACCAAAACTGCTCTTATCTTCGTCATAAAAGATTTCCCTGTTGCTAAATCTAATAGCCAATTCTCCTTCTCAGTTCTTCTTTAGCAATCATCAGGGTTTGCCATAGTTAACTACTCTTACCTTCTCAACCCGCCTCTCCGATTTGACTTCCAAGATACCACATTCATCTACTTTTCTTCTTACCTTTCTGATTGTTGCTCCATCTCCTTTGTTGGTTCTTTTTCATCTCCTTGACTTAAATATTGGCATCCCCTATTTTCAGTCCTTGGACTTTTCCTCTTTCTGTTTTCTCCAAATGATTATATACAGTGTGAGAACTCCCCCATTTTTATAGCTCTATCCCAGGCCTCTTCCCTGAATTTCAAACCCACATGTCTAAATGCCAGTTGACATTTCCACTTGTATGTCTAACAGATATACAAAACATGTCCCAAACTGAGCTCCTGAGACTACTTCAAAAATTTGTGCTCCAAGTATAGTCTTCCAAATCTCAGTTAAGAGCAACTCTGTTCTAATTGCTCAGGTAAAAAATTCTGGCATCATTCTTAACTTCTCCTTCTCCTACATTGTACATCTGCCACCAGCAATCCTGCTGGCTCTACCTTCAAAATTATTCCAGAATGTAAAAACTGCTTACCACCCCTACCGCTAATTTCCTGATTCAAGCCACTCTTGCCTAGATTATTACAATAGTGCATGACTAACCTTTTTAAATTCTATCTCTGTTCTTCCTTGGGTTTCTCTTACCATAACAGCCAGAATGATCTTGTTAAAATGTTTAGATCAGAACATATCCAGTGGCTTTCCAACACTGTAAAAGCTGAAGTCTTAACTATGAAATCTGCTTTGATGTAAAATCTGGTCCTCTTTGACTCTCACCTCCTTGTTCATTGAGCTCCAGTCACATTGGTCTCCTGGCTGCTTCTTCAACATCCCTGGCATGCTTACACCTCCTGAGGGCTTTAGCACTTGCTATTGCTTCTGCTTCAGTTGCTCTTTCCCTCAGTTCCTTAAGGCATTTATTCAAGTCACTTTTTCCATGAGGCTTTCCCTGACTTCGCTCCTTCCCATCCCTTCCCTTCCCCTTCCTTTTCTGTTCTCCTTCCTCCCTCCCTCCCTTCCTCCCCCCACCCTTTCTCTCCTCTCCCTCAAGTTTTTAATTCCAGTTAGTTAACAGTGTTATATTAGTTTCGGGTGTACAATATGGTGATTCAACACTTCCATGCATTACCTGGTGCTCATCACAACAAGTGCCCTCCTTAACCCCCATCCCTTATTTAACCCATCCCCCCAATCCCTTCGCCTATGTTATTAAAAAATTCAATTTCCTCTACATCTGAGTACTTTACATTCATGTCCCTACTTTAGTTTTTTTTCCTCTTTAGTACTTACCACTACCCAACATATCACATAGTATATTTATCTTTTTTATTGTCTATCGCCCACTAGAATATAAATTCAATGGGGGCAGAGATTTTGTCTGTTTTTTTTTTTTTTTCATTGACATACCCATGGCCTAGGAAAAAGGGCAGCACATAATAGGCACTCAAAGATTTGTTGAAAGAAAGAACAAAATATATAATGAAGATAACTGAAAGGATAGATTAAAAGATCCAAAAATGAGATTATACACTTTCTTGAGAAGTTTTCAATAAATATGAAATAATGAGAAATTAGCTAATCTTCCTTGGGTTTTTTTTTTTTTAAAGATTTTTATTTATTTATTTGACAGAGAGAGACATAGCGAGAGCAGGAACACAAGCAGGGGGAGTGGGAGAGGGAGAAGCAGGCTTCCTGCAGAGCAGGGAGCCCGATGTGGGGCTCGATCCCAGGACCCTGGGATCATGACCTGAGCCGAAGGCAGACGCTTAACGACTGAGCCACCCAGGCGTCCCCCTTGGGTTTTATATATCCTTCATATTAAATAGTGGAAAGTATTTAAACAACACCAAACTTAAAATTCTGAATTATATACTTATACTTTGACAACAATTATAAAAAGTTATTAGAAATAAGTGAAATGAAGCATATTCTAATAATATTTGAAAAGTAATAATTCAAGTTGAAAACATTTCTTTAATACATAATAACTCCTAGGTGCTCCCCAGTACCAGTCATCTCTTACCAACTAAAGTCAGGTAAATAAATAGTTAATATATTCTGTGAAATGGTAGTGCCTGTTATTTATTCTTTCTTTATTTCTTCCTTTTAAAATTTTAACTGATATTTTAATCTTAAATAATTTCTTAGGATATTGGTACATCTTCATAATGCAGTCTAATATATGAGAAAGACAGCAGTATAACATAATTTTGAATACTAGGCTGGTTCAGGTTTTAATTTTAAAAATAGCAATTAAATAATGAAATATTTTATTGCAAATATAAAAAATATATAAAATTAGTCTTATTAAGTTAGAAATATTATTAGCTTTTCTTGATTTAAAGATGGAAACTGAAACCCAATGAAAAAAAAATCCTACATGCTTTAATTATTTTCTCCAGATCATTATATTATTTTGCTTTATTTGGCCTAGTGGTAGTCTACCAAGAGTCAGCTGAGTAAATACTGCCCCCTAGCTACAGCAAGAAAGAATAGTGATATTTAGCATTTCAGGACATCTTTACAAATGGCCTAGTAATATAAATATTACAACTATCAACAGGAAAAACAAAGGCCGGAAGCTCATTAACTTGATTTTGAAAAGTATAAAATTATGGCTTAAATAGTTGTAAAAGTATACAAATGTAAAAGATTAAAAAAAGGAAATATTTCTTATAAACTCTGGATGAATCTTCTGTCAAATGTATATTTACATATTTTCACACTGTCTCTCCTAATATTTTTAGTTTCTATTTTTACTTATTTTATGTATTATAAAAATTGTTATTTTCATTATATTTTAAATAATACAATTATTATTGTTATTATAAAAGGGAGTCCCTTCTAGTTGACTTTCTTAATCTAGCTTCTTATGAACATATTGTATTTTTTGTTTGCCTCAAGTCAGAAGTATGTTTACATTTAAGTTACCTCTATAAAATACACATTGACCATTAATCTGATACCTCATAATGACTCTCTGAATTAGGGAAATAAATATCTAGCCACTCAAGAAAGAATGCTTAAAAACTAGCAGGTTTTTGTTGTTGTTGTTTAGCAGTGGTAGATACTTTCACATATTTTCTTGAAACTCTAGACTTTGTGATCTGGTAGTTATATATCTCTTTAAACCTTTAGGTTTAGGTGAAGATTAGTTAACGGATCTAGAACACCTGGCAGAGGATGTATCAGACATCAGTATAGGAATTACAATGATCATTCTTAGTAATAGTCCAGAAACTTTTGTAATAAAAAATGTATTTTAACAACCCAAAGGGCTGAGGTCTTATGAAGCCATCTAACAAAAGATTCACACACTCTGGAATAAGGAGCACAGGAGTGAAAGGTAAGGAGAAGGGAACCCTAAGCACTGGGAACTGTACATGTTTTACAGGTTGGGGTAGACTCAATAAAGGCAAGGCATAGCCTAAGAAGGCTAAAGTATTTACCCTCCTGTTGGCTCTCAGAATCAACATTACTCAGTCCCATGACAGCTACTGTCAGTTCACAAAATTTCAAATTTACTTATACCAATTCTGTTTCTTCTATTTTCCAAATTCTTCTATTTTCCAAATTCTACTTTGTCTTTCTGACTTACTATCATCCTCTGAGCTACATATAGTATAACAAAGTTTGCTACAAAAGAAAATTCTTGAAAATCAAGAAAATGCTCCACAAGATTTGCATTGTTCCATTGTGCCACTCATTTTCAAAAGACCATTATCTCCTTCAACAACGAAAAAAATGATGCTTTATGCTAAATCAGGGTAAATTCAATAGAATGGGAAATTCAGTAGAATGGGAAAGGGTTTCACATAAATAAAAAAATATATATAGTAAAAGCAAAAGCAGTACTAAACAGTTCTCTTTCTTTAACAGTATTCCCCATCTTCTATCTTTTCAGAATTATGGGGAAACACCTTCTAAGAACAAAATCTACCTTTATTTCCATAACCACCTTTACGGAACAATAATCAAGAGATGAAAATTATAAATCTATAAGATAAAGAGTGATTCACAGAGCAACTCTTTAGGATATTTTAAATAGAAAAAAAAATTACATTCTGATATTTTTGTGAGCCAGTAAACTTTAAGCAAAAGATTGTTCCTAAAACAAAGCAATCAGTATTACTGCATTCTCACATATGAAAACAATTGTGCTAGGTACTGCGGCAGATACAAAGAAATGTAAACACTTGGCTCATATACATGAAAAGATAGATAAAGTAGTATGGAATATGGTGCTATTGAATCAATACCATCTAGACTCCTTGCTAGGGCTTGAAGTCAAACTTAACTTAAATTTCCAGGGTATATATTCCCTGTTCTCTGACAACCAGAAAATTTTATCTATATCTAAATCATCTGGCATTCTTTGGTAGATTATTGATGGTGGATTCCCCCAATGATAATGCAAGTTTATTTATTTATTTTTAACTATCCTGGTAATTTGTTTGGCTTGAGACTTGAAACTTACTAAGAATCTAAGTCTTCTTTCCTTATCTAATGTGCTCACACTGTATTATCTCTATTTTTTATAAAGCATTTTCACAGATTTCAACTTATCTAAGGCTCACAGAGTCCTGTGGGTAGTCAAGGTAGACATTATTTTTCCTAATTTATTAATCAGCCACCTGAGGCTGGAAGTGAGTTACTATGCCACAGTCATAGGTCTATAACTTTTAAAGCAGGCACTAGACGCCAGGACTTCTGACCGCCTATTGTTCTTTATACTATACAAGGATGGTAGAGAAGACAAAAATAAGTTGGGTTATAAGTATTTTTTTCTACATAACTTATTAATATTACACTGTATACTCTAAATTGTAGGTAAATTACCTCCCATACTTACTGTGAACACAACCAAAAAGTTGGATCATTTCAGATCCAGATTAGATCCTTCCAGAGGAACACTGTTACAGAACTTTCTGTGATGAAGGAAATGTTCTACAGTTGTTTAAAAAAATTTTTTTAAGCCTCAAATACTAATACCCCCAAATAATAATTAATATATGATAAACATTTCTCTATATATTTCTGTATTTATATAAAATTTTAGATAAAAATATTCATAGCAAAACCTGGATCATATTACACTTGCTACTTTATGAAGTACTAGATATAAAACTTACAAGTGAATAAAACAGAAAATTTGTTACTTTAAGAGATATTAGTGTCTGAAGATCTAGTTAAAGTTGCTAAAAAAAGAACAGAAAAAAACTTTTAAACTATACTTTCAAGCTTAAGTATTACCTATTGATTACCTGTTTTGAAAGATGACAAAATTATTACACTTATACTCTCTATCCCTTCTCTAATACCTCAATTTTTATATACTATTTTTACATTATTAAGTTTTATAACATTTAAATTCTATATCATTACATAATTAACACAGTTGTTTAGTATTAATCCTTCATTTAAATGGAGTAACCAGTTCCTCGAGTTGCTAGTTTTATTTAACTCTTTCTTGGTTGGATTTCATCATCTATTTTAATTTCTCTAAAAGAAGCTCTTGGGGCTTGTATTTCCTAAATTCTTGGATGCTTGAGAATCTATATACTGTACACCTAAAACCAATGGCACATTTTGTGTCAACTATACTTGAATAAAATTTTTTTATTTTTAATTTTTTAATTTTTTTAAAAGATTTTATTTATTTATTTGAGAGAGAGAGTGAGCGAGAGAGTATGAGAGCACAGGTCAGGGGAGAGGCAGAAGGAGAGGGAGAAGCAGACTCCCCACTGAGCAGAGAGCCTAATGTGGGGCTCAATCCCAGAACCCTTGGCTGAAGGCAGACACTTAACCAATTGAGCTACCCAGACACCCCTAAATTTTTTTTTCAAATGCATGTCTGCTAAAAGAAAACCTGCATGTCTACTACATTTGTATTTGAAGGATAACTTGGCTATTATGAAATTTCCCAGTTAACTTCTGTTCTCTTGAAATTTTATACACAATTCTCCATGAGTGTTGCTATGAAATTTTATCTGAAATTCCCTTTGCAATTACTTAGGTATATTTATCCTTTTCCATTTTATTCTGTATGATTTCCTCAAAACTACTTGTTATGTCATTAAGTGGGTTTATACTTTCATTCTAGTTTTCACTATTTTAATGAGACTCTTATTAATATAATATTCTCAAATTTCTCTGGGTTTTATCAGTTCACTTTTTATCTCCTTTTGTTAATCTATTTTTTTGAGCTCTTTATTCTCTTGATTGAGCTCATTTTAATTTTTATTATATTTTTAAGTTTTTATTTAAATTCCAGTTAACATATAGCATAATATTAGTTTTAGATGGCTTACTTTTTTTTAAGATGTATTTATTTATTTGAGAGAGAGTGTGTGCATGAGTTAGAGCAGGGGTGGGGTGGGGTTGGGGGGCGGGGCAAAGGGAGAGGGAGAGAAGCAGCCTCCCCGCTGAGCATGGAGCCCCATGACACTGGGCTCAATCCTACAACCCTGAGATCATGACCTGAGCCGAAACCAAGAGGCCCAACTGACTGAGCCATCCAGGAGCCCCAAAAGGCGGCTAATTTTTAAAGTGAGATCATGTTGTGCTATTTCTGTGAGGTAACAGAAGACTTTTTCATTTGTTTTTATAAGTGATTCTTTTATTTCTTTTCTCCTTTCTTTTTCTGTCTTTTCATTATTTATCTTCTTCAATGGATCTAGCTTCTCATTAAAGAATAAATGTTAATATGGTGGAGGGTAGAATCTGGGGAGGGCAGTTCATAATCTCCATTCAAAACTGTTGCCTACAACATGTCTCATTAACCCCTCAGGGTATATTGTACTCATCACTTTTGATATTCTTTTTTGAGCATTTCTAACTATTTGTGAGGATTGATACTTTATTATTTTTAAAGGACAAAGAATAAAGAGAAAATTTACTTACACTTTTGAAAAACAGATTAAAATTCCTTCTTACAATTACCATATGAATCTATTGGATCCTTTTATAAATCTATGATATATTATTGAAATCTCAGTGATCTTATTCTTCTTATATCATGAAATATTTTGTTTTTTTTATCAAAGTAGGAATTATTTTATCATTACTCATCAGTTATTCCCAACTATGCTAAAAAAGACTAAACCAAAAGAAAACAAAAAAATGATAGAATCACCTAGAAGGATGGTATAATATTAAAATAAATCATTACTATTACCATTTTCATTTTTCCTATTGCATCATCCAAAGTATTATATCATCTTTCAAGAAGATATAAAAGATACATGGAGACAACATCATTATAGTCTTTTTTATTTTTTAATTCTCAGTGAACACAGTTGAGGACTCAGAATTTCTCATTTTCCATCCTTACCAGCAAAGAGAAAAAAACTGATAGAGGATAATGTTTCACAATTATTAGACCAATCAGAAAATTGGCAGTAGTATTCTAGATTCTAGTGAAATGGTAACACTGGTTATATAGTGAAATTTCAAACTGTGAATGCTCAGATGATGGTATCTTAAATGAATTTCCTCAAACACAAGAATCAGGGTAAACAGTAAGTTAGCCTTTCACTGGAAAGGACCTCATTACACAATATTTTGAGACATAAACCTGGACCATCCCATTTTGCTAAAAAGATATGTGAGAGTAAGCTTTCACTTTTATTTATTTATTTATTTATTTATTTTTTAAAGATTTTATTTATTTGACAGAGAGAGACACAACAAGAGAGGGAACACAAGCAGGGGGAGTGGGAGAGGGAGAAGCAGGCTTCCCGCCGAGCAGGGAGCCTGATGTGGGACTCGATCCCAGTACCCTGGGATCATGACCTGAGCCGAAGGCAGACGCTTAACGACTGAGCCACCCAGGCACCCCTAAGCTTTCATTTTTAAAATGATATTTCTACACCAAATTTCATACAAGTTAAGTGGATAAATGCTAAAGGTAGGTGTGTTTACAAAACGACTGGAAGGAAACAGATAATTAGGAAGAAAATCATTATATTTATTAATCTAATTTGTGTTCATTCATCTAAAATGAAACTATTTTGCAATTATTGAACAAAAAAGATAGTTGTTCTCCAACAAAGTTATGAGGCTTATTAATATTTTGTTTTGATAACTGTGCTTTGAACATGTAGGTACAGAAGAAGAACCAGAAATAAGAATCAGTTGGAGTTGTATTTTAAATCTAGAATCAGTATTTACAAGATAGATATGCTTCAGGTTCATGCATGACAGATGAGCAGTAAGTTCAAAGCATACTGCACACTACACAAATATATACTTTCAAAATGAGGAATATATGGAATAAAATTTTGAGTTGCTATGTTCATATTCTTACTAAAATTTTAATAGTTTTTCTTTTTTTTTTTTTTAAAGATTTTATTTATTTATTCATGAGAGACAGAGAGAGAGACAGAGGCAGAGGGAGAAGCAGGCTCCCCGCGGAGCAGGGAGCCCGATGCGGGACTCAATCCCAGGACCCCGGGATCATGACCTGAGCCGAAGGCAGACGCTTAACCGACTGAGCCACCCAGGCGTCCCTTAATAGTTATTTTCTGCTATGTCTTCATTCTACCTCTGTAAATTATTACAAAATGACTTAAACATATAAAAATAATTAAAAAGGTCCATTGGACTCAGATGGTAAATGGTTTTCTTTCCCTTGTATACAAAAGGTTATATTAGTTACATCTTTTGCAAGTCATGATTTCCCTAATTCTAAAAAAAAGGAAAAAATCAAATTAAGAAATAAGTAACTGTATAATCATTTCTTTCTCTATTTTTACTTGACTTACAATATTGAACTGAAAAATATAAAGTAGAAATTAGTAATAAAATCAGTTGGACAATTTAATGGTTCTGAGATCCACAGTATCATTTTAGGGAGAGATTAGGTATTTTTCAATTCCAGAGTACCTTCCAATTATCTCACTGAGTAGTAAAAAACTTTTTAAAATTTTCAAAGAAAATTAATTTACCTTAAGTAAAAGACTATAAGACATCTTATGTAGCACTTTCTGGGAGATAGAAAAACACCTTAAAAAATCAAGCAAATAAAAAAGGTTAAAATTCAAAGTAGTGAGTGGTAATCTCACCAAGTCAGGCAAGCAAGCAAGTCTTTATTGTTATTAGTACCATGTTGCCTTTGGCAAAGTATTTATTCATTAACTGATGCAGCAAAATAATATATCCAATACAGCTTGTAATAACATGCTTTTCTAAATGTAGATCATATTAATATAACCAAAGAAATAGTATATGATCAGACTTTAACAATAAGTAGAACAAGAACACCAATAATGGTTAACGCCTTAACACTGTATGCCTAGTTTGAATAGTTTATATGTATTATCTCATTTAATCATCACAATGATCCTTTGAGGTAAGATTTATTATAATCAACATTAGTAGCAATAGAACTGTGGATAAGAAACTAACAAGTATTTAGCTAGTAAGTTGAAGAGTCAGGATTAGAACCCTGGCCCATTTGATGCCAGTGTCTGAATGCTTTTTCTCTCTCTCAGTTTTCTCAAATAGTGGTCACAGGCTCCTGGGGATCTTCAAGACCTTTAGGGGTCCACATACTCAAAGCTGTCTTCATGACAGTACTAAGGTATTTTTTGTTCTTTGCAAAGCCACTGGTGGATAAAACTGCTGGTACCTTATTACAAATCAAGGTCATGGCACTGAAGTGTAACAGTCATATTCTTGTGAAAGATTAAAATTAACAATTTTACTAAGTATCTTTTTAAATGTTTCATAAGACAAAATGGGAAGTATGCATAAAACATACTGTATACTGAATTGTAAAGATTGTTTTGAGAAAAAGCACTAGGACAATCATTTGAGATGTGGGTCAAGGCAGGTGCTTTTTTTTTTTTTTTTTTCAAGAATACCATTTTTTTTCCTTGTAAGCATGACATATAAACAATTATTTTTTCCAGGCTTTCATATTAGGCAGATATTTCTCAAAAATGAATGAAGTGAGCCTATCACTTCAAGAAAAATTTCTAGCAGTCAGGTGAATATTAAAATTTTAGAAAACTTGTTTCTGCCACTGTGAGCTTGGCAGCTTTCCAACACTTAATGATTTTTTGGATAAGATCAATGGTCATATTAATGAATGTGATTTTTTTTATATTGTAAAATGAAATGTTTCATAGTTGGAAGATCTGCATAATTCAGTGAACCAAAATGACCAACATATGACATTACAAAATCATGTGTGGGTAAAAGCCAAAGTGCAAGACAGACCGAGTGATCTGAATGGAAAAGAGTATGAAAAGTTCATTGGTATGGTTTTAGATTGTACTCTGCAACTAAGCTTTAAGAAACTACCACTGTCTGAAAAGGCCCTTTGCCAACTACATGTCTGTATAAGTCCTAATTTTCTTCATACACTTCAACCAAAACAATGATTCACAACAGATTGAATTCAGAAGCAGATATGAGAATCTAGCTTTCTTCTATTAAACAGAGACTGCAAAAATAAAAAATCATACCACTCCTCCATTATTTTTTTTTGGAAAACAATTATTTTTTAGAAAAGCATGTTATTGTGGTTAACATGCAGTGGCTTTGTTGTCATTTTTAAGTAAATTAATACATAAATATTTTTTAAATGTCTTAGTAAATATTGGTAGAGATAACCCACATAAACAAAAATTCTTTGGTATCCTTGATCCTTAAAGAGGTCTCAAGATCAAAAAGTTTGAAAACCACTGCCTTATGCCATACTTCCTTTCACTTGTCTCTCAACCAGTAGAAGGATACATTAGGTTGGGAACAGAGTGGGGGAGATTCAAGTGAGGATTTACTAAATAGAGAAACTTGCTGGATATTTAACTTGTGTGTATGTGTTCTTAGCAAGAAGTTACCAAAATATTACTTTATCATTCCCTGTGAAATTAGTTAAGTCTCTGATTTCTAAGATATGGGCCATTTTTTTTTTTTAAGATTTTATTTATTTATTTGACAGAGAGACAGTGAGAGCAGGAACACAAGCAGGGGGAGTGGGAGAGGGAGAAGCAAGCTTCCCGTGGGGCAGGGAGCCCGATGTGGGACTCGATCCCAGGACCCTGGGATCATGACCTGAGCCGAAGACAGACGCTTAACGACTGAGCCACCCAGGCGCCTGATATGGGCCATTTCTGAAAGGTAATTAAACTCTCTTGGGAGAAAGAGAGCTCAATAAGCCATTTGTACTCAGGGGTCTTAACAAATCCAAGGTCAGTAGAATGGGATTAGGACTAATATTGGGGACATCATTGCAGTAGCCAGACAAAAGGGCACAGGCTAGCACTTTGCAGATGGACTAGAACGGGTCAGTGGGGACTCTTGTTATGGGAGATTCTAAATAAGGTACACTTTCCTAATTTATCCTGTAACCACATCTTGATAAAATCTAAAGCTCATTACCAGTAGTCTCTTCTTTAGATTATCTAAAATTTATTTCTGTGGCATTAACAACATGAAGACCAGGAATAAATGAAAGAACAAATGAATAAACAAAACAAATACATAAATATTTCTGAACAATCCTTTCACACTTTCTGTTAGTACAAACTCAGCTGAATATAAATTTTGAAAAGGAAGGAGAAAATCAGTAGTAGTATAAGCATCCATTAAGATTGCAGTTAAATGAGAATGGTTTTGCCAGCATGCTTGCTTATCACTGAATTTGTTAGCTTTATCTTTAGTAGTGACAGTAGGTTCAAAAGGCACATATAGTACTGAGATATAGCCCTTATCATTTTTCTTAATGGCCACCTGACAACTTTTCATAATTTGCAAGCTGAATGCTATTGATAGCATTTCAGAAAAATAGTTTCCTTAAGAATGAAGAAACACACTTTCGTGTTCTCATTTCAAAGGCCACATATAATTTCAGAAGCAGAAACGTACACCAAGACAAAAATGATAAAAATCACCCTCGCCCCAATTTTGCCAGGTACACATTACTTACCCTATTTATATGTAAATCACATAACTACCATGATATATATAATCTAAGCATCACATCAGCGAACAATATTCCTAACTATTCAAGCTCCAACAGTACTCAATATTCAGAGTTCTGTGACCCACAGCAAATGGAAAGGAGCCAGAAATCACATCTTTCCTGCAATGGGAGCTTGCATTTCAAAGATGGAAGATTAATGAGGGCTTACTTTGATAGGATTAGTTATTGAGTAGGAAACTCAGTTCAGGATCTTATTACAAAAGTGCCCCCCCCATCCCCTTGATGAACCTAGCCTGTATTATTAGAGATGCAGAAAGTCACCTAAGCAATTATTCTAAAGGTAGAACACTGAAGATAGTAATTTAAGGAAAAACAAAAACAAAAACAAACACACTGCACATACAAACTACTAAATGCAACTAAATATATGTGATTATTAAAAGAGTAAGAAAAATGTTAGAAAAATTCTCCATTTCATCACACGCTTTCCACCACTATTCACTGTCAACAATCTCTATATTAAAAATATCAAATCTTTTTTCAAAATTAAATTTAAAAATAGTCTCAACATTTTCATATTATCTACAGACCTGAGAAACAGGCCAACAAAATACAACAAACCAAAAAAAACAAGATAAAAGATTTCAAAAATAACAATCTTTTAGTAACATTTTAACTTTGTTAAATACCTTTCATTTTTGCTTATTCTCTGAGACAAGAGAATAGTTGAACAAAGCAAATTTTCTCCAGGTTAAGATATATTCTCCTTTCCCTCATTTTTCTTTGTTTACTCTAGGATTCTCAATAGTGAGACAACTCTTCTCTGAGGGTGTTTGGAAATATATGTAGAGTCACTTTTCAGAAATACATGTCAGCATTTAATTGTCACCATAATTAGGGGATTACTACAGGCAGTTAGTGGTTAGGGGCCAGCGAGGTTCAACATTTGCCATGTACTAGACATTCTCATCCCACAAGGAAAAGTCCCCCATCCCACATAATTATGAATATCTCATAAGATTAATCACAGTACATAAATAAATTAATACTACTTCATAATAATACTAGTATTAAAGAATTTTTACAAGAAATTACACAAAAATGCCCGTTAATTATAGGAAGGTGTCATAATAAAGAGGGAAGCATAAATCAAGATAGCATATATAAATTATTGAATTATTGAATAATTAACTCACTCTATAAAGTAGCACATTTAACAAACTCTAATGTACTCTCCACTCAGATTTAACAGAGATTAACACTTTGTGGCAATTGTTTTGGAAATTTTTAAAATCAAAATAATACATTATCAATAGAATGAGTGTACCACTCAATTCTAATTTTCTCTTTCTTAAATATTATGTTTTGTACTTTCTGTAACTTCTGTAAAAATTCCTTCCTAGATGTAAGTAATGAATGACACTCCGTATTTAGGTCTTCTAGTCAACCTAGAACTTATTTTTCTGTATCGTATGAAGTTGGCTTTGAGTCCCACCTCCCTTCCATGTAGTTACCCAATTGTATCAGGGCCATTTATTCAACAATCCATTCTTTTCTAATTGGCTTATAGAGCCATCTCTGTCACATACCAAAATCTATTTATGGGGAGGTCTGTTTTGTGTATTTTGTTTTACTAGTTTATATCAATTATCACTGCATTAGTTTTCTTTTGGTTAATATGTGCCTGACTTATGTTTTTTATCTCCTTTTTTGACTAACATCCTTACATTTTTCTCTCTTATAAATACCATACAGATGGATTTTTTTTTAAATGCCTGAAAATTCATTTTATTAGGCAATCTAATTAGCTTACATTCTTTCTATGATCTTTCTATGTTTTCACAGGATTGGTTGACTTTTCTTTACTCCATACTCCCACACCCCACATTAATTTAGAAGTTCTACATTCTCTATTTTCTTAATGATTACCATTAAAATTTTAATATGCATCCTATACTTCTGCATTTCTTGTGAGTGGAAACACTGACCGCTCTTTGTTCTGGATTATATTTTCCAAGGCTGTTTTTATACAAATATTAGGAAATGTATGTATGGTTGGAAAGCCAACACAAAGATGCTAACACTCCTGCGGCTTGCTGTGCTGAGTGATAACGTCCTTTGTCTCTGACACAGGAGTCTTGAGTTTTCTGCCAGTGCCCACGAAACCGTAACAGGCTCATTTATTAGCTTTTAAGTTGAGTGAAATCAAACCCCAGATCTGAAAAGATCCCTGACTTAATGCCTAAGTAAAATGAGTATATTTATTTTCCCATCATATAACACAAAAACATTACAACACTTTTAAGCTGAGTTCTCACCTGCTCTTATCTTTTATAATATTGATAGCTAAAATTTTATTTCTATTCAGCTATTAGCCTTTTCCAAATTAATTTTATATATAAATATTTAATGGTCATTGTTTAATTAGACTTGTAAGCTTGTGAGGATTAGATGAGTGGTTTATTTAAAGAGGGTGGAGCAGTGCTTGGCACACAGTAAGCACTTAATATATGTTTGCATTATTAAGTTTTAGCAAGGTTTTTTGCTCATCCTCCTATACCATACTCATTCAGAGTTCAATTTTTCTGATTAACTAAAGCAAATAGAAATTATATATTTCCTTTTGTGAGTCCTTTCTTAATTCTATCTATATTCATGAATATGTGTACAATTTTTATCAGGCTGTCTTGGTAATCCATACTTATTTTTCTGCATAAATGTTTTTTGTCAATCTACAACACTGCCTGACCCAAGGTCATTTTCTGTTTACTACTGAGCACAATTAGGTGCTTTCAAGAGAGTTCTTTGAAAATAATTATCTCTTCTTTTAGTCTGTCTTAGCTATTAGTAGTTTTTTCCCTCAAATATCTTATTCTGTTATCAACTTGGCACTCAGCTCCTCTATCATTTTTTCAACCCTAGCCATAAAATTTAATGTAGTTTTGTCTTATATGTCCCATGATGTGAAGCAAGAAAGGTGGGGTTATGTAAAAATGAATACTTACTATGATAATATGTATATTGGTTAGTTTTTTTTACAAGGTCTTTTATCTCCATATAACTATAGGGTTTTTCCTTATTTTATTTGTTTCCTAATCTGTATATGTTCTTTTTGGAGCCCTCACTGAACAAACCACATACTCAAATAAAAGGTATTTCTCCAGAAGCCTAGAAGCAAATGACACTGTAAATGTTAAGAATGGTTACTACAGGCCTGATCAGGTCACAGAGTTATATATAGCACAATACAAAGCGCAATGAACTAGGAGTAAGTACATCTATGTTTTAGTCTCTATTCTCCCAATGGAAGATGAACTAGACTAGTTGTCAAATGATGTAAGTTAAAATTTTAGTTCTGACTTATTAGTTTTGTTATCTTCTCAAACATTATATTCTCAATTAAATGCTGAAATTATCTGCTTCATATGCCTTGCAGGTTTGTTTTGAGAATCAAATGAAATAATGTTTACGAAAGTACTTTTAAACTTCAAAGCATTCTGCAAGTATTTATACTATAAGTATTATTAACACTTCAAATAGATCAGTTGAGTGTTAATATAAACATTTTTCATCTCTAATCTTACCATCAATAAACTGGTCCCTGAATATGAGTCTTAAGAAGAAAGGCATGATCAGGAAACAAAAAAAGTTAAGATGGAATAAGGAGAACTCTATCTCAAAAATGTTTTTTTGAGGTTTATAAAAAGCTATGATACTATACTCCAAAACACTTCTAAAAGAGGTTTGACTGCATGTCACGCACCACAGATGAGTAACAGGCTAACTAACCATGGCTAACCTCTAAAAGTCAACTCTGACTTTTGGGTTGACATGGACTGTTAAGAAGCCAATGAAGTAAGCCAAAATCTGGGTGAAGCTTCTGAGGTTAATATATCAAAAAAAAACACAGAAGCAGCTACTTAAAAATTCACTAAAGTTCAAATTTCCTACTTCTTCAAAAGCAGCCCTGAATATCATAAAATCCAAATGAAAACCCTTACAGCACAGTTTAAAACAACAAACTAAAGTGTTTTTCAAAACAATTTGATAGTGCCAAAAAAATTAAAATAACATACTTTCCCTTTACTTAAAGTGAGAATATGGAAGGTAATCACACAAACTTTATAACAGAAGGCTATAGTTGGTAACAGAAACTGGTTCAAAAACACGGACTTCTTATGACAACACAACTTTAAAAACAGTACTCTTTTGTGCTACCTATTTTTGCTTTATTTTTTGCCTCAGGTTGTATTAATGTACCAAGTACTTACATCTGGGATAAATCCAATCTCATTGAGATGATTGCTCAGCTCTGGATCATGGAATGCAATCATCTGTGAGAACACGGTCAGATACTCTGAAATGACAGTAAAGTTTAAGACAACCACCATTTTTACATAATACTTCAAATAAAGACATTAAATGCATATAAATTAGTTTTATTTACATTTTCAATGATATTTAATTTCTCCATGAAGAAAATATACTTTAGTAGGTAATTTTCTGTTTTATTACCATTTTAATCACTTACTACTAATTATTAAACATACCAAAAGGCTATGGCACAACTTATTTTCTACCTTCTGAACTATTGATTCATTTCTTGAATCACAGATTACACACGTGATTATTTTCCTATTAAATTCAATATACATTTTCTCTCACAATATTAAATCTGTCTTGCATTATGGTATATTCAGAAAGTGGAACAGATACTTAAATAAGAAACGATGCTTTTTTTTTTAAGATTTTCTTTCTTTATTAATTTCTTTATTTATTTGACAGAGACACAGCAAGAGAGGGAACACAAGCAGGGGGAGCAGCAGAGGGAGAGGGAGAAGCAGACTCCCTGCTGAGCAAGGAGCCTGATGCAGGGCTCGATCCCAGGACTCTGGGATCATGACCTGACCCAAAGGCAGACGCTTAACTGACTGAGCCACCCAGGCGCCCCAGGAACAATGCTTTATAAGCAATCACAAGTAGAATAGTTATACTTTAATTTTGTTTATATATACAGATATAGGCATTTGTTCCAGTTCTAACGTATTTCCATCTAAGGCTCCACATTTACCATATTTAGGAATAAGAATTAGCAAAATCTTAATCAGAAAATAGGCACACAGTAGGCAATTAAAAATATCTGTTGTTGATTCTAATCCTATTGTAATTGATAAGTTCAGTTAAAATATGAGGAATATTCCCTTATTTTCCCCAGTCTTTCAACAAATTGCTTTTCTTGTCAATTTACTCACTATGTTCTAACCTGAACAAGATTCTGGCAATCATCAACTCAAGGGCAAGTTAATCGTATTTTTACAAAGCAAAAAGACAAAATTAACACATATTTTAAGGAGCTCAACTTTTTTTTCCTTTTTGAGACTAAAATGACAATAACTCGATAAAATGAATAGAATGCTGCCTTACTTAAATCTAATGGTTACTATGAAGATAAATAAAGGACTGAACAAATATGACTTATATTTTTTGCAGTTAAGAACAGAGGGCTTGGGGGGGTTTCATGACGTATTTAGGATTATTCTCTAGTTTATGACAGACAGGCTCATAATTTAGGTTTTCAAATTCCTAGTGGTGTTTTTCTTGCTGTGCCAAAAAGAAGCATATTTCAAAAGAGCAGAAAGTGTGAGTTGTAGGAATATTGGAGAATGTGGTAAGAAAAATTCCAGGTTATCTTTGTCTTTCTGAAGGAAGACAGACTTTCACTACTTCCCAGGGATTCCCCTGGAAATGGTATGGAAGATGCTGAGGAATTCAGCATGATGATGGAATGAGGCATTTGTAATGCTAAGAAGAGAAAAACAGACTGAGATGGGACATTTTTAAGCTTGTTTTCAACTGCAGTTTCGTTATGTGAATAAACTGTACCTTGTTTATATTTGGTTCAAAACAACAGTTCTTTTAAGAAAACAAGAACTAAATAAAATTACATTTTAAAACTCTGGTAAATCAATCATCAAAACTGTTTTCCTTTATCAAATAAGGTCAAAACTTGAACTACTAATATTGCTATTTCTGAGCCATCTCCACGACCCACGTCGTCCCACAGATGTGGTTAGCGTCTGTAAATATGGCTGTTATATGGTGCCTGTTACATGATAAAGTACTTTCCATATCTTTAAAAAAATGACAATAACTCAATGAACATTTTCTCTTAATAACTTCAACTCCTTCTTCCAATAAAGTAGCAGATCAAACCAATTATTTGGTGAAAATAACCTATAAAAATAATGTCTTTCTTTTTTTTTAGTTTTTAAAGTATCTTACTTTTAATATTTCCAGAAATAGTACTAAGTCCTCGACAATCTGTTAGTATAAGTAGCATTCCCTCTTTTCCTCAATGAAAACTTTGCCTCTATTGGGTGTTGTATGTAAGTGATGAATCACTAAATTCTACTCCTGAAACTTAATATTACAATATATCTCAACTAACTGGAATTTAAGGAAAAACTTGAAACAAAAACAACAAAAAAATAAAACTTTGCTTCTAATGACCCCAATGTATTTTATAATTATTAACCTATAAGCAATGATACATATTTTACAAAGAGGAGCACCAAGAAGCACCAAAAAGAAAAGACGAAGCAAGGTGGTGCTGTATTCAAGATCAGGATAAAGCTGAATTCTGGATCTAATTTGAACTTTTACCCGTGGGTGCTGGGTAAAGAATAGGCATTTGATTAAGTTTTCTGGATTTGATGTTTACTCTATAGCAACAGAATTCATTCTATCTATCCACTGTCTCATCTTTTCCTCTAAGAACAAGAAAGATACAATTCACATCAGCTTCAAGAGTTACAGATTGAGGTGAAAACTCGGGTTGGATCCCACTGCCTCAGGGAACTTCTGGGTTTAACCTTTAATTTTTTTTTTCTACTTCTCATTAGCAACAGTCCTAATTTACCTAGAAGCTAGTGGTATGTAACACCAATAATCATAAGCATTCAACTATATGTTGATGAAAGCATATAGTTATTAACTTTTAAAAAGTGCACTTCATTTTAAACTAGAAAATCATGCCTCAGCCAATTCCCCACAGCTATGCTCCAGTTTACTAAATATCATTCTTATCTGAGCCTGATAAAAGATAATTACTATGTGTTATTGCATGGCTAAGTAAGAATGGACTGAAGAAACCTAAACCATAATGAAAATATATTCCTTGCATTCTGTCAAATATCCATAGTGGATTTATGATATATGATATGTGTTATAACTGTATACATATATATACATATATGTATATATGTATAATATATATATATACATAAAATATACACAAATACATATGTATTTTTATAAAATGCACATAAATAAATATGTATATACATTTATATATTATTATATACTACATATCATCTCATCGAAATCTAATAAGGCTGGCAAAAGTTTTGGTTGCTCAGGACAGGCTTTGGAATGAGATATATTATGGTTTGTTATATTCAGAAAAATTTCTTTAAAGGTGGGATATGGTGGAACTGATGAAGTCAGCACTCTGTGATATTTCAAGTTATTTCAAAAATGTACTTAAAAGTTCCCTAGAGTAAATTTTAAAAACCTGAAATGCATATGTCCTTTGATTTATAAATCAACCTCAGATAATTTAAGAGTAGTACAGAAAAACAGACCAGAAGTCAATATAAAACAAAGAATTTCAAGGATATTCCTGACTCTTAAAATGTTCATAGAACATTTTAATTGTGATTTCTAATAATGAAGATACACATCTAGAGCCATAATATAACCCCCTAAATAGTATTTTCCAACGAACAGATGACTATGTAAGGGTAAATGTTATGTTATTCTTTAAAAAGAAAATCAAGAATTTTG
This sequence comes from Neomonachus schauinslandi, assembly GCF_002201575.2. Lineage (NCBI taxonomy): Eukaryota > Metazoa > Chordata > Mammalia > Carnivora > Phocidae > Neomonachus > Neomonachus schauinslandi. The sequence goes on along the minus strand of NC_058404.1, from coordinate 116,504,668 downwards.
AAAATTCCCTAGACTTCAAGTGAAGTTTAATATTGCACTACTGCACAAAATCATGCCTAATATACATTTTTGTTTTAATGAAACTTTATACCTTTTAATTTTTTGCAATGAGATATAAAATAAAAATAGTCATTTTCCCTTATAATATCCCTCCAAATTAAAAATTCTTATACCTCTCCTTTAAAACAGTTTCTTAATTCATTACATACTTTTAAATGACAGTGTAAGGATTTTGTATGACACTATTGTATTTTTGTGCAGCTGTTTATAAATAAGTCATCTGTTTGTTTTCAAAAACAATTTCATAAAATGGATACAAGATGAAATTTCAGAAAGTTCCCACACATGGATATCCTTATTTTTTCCTTTCTGACTAGTCTTTCCTCTTTAATTGTCTTAGATGCAGTAAGGAGAAGATGAAGGATGAAAGGGACAGATTTAAAGCAAAAGATTTCCTCTGCTCACAAATCAAAAATGGCACTCTCAGTTCTGAAAGTTCTGTAACTATTTGTTATTTTCCATTAGGCTGTTAGTTTACCTTGACGATGCTAAGTGTAGATAAATATGCAGAGAGTCATAAATCTCTTGTCAACTAGAATGTGCCTAAGCTAATTCATTTGGCAACATTTCGACTCATAGCACTCAAAAGAAGTCAAAGTTATTTTACTGCAAATGAACCCAAATTAGATTATCTCCCATTACAAAGTTTGCCAGTTGTAAAATATGGCCTGGTGTCTAAAACAACAACAAGCATCAGCCTTTATGTTGCAAAGAAAAGAGGTGGGTTCAAAAGAAGAGAAAGATAATTTTTAGGCCTACACTTGTCAGCTATTTTCTTTTCGGCTCACATACCCTGCTCCAGTAAATCTACAAACTCAAATAGTAAAGGCAGACATTTTCAGTCTCAGGAAAAATCTCTTTAGTCACATGATGTAAGACATTCTTGAAAACAGCAAAGGCCGTAAGTTCAATGTATTTCCTACTATCTCCCAATATCCTATCATTAAAGCCATCCATGACAAAGATGTATATTCAACCCCAAACAAGCAATGTACTGTTTTTTCAAATGCATGACCCTTTTGGTGAAACTGCATATTCTCCCTCTCTCTTTCTTATCGTTTGATGAGAAAGGAGATTTATATTATACTCGCATTTTGACAGCTGTCCTTTAGACTCCACCTTTAGTCTATCTTCCTTCCTCCTTCTGTCCTCAAAAACTTATTGAATGTCTATGTGCAGTGTGACCATACATCCTGGTTACATGGAGAGTTCCAGTTGCCACCTGTAGGCTCAGTGTCTGGTGCTGTTAGTGTGCTTTTAAACTCTGAAAAATATCCCAGTTTAGTTATATAGCCATCCTAGCTATGTGATGTACTACATTAAATGTTAGAGAATTACAGAGAAGACGATATCATCCTTTTCCCCAAAGGATTTAGAAACATATACAGGAAAACAGAATATTGGGAAATTTTTCATGCAATTTTATTTCCTAGGTTTATATGGTATTTCTCTCTCCCTTTCCCTTTCTGAGTTGTAGGAACCACATCTTCCAATGGTCCAAGTGTGAATATGCCTTAGTTTTATAAACAGTACAAGAGGGACGCCTGGGTGGTTCATTCGGTTAAGCGTCTGCCTTCGGCTCAGATCATGATCCCAGGGTCCTGGGATCGAGCCCCGCATCGGGCTCCCTGCTCAGTGGGGAGTCTGCTTCTACCTCTCCCTCTGCTTGCCGCTCCCCCTGCTTGTGCTCTCTCTCTCTGGCAAATAAATAAATAAGATCTTTAAAAATAAATAAATAAACAGTACAAGAATGTTTGAAGTTGTAGCAAAATTCCAATTGCTGTTTTGGTGAACAACATACGGCAGAATGACTTTGAAGTATAGTTTAAAAGTTTATAGGCAGGTTTTCTAGGTTGTTCCTTTCTTAACTGAAAAATGACATAAAGGTATAGTTGGGTTTTCCACAAAGGGTTAGTTCCCATTCTTTTTTTTTTTTTTTAAAGATTTTATTTATTTATTCATGAGAGACAGAGAGAAAGAGAGAGAAGCAGAGGGAAAAGCAGGCTCCCAAGGAGCAGGGAGCCCGATGCGGGACTCGATCCCAGGACGCTGGGATCATGACCTGAGCCAAAGGCAGACACTTAACCATCTGAGCCACCCAGGCGCCCGGGGTTAGTTCCCATTCTTAATAATTAAATGGCTGCCTCTCTTCACTGGCCTAAAGTTGCCTTTTTTCTCTTCAATAGCCTAAAGTATGTCTGTTCTGCAAGTTATAAGCCTGTTTTCCAGTATCTCTGCAACTCTAACCAATCTATCCCTTTTCAGACTCCTCCACCTTTTTCAATCCAACTGTTACTCTAAGGTTCTGAGTCTAAGAATAATTCTAGGAATCTTAATTTAGAGGTCCAACTCTGAGCTGTTTAACCAGTGTATTTTACATTCCTGTGTATTGATATTTTATCAACTCAATAGTAACATTACTGGGGATAATCTGATAGTGCCAAAAATGATAAAGAATATTCATTTAGGCTAGAAGTAAATTTTTTATCTTCTTTAAAAATGTCTGCAGTAACAAGTTAATAGGATCATGGTAAACAAATAAACAAACAAAACAGGATATCTTGATTAAACAGAATTTTTGTCTCTTCTGTAAGAGGCAAAGCATTTTAGAGTCTTATGAATATGTAAATACTGTATTTTATGAAAAAATTTAAAATAAAAACTTCCAATTTCTATCCATTTATAATTATAAAAACAAATATTTTTTCCAAATAACATTTAAAATTGCTATCTAATATCGAAACTTTTGGTTTCTGTAGAGACAATTCAATGACTCAACGAATATGCAATTCTGCAATTAGCTGTTGAGTTGATTGGTTTCATATGATAAACAACTTTTCCAAATCTTGTGGGGGAAAAAGTGTGCATGTGTTATTGATGCTAATCAAAAATCAGTGTCACTTTGAAGTTTAAAGCTTAAAATACTATATAACAAAAGGGGAGGGGAGGACACACAAAGAAGGAAAACAATAACATGAGAGCTGAATATTTCTAATTCCAAGCCTAAAATAAACATTTTGAAGAAAAATAAACCACTATTTTTCCATAAACTTTAGTAACCAATAATCAGCATCCTGTTTCACCTCATTCTTTAGCTCTTTTTTTGAACTTTAGGCATCAGATTTGACTACTGGTTATTTTATCAACCTATTTTGGACTTTTTTACTGCAGTTCTCTTCCTTGTTCTGTCTTAAGGATATCTTTCTCCCTTTTTGCCAAGCAAATTCCTACTCAAATTTCAAATTCATCAATAAATATCCCCTCTTTCATGAAACCTTTCTAGACATGCTATCTCTTCCCTTTGCTACCAAAAAGAAAAGAAAATTTGGAAAAAACACAAAATAACTTCCCCAACTTCTTCCTCTGTGCTAATATAGTAGTATGTATATTTATTTCATTGGTGTATAAATAGTTATTTTCATATTTATTTCCTATATTGGGCTATGAAATCCCTTGGAAAAGGCCTGAGTGTTATTTACCTTAGGAACTTCTATTAAGTAGTGCCTGGCTTAGAGTCAGTGCAGAACAATTACTTACTGAAAGACTACATTTGTTGAAATTGCTTTTTTCTCTTTCATTTTTTTTTTGAAACTTTTTTTCTTATATAATATGTGGTCAGTACAAAAACTGAACAAATAAGACACCTTGTTTATTGTTTCTTGGGAAAATATACATGCTACATTTTTCATCATAAAATTAAAGAACATTTACTGTAGCTTTGAAAAGTTTTAAGATTAGTTACCAATTCAAGATTTCAAACACAAATTTATAGAAATTATAAGTGAGAAAATTATTAACATTGACAAAAATAAGCTTTAAGTAATTGTATAGTGTTTTAGTTACAATATGAGAAAATTATTAACATAAAAATAAAATTTAAATAATTGTATAGTCTTTTAATTACAATATTAAATGTTAAAATATATTACTGATTAACAAATTAAGAGTGGTTTGGCCTTTCTGACTAAGTCCCTCCAAATTCATGTTGTGGACACTGTGGTTTCTCTTTTACTTATATGAAACAAGATCTTGTCTTATTTATTTGTATAATAAGCCTTTTTAAAGTGTATTTAAAAAGTTTGCAGCTAAAAAGTATAAAAACTCATTTTTTTCAAGTTGGAAATTCATTATCAATATAAAATATACACATTCGTCTGTATTATAAAACAATTACCAGAAAAATGAAACTAAATATTTCGAGGTAAATCATTTCTGTATTTTGAAATAGGAATCTATATAGAACCATAAGAAAAATGAATGTAATAGAAGCTATGTAATATGGCCTTCTGAGAGCTAGCTAATTCATTTTATAAGCTCTGTTTTTTGTTTTATTATGTTATGTTAGTCATCATACTTTTTTTATTATTATAGAAGTTCTGTTTTAATTGCTTTTTTTTTTAAGGTTTCTCCAAATATCTTCATCTTCCTTAAAGTATAGGATTCTGGCTAGGCATTATGCTTTAAGAGAGACCTGATAAATTTGGGAAAAGATTACTTCCAGGCTTTATATATGAAAACTCAGTTAAAATTATGGGTTCATGTTAGCTTTAAAAATAACAGCATTATTTCTGACTTTACTTAACTAAAGATTAAGGAATCACCTTTTGTGATGCATAAATACTTACCTGAATATTTTCTACCTTTAATCTTTTCAGTTTGTTTTGGTCACTATTTGATAAATTATTTGCATCACATAGTCTCTGAAATCTCTTGGTATCATTCAAGGTGTTATTAAATCCACTCATTTTGGATTTTGCTGGAATCTTAAAGAGTATACTGCCAATTCTATAATAAACATCACTGACAAAGGTAATAAGGAAACTATGAATAAGTATGGAACACATCTCAATAAGATAAAGATACACTCTTATAATACCTAACTTCATAAATTCTCAGAAGTTGACATTACATGACACTTGAAGTTGGATGGCTTTACTAAATTAACATAAAAGCGAAAAGCAACTTCCTTCCTATAAAACATATTTGTCTTTGGTTATAGTGGTCATTAGAAAAATACCGTAATTTTTTATGGACTTGAAGAAAGACTAAACCTAATGGTCTCTTTATGGGTTTTAGTGATGGATTATTATCATATTTTATGGGGTCACAATCATAAATTTAATTTAGTATTGGTTATTTTTTTTTTTTTTTAAGATTTTATTTATTTATTTGTCAGAGAGAGACACAGCGAGAGCAGGAACACAAGCAGGCGGAATGGGAGAGGGAGAAGCAGGCTTCTTGCCGAGCAGGGAGCCCGATGCGGGGCTCGATCCCAGGACCCTGGGATCATGACCTGAGCCGAAGGCAGATGCTTAACCATCTGAGCCACCCAGGTGCCCCTTTAGTATTGGTTATTTTTGACATAAGCACTTTCTCTGTAAAAACACAAGTAAAGACATTTGCTTACCTTGTATTACATGTGAGTTGTCTTTCAAGAAGAAGTTATACAGGTATTTGGGGATAAAAGCAGACATACATGCATAAGCCAAGGCTAAGAAAGAACAAGGCATAGAAATACAGCAAATTAGTTAATGGGATAAATGGTCAGCAGTCACTCAGCACACAATCCTTGAATCTACTATTAAACAAGAGTCATATTAACATTGATGGAAACACAAAATTAAGTGGGGGAGAACCACCTATCCTTTAAAACAGAAAATATTTTGGACAATAAAAGATAACTATCCTAGTAACTTTTCAGTTTTGAATGAGTGTGGCAATCATTATCCCACAACAATAAAAACTTTTATTACCAGAACTTTATACTTAAAAATATCTAAATTTGGTCATTATTAATGAGCCACACAGACCTCAAGATCCTTAATTTTTGTTGATACAAACAAAAGAGTATGAGAACTTTGGATTTAGGAGCTCTAGTCATAAATTGTTCTTTCAAACACAGATCTCTTAATATTCTTGGATCAGTATGTGTGATAATAGACTGTGCTTAACTACATATAGCAAAATCTCTGCTAGATTAATGAGTATTGATGTCAGAAAACAGTGCATTTTAAAAATCATTCAAATAGTGAAATTTTAGCTCTCTGGGATTATGCTATCTCTACTCAATTCCTGAAATCTTTGTAAATTCTGACATGAAATAAAATTTGAAAAAGATGGAGATCCAAGATACTTATAGAGATTCATGCTATATAGGGTATCAGTCTCTAGATGTGATATCATTAGTGATTAGAGTCAATTAAATTTAACAAATAGGGGCACCTAGGTGGCTCAGTCGTTAAGCGTCTGCCTTCGGCTCAGGTCACGATCCCAGGGTCCTAGGATCAAGCCCCACATCAGGCTCCCTGCTTCTCCCTCTCCCACTCCCCCTGCTTGTGTTCCTGCTCTCTCTCTCTCTGGCAAATAAATAAATAAAATCTTTAAAAAAATTTTAACAAATATTTTTTGAAAAACCTACTATAAAAGAGGCATTATAAAAACAAAAACAAAGAGGGGCACAGAAAATAAAAAATCTGTCATTAAAAAAAGCTACTAACCAAAGAAAGGGTTACTATGTTAGTATATAAACAACTAAAATATAAAAACATACACAAGATAAATTTCCAGAAATACAAGGTGCTATATGGGTTTAAGAGGGAGAGCAAGAAGTCTTCATTAAGGAATGACTGAAATGATTAGCTTTGGAGATATAAGACCACTATTTATTTCTTTACAAACTGTTTAGAAAGTATACATAGACCAAAGCTAGTCTCTAAAGAAGTCAAATTTTCTCCAAAGTTTCATTAAATGGTCACCAAAGAAGATGAATTCATAATCAGATACTCCCTAAATTTCTAGTCACTGCCTTGTTACAATTGAAGCTCTAGTAATAAATTAACCTTTTACATCCTCTAAAATGAGTCTAACAGATTATTTCACAGAAATTTACAGTATCTACTAGGAAGAGATCAAGAACCTTACAATAAAAACAAAAACCTTTCCTCTTTGAATAAAATATTTTAGAAAAATATGTACAATGATTATTTAAATGATAAATAGGCTTACCTTCATTATTGAAATTTAAATATAGGAATGGAGCACAAAGTGAATCAAGACCTGATGGGAAGGGGTTGGGGGGAAAGAATGCAGTAAATATAAATCAATATAAGTGTATATACATACCTTATTCAGTTCCCTGCATTACTTCTACATTAAGCATTATAAGTATTACTCATCCAGAAATATATTACATCATGGGGTAGTTTGAGGAGTAATTGATAATGACTGGCATATAGTAAATGCCCAAATCAAATCAGATATTGTTATTATTATCTATTATTATGAGTTAAAGAGAGAAATACAGTAATCGAAAAATGTAAAATTGATAGAAGGCTTGAACTATAGTCTCATCTCTGACCCTGTGTGATCTTGGCAATCATTTTAACATCTCTAAGCACGTTTCCTTATCCTGGCGATGGAAATTTGTCTTACAAGTTTCTCTGGGATGATGAAAAGCAATCTTTCAAAAATTGTAAAGTAAAATACAAACATGTTACATATTTCTTTTATTGATAATAATGCTGTTCATGTGTTGTTATGTTGAAGGAAGGCACATAAATCTATCTATAATTGTTAGGAAGACACAGAACTCTAAAAGGGATAAAGCTAGGAAAAATAATAGCTTCGCTTTAAGTTTGGCCAGAAATTGAGATTTAAAATATAAAAACTACTGTTCATAACAACAAATTAAAAAATAGAACTGGGAAGAATGGCCATCTCATTCATAAATTTATCAGTGACTACAAAAATAATGAGAAGGGCTAAAAATCAAGGATATAGAACATTAAAGTTATTTAATAAAAGAGAAATAACAAATATAATAAGCAGTTTAGGGTAGTATCCCTATTCTCCAATTCCTAATAACCATGATAACTAAGTTGTAAATCATTAAATGACAAGAATATCAACTAGCCCCAAATTATTTATGGTACAATATTATTTTATTATTTGCATAAGCATTAAAAAAAGTATCCCCAGAGATTACAACAGCACAAAATATTCTTCCTACTTTCCTAATCAACATTATGGTAAATTGTTTCATTAAATATCATGCATTTAAATGATATCCACTAGGCATTTAGACAAAGTTAAAAAAATGTTCTCTCTAAAAACAGATAACCAGTAACAGCTTTCCTCAAAGCCAAGGATATTTTGATATTTTGTTTTAATTTTTTAAATTGTCAGTCATGCAACATGCTCCTTATACTTCAAAAAGAAGCGTAATAATTGGGTGAAAAAATTGTTACCTTGCCAATACACAAGATCAGGATGAGACACGACCCAGGCTTTTAATACACGCCTAAATTTTGCATGACCTTCTGGTGATGATAACAGTTCATCATACTGATGACACCGAGGAATATCCACTTCAATCTGTAAAACAGCAAAACAATAAGATGGAACTGGAATAGAGTGATCTCCAATAAATCTCAAGATAAGGAAAAGGAAAGAGTGTATCTTGAATTTCAGAATAGACCATCTACATAATCCTGGTGTCTGAAGTTTTTAAATTTTATAATAGTCCTCTGGAAACACCAAAAAAGTTGCACGTATACTTAAACAAAAAAGCAGACCATTTCTATTGAAAAGGTATATATTAATATAGTTTTCAAAAAACCTTCCTTTATAACCTGGTCTATATAAAGGGCAAATTCTTCAGATAAAAAAGTACAATTATTAGGAAAAGTTACTTGGTTTAAACTCCTTTGAAGCATTCTAACTCACTAACTTGTGAGTTAAAATAAGAGCTATGCATATACATATACATATGATGGCTGCTGAGTTTCATAATTAAGAAAATTCTTCTTGCCTTTCTAAAATTTAAAGATTTGGCAGAATTATCTTAGGTTGTTTAAGAAAATCTAAATCATACCTGTCTATCTGTAGGAATTGGAGTATCTTTATCAATTGCATCATACTTGGCATGAATAGCTCCCTGCAAAAAATAAGAGAAGATATATTAATTTATCATATCCTTAATAAATTATTGACTTAGACAAAATATAGTTCTTAGAAACATCTATCTTTGAAAGCACACCCAATTATAGATAGGCATTCAAACCCAAAGCATCCTCTTAGAAAATTCTTCACATCTTTTACAATCTGTGATGAAAGTCTGTTACAATTTACCATTTTGCTAAGGCAGTCATTTGAATTACACGTACAGGAAGACAAATATGTTAAAAGAGTCTTAATGAGTATGCTTAGCTAATCTCCCAGCTCCCACAACACAACACAGCCTTGCTGTGCTCTATTCATTGTCAACTCACACATAGTAAGTTTCATGAAGAAATTTAAAAAAAAATGGGGGGGGGTCATCCCTTGAGAAATTTTCCTGTAAAGTTGGAAATGAAAGCAAAAATAAAATAAAATTGTTTAAAGGAGTTCAGCACCAGAAGGAAGAGGTTTGGGACAAATGAAAGAATGAAATTCCATGTGGAATCCCTAATGGAATCATTAAGGGATTAAAGAGATTATTTACATTTTCCATTTATAGCTCTACAGAAAGAATAACTGAATAAACTACTTCAAATTTTGGTCATGTTCTATAGGATCAAGCATAGATCAATTCTTAATTCTCTGGTTTACTGTAATGGTAGAGAAAGAGCTAGGAATTTAGAGTTCAATCTCCGATGTAACATGCTATTATCAACATCTCTGGTACATCTACCTTATAAGACATTTGGACAACCTGACCTTGGAATTCCTCTTGAATTTTAGCATTATATGGTTCTACAATTTTAATTATCACCATATGGTAGGAATAACAGGCATTCTTATTAAGCAACCAACCAAACTCAAAGATATTTGTAGACTTTCACCAAAGAAATCAGGAATAAAGGAAGGAATTCTTTCAATAGAGAGTTAAAAGGATTAAAAATACTTGGGAGAATTCACACACAAAAAATAGGTGATGGATATCCATAAGATATCTATAAGAGAATATAGAAAGGCAGGTGACAAAGAAATTGACAGGAAATGAAAAAAAAATTGGCAATGATTTGGCCCATTATCATGACTGCTGTCACCAAAGTCTCTGTTAGTACGGCAAGTCACTCTAATAATGTGACACCTTGCCTCTTCTCACTGCCACAGATAAGGTATTATAGAAGACAAAGTAGCTATTTCTCCTGGTAGCATGGTTCTGGTAAGATAGATATGCCAAAAGGCACTAAATTATATTAATGATTTTTGACAAGGTTCAAATTAGAATGGAATATTTCTCCTTATAAATAAGCAGTTCTATTTCTAAATGAACATACTTTATAAGCAGGGCTATATACTTATAACTGAAATATATATTAAAATATTCTGATTTTAAAATGTATAATCAAGATAATTTCTGAGTCCCATTAAATGAAATATTAAATAGCATAAATCTAACAAGACTTCAATTATATTTTTCTATTCTATCTAGTCTATTCTTTTCTTCTATTGCTTTCACTATAAACTGCCAAATAATCTTAACTCAAATTTTACTATATAATTTCCTAACAACTTGGAAAATATATATTCAGAAAGTACTTTCCTTTTTCCTTTTTTCTTAACACTATTGATCAGCTTCTAACATCTTTTCTTTTTTTTTAAGATTTTTAAAATTAATTAATTAACTAATTAATTAATTTATTTATTTATTTGACAGAGAGATAGCGAGAGAGGAAGCACAAGCAGGGGGAGTGGGAGAGGGAGAAGCAGGCTTCCCGCTGAACAGGGAGCCCGATGTGGGACTTGATCCCAGGACCCTGAGATCATGACCTGAGCTGAATACAGACGCTTAATGACTGAGCCACCCAGGTGCCCCACCTCTTTTCTTTCTTACCTCAACTCCCAGAAGGGCAGCCCAGGTTAAACCTCTCATAAGTGGAGGAATGTCAACTCTTGCTTCTTTCCAGATTTGATTTTTTTTATACGGATAAGCCTATAGGTAAAAAAAAAAAAAGATATGAAAAATACCTCAAGTTAACAAGTACCTTCTTTTAATCTAAATAGATCTGAATATACCAGTGATAAAGCTGAAGGTGACTTGCAATAAATTTCCAAGTACCTGAAATTATTTTACCTGATGTTATTAATACATATTAAGTTAGTAGTGGAATAGTTCCCTAGCCTCTGTAAATCTTATATAATACAATCAAAGAGAGGAGCAGAATCTACTGTTTTTAACCATCCCTCTCTATTTTATATATATTTTTTTATTATGTTATGTTAACCACCATACATTACATCATTAGTTTTTGATGTAGTGTTCCATGATTCATTGTTTGCGTATAACACCCAGTGATCCATTCAGTACGTGCCCTCTTTAATACCCATCACCAGGCTAACCCATCCCCCCATCCTCCTCCCCTCTAGAACTCTCAATTTGTTTCTCAGAGCCCAAAGTCTCTCATGGTTTGTCTCTCCCTCCGATTCCCCCACTTCGTTTTTCCCTTCCTACTATCTTCTTTTTTTATTTGACATTTAATGGATTATTTGTTTCAGAGGTACAGCGCTGTGAATTGTGTAAGACTGTTGAATCACAGACCTGTTAAAGGCTCTTAATACAAAATTTAAAATAGCTTTATAGAATGCTTTAGCCAATTTATCCTTACTCCAGAAGAATGAGAGTTCCGATCTCAATATGCATTTACTCACTTTGCTAATTCCATATGGAAAAAAAGTCTATTTTTTTTCAGTCCCAGTAAGGATACATATTTTGAATAGATTTACTGACTAGCTGTATTTCTATTATGTTTTTTATCCATTTCTCTGTTTCAATGATAGTCCTTTTCCCTATTGATTTTTAAGTGTTTTTTATTTTTTATTTATTTTTTTTTTTATTTTTTTTTTATTTTTTAAAAGATTTTATTTATTCATTTGAGACACAGACAGAGAGAGAGACAGAGAGAGAGCATGAGCAGGGGGAGAGGGAGAGAGAGAAGCAGGCTCCCCGCTGAGCCAGGAGCCCGATGTGGGGCTCGATCCCAGGACCCTGGGACCATGACCTGAGCCGAGGGCAGACGCTTAACCATCTGAGCCACCCAGGCGCCACTAAGTGTTTTTTAAATAGCAAGGATATTAAATATCTTTTGTCTAATGTGGTTTTGCATAGATTCCTTCATCTTGCTTTTACTTTTTAATTTTGTTTACTATTATCATGTATCATTTTTATTATTAATCAGATAAAATAGGCCCTAAGAATTAGTGTTCTCATGACATCAAGATTCCCTAAGAATTACCAATGAAATAAAAAAAAAATAAAGATTGTATATGGACTCTTTCACCTTACACTTTAGAATCCTACCTTTAGTAGCCTGTCAAAGAGAATGATTCTGTTTAGTTGGTACTCTGTGTCCCTCTCTCGGATGATTAAAGGGAGAGTGGCAGCTGCAGACAACTCATTATTGCTGTTTGAATGAGGTAAATTAGACTGGCTATAAAAGAGAAACAAAAGGAGAAAAACTGACAAAATGTATGAAATTAAAAAAAACAGAACACCACATTTTTGTATTCTACTTAGGAAACAATTTTCCAAAAAAAATAGGCAGGCTTCTTATCAATCTAATAGAAACAGAAAAGAAAAATAATGGTAAAAAGAATATATATATATACATATATATATATACTCACTCATCTTCAAGTAGTGGGTAAAATGCTTCTCCACCAACATCTTTTAACCTCTGAATTTAAAGAGAAAATATTTATGATATTTAAGATCTGAGACAGAAACAGTCATCTTTATTTAAAAGGAAAATGATGTAAAATTATATATTTATAAATATAGCAAGGAAACTACAAAACAGAATTTAAAATCCATTTATTGTAAACATGCAAATACACCATGCCTCCAGTGATTAAGTTTCGCTGTAAAGAATATTCTCTGTTGTTTTGGTTTTTTACCTTCAGGCATTTCTCATAAATGTTAGACACCTATTATGATAGTTTTCTAAACACAAGGCAGAATTGCTAAAATTAGTATAAAATTGAATAAATGGATAAAACTTTTTAAAATTATGTGAAGATTATATAAAAAGGTACTTTTTAATACACATCTCTTAATTTAAAACTTGAGTCCAATTTATTTTTGCCTTGACATTAATACAAACTAAGACAAAAGTAAGGTGCTAATAAAAGGATTCAAAAGAATTTCTCACATCATACTTTGAACATGCATGATTCAAACAGTTGGTAAACCAGCTGACAAAATTCAGTTTTCTTCATTCTGTTTTTCACAAACATATTATAATAAATGTTACTCCAAATAATAACATTGCCAGGATTATAGATAGTCAAAAACATAAGAAGGCAGGCAATAGTAAAGTAAAATCATAGACACATCCTAAGTAGGGTGATTAACGTTACTGTCATCTTGCCTGCTGCTCTGCTCTTCAGTTCAAGTTCCAACTTGAAGGCAGAGTCCCTGCTCCTGTGGGGACTGACACAGAAGTTCAAGCTCTGTGTGTAGCCAGCATTGACCTTCTGTTGATTACAGTTACTGTGTACTCACCCACGTGACTTAGCCTCAGAATTTTTAAACGCCAAAGAAAAATCGTTTACCCACAACTGAGACTCTGGCAAACACTGATTTTATGCCTGGCTTTTCTCTAAAATTTGATGTGCTGTAGATTTATCCCATTTTGCCTCTAAACTTTTAGATGTTTCTTTTGTGGATTAAAATTCTAAGTAGAAAAATAATATTTTCTCAAATTTTACCCCATTATTTAATATGCACATTGTTTTAAAATTTGGGTTTTACTGTCCTGAAAGTCATAGATATTATAAGTAACTTTTCTGCTTTTTTTGTATTAAAAATTTAGCATATTAAAAGTACAAAAAGGGCAAAAATACAGAAAAGTAGAAGGTAAAAATTATTTGGTTTCCATATTATTTTTAAAATCAGCAATATAAACTTTTTTCTTAATAATTATAGAAAAAAGTATTTTAAATTTCAAAAGTGGGAATGTAAGGTCATTAAGCAAGTAAAATTAAAGCCTTGTATTCATTTAACTTATGTTCATATACTTTGGATTATATTTAGAGAAGCAAATTAAGGGTAAAATCAAATCAGTCAAAACCATATATTTAGATGTAGTTTATTGTTTGTTGCTTTGTACTGCTACTTACTTCATCCACTATACACATTCTTTCTTTTCAAAGAGATTATAAGTTTAGTGTATCATGTAGTAATAATTATATATTTAAATGCTCTATTCCTTGCATTATGGCAGATAAGAGATTCTAATTCCCTCCTACTACATAATATGTAAAATATTAAATGACAGGAAAAGCCTAAAAATATAAGAAAAATGCAATGATAGGTGACCCAAAGCTAGGCTTAGAGAGAAAGGATATAAGCTAGAAATAAAGTATATTGATAATTGTGGCCTAGGGTTTTAAGCACAATGGGACAAAGACTTGGGCATCTGTTGAACAGGCAGCCAGACTGGAGGAGATCCTGCTATATTCAAGTAAAGAAAGAACTGCATGTGTTGGGGTGGAGGGGAGAATATCCGACTTTAGCCAGCCCGAGTCACTGATGTGGGGAAGAAGAATACCCAATACTGATGCCTTTTAGTTTCCCTGTCTCTAATAAGGTAAGGTGGGAAGCTGAGAAGCTTTATATGAAGGTCACAGCCCAGAGACACAGGTTCATTAAAGGGCTGAGACCTAACCATAGGATTATAGAACTCCTTCCCTTCCCTACCATACCTCCATGTCAATAGAGCTCCTATATAAAAGGGGATTCCAGCTGAAAGAGCTGCAGGCCTTAGACCCTATTTTAAAAAGTCTCTAGGAGGAAAAAATAAAAGGTCTCTAGGGAAACCCAAAGACACCAGGGGAAACAAGAACAAGGATAGTTGAGGAAATTTTAGCCTCTGACAAAAAAGCTACACAAATAAACAGCTATATCTTGAGCTAAAGGCCTATTTACCATAGTTCTTTTTACTGGTAAATCATGTTAGGGTTTCAACAAAAAATGGCAAGGCATGCTAAAATGTGAAAAAGACACTCTGAAGAAACAAAGCAAGCTACAGAACCAGCCTCAGATATGTCAGAGAGTTTGAAATTATCAGGCCAGTAATTTAAAATAACTCTGATTAATATGCTAAGGGCTCTAAGGAAAAAAGTGGACAGCATGCAAGAACAGGTGGGTAATATAAGCATGGAGGTAAAAATTCTAATAAAGAATCAAAAGATGTAATCTATGTGTTATAGAAACATCAGAAGAAAGGAAGAAACAAAAGAAATATTGGAAGTAAAAATGACAGAAATTTTCAAAATTAAAGACATGAAATAACAAAGATCCAGGAAACTACAAACATCAACTGGGATAAATACCAAAAGAAAAACCTATGCCTAGTAATACCATATTCCTTAAAAGAAACCATCAAAAGTTAAAGGAAAAGCCACAGATTGGAAGATATATGCATTACATATAGCCAACAAAGACTCCATATTTAGAATATATTTTTTGAAGTCCTCAAATCAATAAGAAAGCACCCAGTAGAAAAAGTGACAAAAGATATGAACTAGTAATATATAGAAGAGGTAAACAGACTACCAAGAAATATGAAGAGATTTGTAACTGCATTATAATCAGGGAATTAAAAATTAGTATTATAGCAAAACACTATTCTATATCTTTTAGAGCAATAATTTTTTTTAAGATTTATTTATTTGAGAGAGACAGAGAGAGAGAGAGAGCAGGAGTGGGGGGAGGGGCAGAAGGAGAGGGAGAAGCAGACTCCCCACTGAGCAGGGAGCCCCAAACAGGGCTTGATCCCAGGACCCTGAGATCATGACCTGAGCCTAAGGCAGACACTTAACCGACTGAGCCACCCAGGTGCCTCTAGAGCAATAATTTTGTAAAAATTTGATAATATCATGTGTTACCAAGTATATAGAAAATGAGAAACCTTATCCAATAATGGTAAAAAGATACAACTACTTTTGTGAATGATTGAACAATATATACTAAAGCTGAAGATGTACAGATCCTATTTCCCAATAATATCACTCCTGGGCACATACCTTAAAGAAACTCTGACATATTTTATGAGATTAGGGAGGAATTCAAGGCTTCATGTATATCTGTAAGGTTTTATTTAAAAAAAAAAATCTGAGGTAGATTTGTCAAAATACCATTCTTACATTTCTTAGCTGGCATAATGACAATGTCACAGTGGTGTCATCTAATAGTGAGCTTCTATCTCGATCTTGTCCAAAGCTTTCACCATCTTCAAAGAGAAAACTGAAAAGAGATTTAAAAAAATAATTATTTTAACAAGCACACAAAATCTGATTTATTGCTTCTTCTAGTAAATAAAATTTATTCTAAATCATCATTCTCTCATCAAAGAAAGAAATTTTAGACTACATGGATTAATTTAAAAATATGTAACTGCTGGTTGATATTTCACCAAACAATTCTCATTTTTAAGTACAAATTGAGTTCATATGAATACAGTATATAAATACAAAGCATTTTAGGAATACAAGAGTGTGATTTATTCTCTTTGTTCATGCAGATTCAATGCTAAAATTACTCTCTTGACAATATGTGTATGTGCTCCTGAGGAAGTTTACATGAGTGAGAAATGATAAAAGAAGAAAAATCATGATAGTAACTTCTCAGGAGAAAGAACAGTGAATAATAAATGTATAAAATTTCTTTAGGATTTCAGAGAATTAATTTTGAGAATTTACATATACCTTGGAATTTCCATCATCTTATTTCCTGGTGTTCTGCTTAATTCAATGGTGAGAAATATAACTGACTTAAAAATCAGTTTAAGGGGGAGAAAAAGTAGAGACCCAGTGTTCTATCCAAATAATTAACCAAAAAATGTAACATGTGAAGAAAAAAATGATCAGCATGTAATTTGTATTGTTACCTACAATGATCAAATCTAGTCCTAAAATCTAAAATTAAAAATTTAAAGCATTGGTGAAACTCAAGAGATTTAGGTTCACATCTTTATGAATAAATACAAAGAGCAATGGAACAGTAACAATTTTGATCCTTAGAGTTGTACTGTTATTTAACTTTGTCTAATTTATATGATGATGTCCAAGATCTTATACAGTTCTGCAGAGTTTTCACAACAGTGATTTAGCACCATAATGATCTCTAGGACAATGAGGCCAAAGAGTACATTTACATTTACAATTGTAATTGGAAATAAAAAATAGTACTTATGATAGGCACTCTAGCCTAGTTTATTAACTCTCTTGAATATTACTATTCTTTCTGACTTGTACATTTTTCATTTATTGAACATCAATTATTACAAGATATTCCATAATAATGGGTCTACTTCAAATAGATCGTAAAGCAAATTATTTATTAAAATATTAAAAATAATGAAAATATGTGAATTCTTCAATTAAAAGCCTCGGCCAAGAAAATAAAGTATTGACTTCCAGTTGCTTTCATAATCACTTAGTTGGAATGTCTACCAAAGAAACCCCAAATTTAAAAAAAAAACGTTATTACTAAATATTTTTCATTTCCAAGAGAAACTTTCTTTCCTTACTTGGGGAGTGTGCAGATAGGTGGTTTAGATCGAATGATTTCCTTGTTGACAAGCTCTTTCTCCAAGTCACCTCCAGCTAAACACCAAAGGTAATATACTTCTTCAATAGATCTTTCTGCCAGATAATCACTGTTTATATCTATTAATGGCAAATGGAAAAGAATGAGAGCTATCACACTTTTTGTTTTGATTAAAAAGCAACAGGCAGTAATAGCTGATATTCTCAAAAAATAATAATTGAAGAACACAGTAAGAGTACCTTTAAGAATATTCATACTATAAACTACAAAGGATGAAATGAAGATATACATATTGGATGTACATTCAGTTTCTTTGAGAAAAAGTAGAATTTTTACCCTCTATATTAGAGATATATGGGATATATATTCCATACAGATACCAGATATATCAGGCTCTGTGAGGAAGGGATAAGGACAGAAAAAAGCACTTGATAGTTAACTAACATGAACTATTGCATCCTTCATGTCTTGAGGCAATTGTTGCCTCTTCTGAAGAGTCTTTCTTATTGTCTCAGGCACGCTATGATTCCACTGCACTATGTTCGTACTGACCTTTATTTATACTATAAATTTTTATTTGCCTCACCATTTGGTATGAAAGTTATAGTGCATGGAACATAGCAGGAACTCAAAAAAATATTTGACTGAATGAATGCTTAGTAAATATTTCCTGCCATGACCACATTGTAACTCTTCAGTGTAAGAGTATTATTGGTGCCACTAAAACACACATTCTGAGAGTTGTAATCTTCATAGATGAATGAAAAGAAAAAAACTGATATTCTCTTACTATGTGGAATATAATGGTATGGACTTCTACCTATAATACAATTTTTAGATATAATTTATAATAAATTATATAGAACAGGATATTATGTATGTTGATGTAGTAGAAATTCCACTGGGAATTAGAAAGCAATTTCGGCATTAAGATTTGAGATGAAAATAGGACTTTGGTTTGCCTAATAAATTTTTTTTTGGTTCCACTTCCTCAATTCTTAAAGTTCTTGCTCCAAAGCAATTTAAACTTAAAGGATTACGGGTGCCTGGGTGACTCAGTCTATTAAGTGTCTGCTTTTGGCTCAGGTCATAGTCCCAGGGTCCTGGGATCAAGCCCCGCTTCAGGCTCCTTCTTCAGTGGGGAGCCTGCTTCTCCCTCTCACTCTGCCTGCCTGCTCTGCCTACTTGTGTTCTCTATCTTTGTCAAAAAAATAAATAAAATCTTAAAAAAAAAAAAAATAAAGGATTAAAAATTTAGGTAGTTATATTTTAAGCATATCCAAAATTATCTCTTAATTCCCATACAGGTATCCATAAAGCCTCACTAATGTAATATATATGTTGTTGGTAAATGCAAAACTGAAAGTAGGATAAGGGTACTTTTTCTAAAAATAAAACATATTGTCTTCTGTCTTATTTATCATTACCTTTACACAGCTGACTGATATCCTCAGGCAGAGTCAAATCAGCACATCTCAAAGAAGATGAAAACAGACTGGCAGGTTTGGTAAAGGGAGTATATAAAAGTGACACTTCACTAAATACCTTGTCCTGCATTAATTCAGCTGCGGTTGGCCTTGAGAAAAATTTAAAACACACAGTATGAATGAGATACAAATTTCATCATTAGAAATTCTTGGTATCACTTCTTATTTAAAAAGTTATAATTAGTAGAAAATTATTATTTTAATTATAATTCATGTTTACCAGGGTAGATCAACTTTCTTTTTTTCTTAAACTGCTGTGTAACGCTGACCTTTTAATGTTTATTCCCTGATCTGTGTGTCTCATTACTCTTTTCAAAAATAAAAACTTCCATATATCACAGTGTTGCCAAATTAGTCAGTGCCTTACCTAATTTCAAAAATAGTGGTATGAGAAAAGAGCACTGGAAATATGGATATTCTTCTTATATTGAGAAATCTGATAGGATACTTGGCAAAACTTTCATAATACATGGCTTTTGTAGTATATGATGTAGGCCTATTTCTGAATATGGTATGAAATGAATCATATGGCTTTGGAAAAAATTAAAAGAAAAATAACAAATTTCTACAGAGTTTATTAATGTAAGAAAAAATGGTAAGAGCTAGCATATAGTTTATATCAGGGGTCAGAAAACTATGGCTCATGGGTCAAATCCGCCTACTGTCTGTTTCTGTATGGCTCATGAGGTAAAAATGGATTTTGGATTTTTAAATAGTTGAAAAAATCAAAATACTGTTATTTTGTGATATGTGAAAATTATACAAAACTCAAGTTTCAGTATCCAAAAGTAAAGTTTTATTGGAACATAGCAACACTATTTCATTTAAGTATTGTCTTCAGCTGCTTTTAAGCTACAAGTTCAGTGTTGAATAGTTGTGACAGAGACTGTATGGTCCATGAAATCAAAAATATTTGCTATCGGGTCCTTACCAAAAAGAGTTCGTTGATCCTTGAGTTAAATAAACACAACAGCACATCAGTTTTTTTTGTAAAAATATGAATCGATAATATATTTTATGATGTGGAGTTTAATATATCTATGTTTAGAAACATTTGTGCCTACATTTATAAGAATATGTTTGCTTCAATATGAAAAAAAAGAATCATACTTTGCAATATTTCATGTGCATTTTTCTTTTAGTCTAGTTAACTATGATTATTTCCCCGGTTATCTACCAAATTTTCAATTAACATTATTGTCAGTGGGTCTAACCAAATTAACTATGGCAAAATGTACTTATAAACTTGTGTCATGGATGATGTTACAGCATTACTGAATGAACTATCACTAACTCAAATTGGCCACTAAATAACCAGCAATCAACCATAACAAAACCAATGTTTCTTTAAGTTACTTAGACATGGATTTGTGTCTGAGAAATATAAATAGAATCTTAAATATTGATTGGCAATTTGTTTGATTTTTCCAAGGCACAAAAATAAACATTAGAAAATGTCCCTTAAGAAATTTGCTAGAATAATGGCACACATTCAAGGGGATAGTTAAAAGTCTTAAATACATCACCAGTACAGAAAATAGTAAAACTCTCCTTAGCAGAGTCTAGATGTATACTTGTATATAAAAATGAAGTGACTGTAAGTAAACACTGAATTTTTTCCCTCTTGTGCTTTTTGCATCTTATAATCTATCAAAGAGTATTATATATGAACATCTCCATTTTTTACTTTTATCTTGACCATGATCTACCTGTGTTATTGAATATCTTAATTAAAATTCTAAATACTACCTTTTGGTTTTCTTCCTCCTCTCTTAATGTGGCATGTTTACCCCAAATTATGTTTTTTTTTTTTTTTTTACCATTCCACTCTTCCTAACATGTATTGATAAAGATGATTTTCTAAAGACTAATTAGAATACAGTATTTTCAAATATCATATACTTAAGGAGTTTAGGAAAGACAACTGTAAGGCTAACAGTGATATCATCAAATGAAAATAAATAATAATACTTCTAAGAAATCCTTTTACATTATTATATATATAATTATATATATAACAATTACATATTGTTAGCGATCAATTTTGTATTCCTATATATATGTAAATATTCTTATTTAATCCATTAGTATTATTAAAAAAACCCAACTACTTATATATTAAAGATGTCAGCATAATCTCTGAATCTTAATATTATCAACCTCTTGGAAGGGTGGAAGGTGAGACACTTCTTCAAAAGATTTATCACATTTTTGGGAAGGTCCTGGTAAATAAAAAAAGAAAAGAATTATTTAAAATGATCCATTTAAAAAATATATTTTACTCACACCAGTCAGAATGGCTAAAATTAACAGGTCAGGAAACAACAGATGTTGGCAAGGATGCAGAGAAAGGGGAACCCTCCTACACTGTTGGTGGGAATGCAAACTGGTGCAGCCACTCTGGAAAACAGTATGGAGGTTCCTCAAAAAGTTGAGAACAGAGCTACCTTATGAGCCAGCAATTACACTACTAGGAATTTATCCAAAGGATAAAAACATAGTGCTTCGAAGGCATACATGGACCCCAATGTTTATGGCAGCAATGTCCACAATAGCCAAACTATGGAAAGAGCCCAGATGTCCATCAACAGATGAATGGATAAAGAAGATGTGGAATGTAGGCGCTCCTGGGTGGCTTAGTCGTTAAGCGTCTGCCTTCGGCTCAGGTCATGATCCCAGGGTTCTGGGATCGAGCCCCACATCGGGCTCCCTGCTCCGCGGGAAGCCTGCTTCTCCCTCTCCCATGCCCCATGCTTGTATTCCCTCTCTTGCTATGTCTCTCTCTGTCAAATAAAGAAATAAAATCTTTAAAAAAAAAAAGAAGATGTGATATATATATATATATATATATATATATATATATATACACTGGAATATTACGCAGCCATTAAAAAAATGAAATCTTGTCATTTGCAACTACGTGGAGAGAACTAGAGGGTATTATGCTAAGCTAAATAATAAGTCAATCAGAGAAAGACAATCATATGATTTCACTCATATGTTGAATTTAAGAAATGAAACAGAGGAGCAAAGGAAAGGGAGGAAAAATAACAAGACATAATTAGAGATGGGGACAAACCATGAGACTCTTAACCATAGGAAATAAACTGAGGGTTGCTGGAGGGAGTGGGGTGGGAGATGGGGAAACTGGTTGATGGGCATTAAGGAGGGCATGTGATGTAATGAGCACTGGGTGTCATATGCAACTGACGAATCACTAAATTCTACCTCTGAAACTAATAATACACTATATGTTAATTAAATTGAACTTAAATAAAACATTTTTAAAAAAGAAAATAATTACTTAAAATGACCCATTTAAAAATATATTTTACTCTAATGTTTGCTATTCTAGGACATTTTGATTTTTCTAAAAAGTTTTTATTTGGACTTTATACTAATTTATATTAGCTTGTCACTCTATGAAAAAACAAATATCTGAACAGAAATAAACATAGCTTTAAAATAGCTTGCTATTAGATCTCAAGTATACAAAATACATACATTTTCAATAACCGATTAATGACAAACCTTTATAATGTCCAGACAACCATGCTCTTCGGCCAGAACTACTATAGTGTCATCTACGCAATCTATAAAACAGAAAAATTGTATGAATTAATGCTACTTTTCTTATCTATCAGAACTGAACTCATATAATCTTTTAAAAAATTGTGTTATGCAGTTTTGGAACTTGGAATATTAAAAAGCTTGTGACTTTGTTACCTTTCCTTACATTTTTTGATAAAAATGAAGACTTTAAACACTAAATATTAATTGAATTACAGATACTGGAAGATAGCCACTAAATAGTGACATAAAGCAGTGGTTCAAGATGAAGATTCTCTTGTTCTCTCTCCCTATATATGTAATATACATATACATATTACTCTTTTGTATTTACATAATTTGGAGAATGTACACACATCTCTGGGGATTTAAAGTATACATTTTTACAATCCATATCAAAATACCAACACCGTATCTCACAGAACTAGAACAAATAATCCTAAGATTTGTATTGAGCCACAAAAGACCCTGAATAGCCAAAACAATCTTGAAAAAGAAGAACAAAACTGGAGGTATCATGATCCTAGATTTCAAGAAATACTACAAAGTTGTAGTAATCAAAACACTATGGCACTGGCATAAAAACAGACACATAGATCAATGGAACAGAAGAGCGAGCCCCGAAATAAATTCACGCTTACATGGCCAATTTATCTTCCACAGAGGAGGCAAGAAAATGCAATGGGAAAAAGACAGTCTCTTCAACAAATCGTCTTAGGAAAACTGGACAGCCACATGAAAAGAATGAAACAGGACCACTTTCTTACACCATACACAAAAATAAACTAAAAATGGGTTAAGGACCTAACTGTGAGACCCAAAACCATAAAAACCCTAGAAGAGATCACAGGCAGGAATTTCTCTGACATCGGCTATAGCAACATCTTTCTAGATATGTCTCCTGAGGCGAGGGAAACAAAAGCAAAAATAAACCGTTGGGATTATATCAAAATAAAAAGCTTTTGTACAGCGATGGAAACAACCAACAAAAACAAAAAACAACCTATTGAATGGGTGAAGATATTTGCAAATGACATATCTGATAAAGGGTTAGTTTCCAAAATATATAAAGAACTTAGACAACTCTTGAATCACTATATTGTACACTTGAAACTAATATAACAGTGTATGTTAACTATACTGTAAAATAAAATAAGAACTTATACAATTCAACACCTTAAAAAAAAAAAAATAATCCAACTAAAAATGGGCAGAAGACATGAACGGACATTTCTCCAAAGAAGACATACAGATGGCTAACAGACACATGAAAAAATGTTCAATAGTACTCATGCAAAGTAAAATCACAATGAGATACCACCTCACACTTGTCAGGCTAAAATAAAAAAAAAAAACCACAAGAAACAAAAAGTGTTGGCAAGGATGTGGAGAAAAAGGAACCCTGTGCACTGTTGGTAGGAATGCAAACTGGTGTAGCCTCTGCGAAAAACAGGACGGAGGTTCCTCAAAATATGATCCAGTAATCCCAGTACTGGGTATTTACCAAAAGAATATGAAAACACTAATTCAAAAAGATATATGCACCCCTATATTTATTGCATTATTTACAATAGCCAAATTATGGAAGCAGCCCAAGTGTCCATTGATAGATGAATGGATAACAAAGATGTGGTATATATATATATACACAGTGGAATATTACTTAGCTACAAAAAAGAGCAGATTCCTGCCATTTGCAACAACATGGATGGATCTAGAGAGTATAATGCTAAGTGAAATAAGTTAGAGAAAGAAAAATACCATATGATTTCACTCATATGTAGAATTTAAGAAACAAAACAAATGAAGAAAAAATAAAGAGACAAAAAAAACCAACAGACTCAACTATAGAGAACAAACTGATGGTTACCAGAAGGGAGATGGGTGGAGGGAGGGGGCAGGTGAAACAGGTGAAGGGGATTAAGAGTATATTTATCATGATGAGTCCTGAGTAATGTCTATACATTGTTGAATCACCATATTGTACACCTGAAATTAATATAACACTGTATATTAACTATACTGGAATTAAAATTAAAAAAATAAAGTGTGAGTTTAGTCTGTAGACCATATTAAGAAATCTCTAAGACTCCTTAAAGCCTTATTAATCTTTGAAATTAAATGCTGTAAATATGGTAACATTTTGTGCAATTATATTTATAATTCATTATTATTTGATACTTGTTGATACTTTTCAATACATATTCTTATTTGTAAACCCTATTAACGTGGAAACCAATCTGTCACTCTTTCACAGAAAGTGCTCTATCAGTTTTTCTCTTCTCTATTACCACATT
The DNA here is from genome assembly GCF_002201575.2 of Neomonachus schauinslandi. Lineage (NCBI taxonomy): Eukaryota > Metazoa > Chordata > Mammalia > Carnivora > Phocidae > Neomonachus > Neomonachus schauinslandi. The sequence continues at coordinate 116,479,718 of NC_058404.1, read as the reverse complement.
AGGATCTAATATACATGTGAAATAAATGAGCTTCTTATAAGGAAAAATATTCTTCTCAGTCATTATTCACACATGATTCATCAAATAGAAAGCTCAAAACTTAAGATATATTGTCTGAAGGTAAACTGCTACAGAGAAGTATATTTATTCTCATATTTTGATTTTACAACTTAGTTTACTTGGCTAGATCATGAAGCTAAGAAAATATCTATCCACATTATAATTCCTTAATGAGTAAGGAAAGCTCTATAATAATACTTCAGAAGGCACTTCTTAAGTTGTCCTATTAATGTTTACCACTGATCATTAGAACATTAAAGAAATTCAGGATATTTCAGTGTACTCACTATTATAGAACACATTCTTTTATTTATTTATTTATTTATTTATTTATTTATTTATTTTTTAAGATTTTTTATTTATTTGCGAGAGAGAGAATGAGAGAGAGCATGAGAGGGAGGAGGGTCAGAGGGAGAAGCAGACTCCCTGCTGAGCAGGGAGCCCGATGTGGGACTCGATCCCGGGACTCCAGGATCATGACCTGAGCCGAAGGCAGTCGCTTAACCAACTGAGCCACCCAGGCGCCCTATAGAACACATTCTTAATGTATATGCTTACTAAAGGTTATATTTGTAGTTCAAACATAATAATTTGTGAGACACTTACCTAATGTAAGTAAAAATTTTAGTCTTTCAGAAATATCCAAGCTCTGAAATAATTTTCTTCCCTGAATAAAATGGGAAAAGAAATTCGTTGTTAACATTTACATCTTTTTTCAGGGAGGCATTTTTTCCCCCCAGAGATGAAAATGATTTTATCAGGTATCTCTTTTTTCCTTCAAAGGTTTTATTTGACTTTTAAAGTTAGCTCCACTAAAGAAAAATTATCAGTTTAAGATTTAAACATTTCATATATTTAAGGATCATTACATTCTAGTTTGTTCTCAAGCATTCTTCACTTTTGAGACCTATATATACCTGGTTGTCTAGAGAGATTCCAGTCTTATTTGATTAAGAGACTAAGATGACCCGTGGAAAGATTCATATTATCTTTACATTTACCCAAGTAATTCTTACTTATATATCATGATCCAGGTAATCTGCTGTCTCCATTAAGAAACATTCAATGACACTCCTTCCTCCTCCTACAATGAATTTGACAACCATCCTTTGCGATCCCATAGCACCTGGTATATTTATGATACATACATTGTATTTTAATTGTTTCCTTATTATTCAGCTTCAGGGGCTGCTTAAAATAGAGTCTGGAATCAGTCATAACTTCAACAATTATGTGTCAAGCAACTATTGTGTGCCAAATTGGACTTTTGACCACATGTTATATAACCTGGGCAAATACTGAACCACGTTAAGTTTCACTTTTCTCATTTATAAAATTGGAACATTAACTGTACATACCATACAGGTTGCAGTGAGGATTACAGAATGTAAAAAAAGTGCCTCACATTTTTTGAACATAAAAATTCCTTCATAAATGTTGGCTATTATTCTTTTCTTACAAACAAATTAAACTTACAGGATCCTTTAAGTAGACTTAGAAGGAAAGTCTTAAGAAGATAGCCTGGTCTTTATGTGGAGAAAAAAAGACTGTTCTTTTTTAATAAAGAGAAAGCAAAAAGATTTCTTAAAGATTTATGAAACTAGAACTACAGATGGAGAGATCATTGAAAAAAAAGTTGCCATTCCTCTCTCAACTTTTTACACTATCTTTTTTTTTTTTTTTAAAGATTTTATTTCTTTATTTGACAGAGAGAGACATAGCGAGAGAGGGAACACAAGCAGGGAGAGTGGGAGAAGGAGAAGCAGGCTCCCCGCAGAGCAGGGAGCCCGATGCGGGACTCGATCCCAGGACCCTGGGATCATGACCTGAGCTGAAGGCAGTCGCTTAACCAACTGAGCCACCCAGGCGCCCCCTTTTTACACTATCTTATTAATCTTTTAGAAATACAGGTTTGGGGGCGCCTGGGTGGCTCAGTTGTTAAGCATCTGCCTTCGGCTCAGGTCATGATCCCAGGGTCCTGGGATCAAGCCCCGCATTGGGCTCCCTGCTCAGCGGGGAGCCTGCTTCTCCTTCTCCCACTCTCCCTGCTTGTGTTCCCTCTCTCGCTGTGTCTCTCTCTCAAATAAAGAAATAAAATCTTTAAAAAAAAAAAAAAAAGAAATACAGGTTTGATTTTATCAATATCTTGTTTAAAACCTTAAATGGTCCCCCATACCTTATATAACTAAATATAAACTTCTCAGTTTAGCATTCAAAATCTCCTAGGATATGACTCTAAGATATCTTTTCATTCTAAGTGTTTACTATTTATTTACCTATGATGAACACACACACACACATACACACACACACACAACAGTTCAATTTGATTACTTACAATACGGTGAATATACTGTCTATTCAGGCATACTGATGATATGATATGATTGATGATATCATAAGATCATATGATTTTGACTGATTTCCCTACTAGCAATTTTTTTCTTCATGGCTATCAAAATTTTATATATATCCTTTATTTCATTCCCACTTCTGAATGTTAATTTTGTGAGTTAAAGAATTTAAAATTCAAATTACTTTCTATTAGCACTTTGATGGCATTGTGCCACTGTTTTCTTAAAATCAAGCTAGTAAGAAGTTCAATGCCAATCTCATTCTTGGTAGGTAGTACGTCTTATCTCTCTGACACATTTTAAGATTTTCTCACTAACACTGATAAAGTCATCAGAGCTTAGTAAAGGCAGCTTGGCGTGTTAAGAGTACAGCTTTGGGTATAGTTGATGGGTACAAATCTGCTCAAGTACTTACTATTATGTAACTAGGACAGGTTGCTTAATTTCTTTGTACCTCAATTTCCTGATCTGTAAACTACAGATAACAATTAGATAAATTTTATAAGACTGGTGTGAGTATGGAGTATAATAGAGATTAGCAACGTACCTGACTTTTGAAAAGTTCTTAATAAATGTTACCCATTATTTCATTATTGGTTATCTCCTAAAAGTTTATGATTTCTAGGTATTTGTTGTTGTACGTTGCAATTTCTTTCTTTTTTTTTTTTTTTGCTCTGCAAAGTAATTAGTGGGTTCTTTCAAACCAAGAACTTTACTCTTGGCTTCTGATACTACTATATGACAGATATTAGAACATCTGGATCTATCTTCCCTGTCTTTTAAAATTTCTTTTATATTTTCAATCTCTTTATTTCTTTGTGATCTAATCTGGGAGAATTACTCAGCTTTACCTTCTACCTTCAGTGTGTCTAGTTTCCTCTGCCATCTATTTAGTTCTTTATTTCAAGAGTTACAATTTTTTTCTCTTAAAATTCCTAACTGGTTCTTCTTTTCAGCAAATATTCTTGATTCATAGTTTCTATAATTGTTTCATAAATGGAATTGTTTCCTTTATCTCCTAAAGAACACATACTTTTATTTTAAAGTCCTTTCAATGGTGTAAATTTTTCTATTTGTTGTTTCTTTTTTATTGCAGATATATGTATTTACAGCATGTATCGTATTGTAGATGTATTGCTTTAGGTGTTTGGTATTTCTTAGATATGTACTCACCTGTACATCTTTTGGACTATAGAAACTTCTGGGTGGCAGAGTGGCTGTACAGCCTCTTGGTGACATGGCAAGAATTTCCTAGCAAAACTGTTTTGGTTAGCTTTTCCTCTATTTCCTAGGATTTCTAGCATACAAAAATTCCCTTTTTAGTTGTTAGTGTGCTATTAACTTATATCTTAATATTTTATATCAATTCTAAAGGTTTGATGAGGTAGAGGAAGATTCAAGCTTATGTTCAATATGCCATTCTAAAACTAGACTGTCTAAACTTAAGTATCACTTAAAATGTCATGAATCCCCTATTATGAAATTAATATTTCCTTTCTTGGAATTCACATAGCTCTTCTATGTTTATCTTCAAAGTTTATGGATTTGAATTAAATTATAAGCTCCTTGACTATGTGTCTTAATCACACTTTACCTCTTGTTGCATTTGTCATGATGCTATACACAGAGTAAATAGTCATCTACATTTGTTGAATTGAATTACTCATAGAAGACATATCCTGATCATTAGTAAAGAGTTTATAGATATACGTGATGTAAAAAAAAGGAAAAGCTGTATATTTCGCATTTACACTTACTTATACCTCACATTCCAATAAGAGTTTTCTTTTTCTTTTTTTTTTTTTAATTATTTATTTGAGAGAGAGAGAGTGAGAGCATAAGCAGGGGGCAGGGCAGAGGGAGAAGCAGACTCCCCGCTGAGCAGGGAGCCCAGTGAGGGGCTCCATCTCGGAACTCCAGGATCATGACCCTAGTGGAAGGCAGATGCTTAACCGACTGAGCCACCCAGGCATTCCTCCAATAAGAGTTTTCATTTAGGGTATGATTTTAAACAAAAATGAGATTTGCCATCATTTCATATCAATGAAAAGTAAAATGGCATTTTCCCTTAGAAAAAGCAGTGCCAATATGTAAAGCTGCCATGTTATTATGAATATTAAAATATTTTATGATTAAAGTTAAATAATCATAAAATATTTTAATATTCATAATAAAAGATAACTGATGGACGATTTGCTATGTAACAGACTGTACTAAGTACTTTATATTATTTCATTTAATTTTTCTAACAACTATATAATACAGACAAAAAATTTCTGCTTCTAAAGACCTCAATGTCCAAGTAAAGTACACAAATGTGACACATGCTATAATAGAAGAGGAGAGCAAGGAAGATAAGGACCTAATGCTGGCAGGTATTTGAAAGTAGGGCTGAGAGACTGTTAGTTGTCCCTCCAAATCCATTCTCATCTTCTTTCTCAATATTTATGTGTCCAACTAAAGACTGTATTTCTTAGTCTCCCCTGTACAGATATGCAATGTAGCCACATGAGTAAACTGTCACCAATGAAAAGTAAAGGGTTGATTTTGCACTTTTAGATCATCTTCTTAAACAGTTACCATGAACTCACTTCTCTCCTTCCCTTATGCCTAAAAGGCGATAAAGAAACAACTTCGGAAACCAGACATTTGAGATTGGTGGAGCCATAGCCTAGGTTTGTGCATGAAGTGGACTGTTAAATCAGGTAGAAAAACATCTATGTTCTTTAAGCTACTACATTTTTAATTTCTTTCTTTTCAATAGCAGCTTAGTCTTTGCCCTAATAAATATAGAGGATGTCTGGGAAAGATCTCATAAAACACAACTCAACTACAAAGTGAGTCTTGTAGAAAACATAAGAAAACAGGAGAGAAGAAGGTATTTAGGGAAAAAAGAATACCACAGAAAGGGAGAGCATGAACATATCAAAGAGTGTAAGCAGCTTTAGCGTAAGCCTTTCTAGAACCACTTAATTATTTATACGTAGTACAGTGTAAATTCTTTATACTTAGTAAAGTACAAACACTTATAAAGATACCAAAATGATAAGCAAATAAATTGTCAAACAGGATTTTTTAACAAGTCATATTGAGATTTAAGCCTTTTTATTCCTATATCTAGTCAATCCACAAAGCAAAAACATATTACTAAATAGCTTTCTTATCAGAAAAACTTATTCTAATAAGCACACAATTTCTTTTTATTAGTTTAATATTTCCTTATACATACCACACAAAGCTCAAATAAAATGATTCCAAGAGACCACACATCTGATTTGGGGCCAGAAGGCAATGGTTTTTCACTTGGCACATGATCGGTGGTTTTCAAAATTCCTTTTGCAATTACCTCGGGTGCCAAGTATGATGGATACCTACAATGATATATTAAATAAATGAATAATTACTACAAACTACAAAGGGAGAAAAAGTAGTACTACATTTTTACTATCTGTATGATAAGATCTATGTAAAAGTCCAGTGCAATTAAATTAACAATTTTCGCTAGGAAGAATTCTAAACTAACCATCACAATACAGGTCTTCATGTCCAGAAATCAAGAGAAAAATACATATGTGTCTCAAATAATTTTAAAACTATTGTGTCTCTCTGAAGCATTAATTCCTTTCTTTGCTTTCCTCTCTTTTTAACACATTGCCGTCTTGCAGTATTCTGTTTTCAGATGTTTTCCTTTCCTTCTTACTACCTGTTTTCCCCTTACACTTAGCTATTATTTAAAGTGCATTTTTTTTTTCTTGGAAAATACTACATATTCTTTTGAGTAGTAGGAATGTCAAAATCTTTAAAGATACGTCAATTGAAAACTAAGATTCTCTCCCATTTCTGTACTTCAGGCACCCATACATATTTACAGATATAGATAAACTTGACCATCCATCACCACTGCCCCACAGGGCAGCATACTATACATACTACCCTGCACACATTTGTTTTTTCACTTAAAGTATATTTTAGAGATCATTCTATAAAAATAACTATAGATTGCATATTCTCTTTGAAAACTGTCAATAATTTCATTGTATTAATGCACTTAATTTATTTGACCAAACTCTGAAGAACATTTTGGAAGTTCCATTCCTACATGGATAATCAACTGAACCCTATTCCATTTATTGAAAACTCTATCTCCCCCCAAACTAGTCCATAGTACCAGCTTCTACCACAAATAAAATCTCTACCTACATGTTGGTTTGCATCTTGGCTCTCTATTTTGTTCCACTAGTAAAATTGTCTGACACTGTACCATTATACTATCTTAAGTCTATAACACTATATAAATAATTGCAAATAATTGCTAAGACAAGTCCTCTCAAAACATACACATCTTTTTCCAACATCTATACAGAACTTCTCAAACTCAACACCCAAAGAACAAATAAATCAGTCAAGAAATGAGCAGAAGACATGAACAGACCTTTCTGCAAAGATGTACAAATGGCCAACAGACACATGAAAAAATGCTCAACATCACTCGGCATCAAGGAAATACAAATCAAGAACAATGAGATACCACCTCACACTAGTCAGAATGGCTAAAATTACCAAGTCAGGAAACAACAGATGTTGGCGAGGATGTAGATAAAGGGAAACCCTCTTACACTGTTGGTGGGAATGCAAGCAGGTGTAGCCACTCTGGAAAACAGTATGAAGGTAATTCAAAAAGTTGAAAATAGAGCTATCCTACAACCCAGCAATTGCACTACTAGGTATATACCCCAAAGTTACAAATGTAGTGATCCGAAGGGGCACCTGCACCCCAATGTTTATAGCAGCAATGTCCACAATAGCCAAACTATGGAAAGAGCCCAGATGTCCATCAACAGATGAATGGATAAAGAAGATGCGATATGTATAAATACACTGGAATATTACATAGCCATCAAAAAATTGAAATCTTGCCATTTGCAACAACATGGATAGAACTAGAGGGTATTATGCTAAGCGAAATAAGTCAATTAGAGAAAGACAACTGTCATGTGATTTCACTCATATGTGGAATTTAAGAAACAAAACAGAGGAGCAAAGGGGAAGGGAGGGAAAAATAAAATTAGACTAAATCAGAAAGGGGGACAAACCATAAGAGACTCTTAATCATAGGAAATAAACTGAGGGTTGTTGGAGGGGAGTGGTGTGGGGGATGGGGTAACTGGGTGATGGGCATGAAAGAGGGCATGTGATGTAATGAGCACTGGGTGTTATATGCAACTGATGAATCACTGAACTCTACCTCTGAAATTAATAATATATGTTTATTAATTGAATTTAAATAAAAAATTAAAATGTTGACTCCCCCCCCCACAAAAAAACCCCCAGACACCCCTTTTAATTTATTTGCAGGAGTGTCTAGGTACTTTTCAGATGTTTGTCCTATATGTATACATTTAGAACTTTTTTTTTTTTTTTTTACATTTAGAACTATCTTGTCAAGTTGTTTTTCTCTCTTTCTCCCTCCCTTTCTCTCTCTCCCTCTGACACACACAGAGTTGGAATTTTTATTGAAATTAGATCAAATGTAGAACAGGTTGGGGAGAACTGGCATTTTTCCGATACCAAATCTAACAATATATGAGCAGGTATCTATAATTATCTAGGCCTTTCATAATGTCTTTAAAACATGATTTATATTTCTTTCACAGAGGTGCTTTCAGAGGTAAAATACCTGCTTAGATTCTTATTAGGTATTTCACCTTCTTTTGCTAATGTGTAATTTCTTTGTATTAATTTTGTATCTAGCAACTTCACTAAACCCTCAGCATTTATGGGAGAATTCTTTTGAGTAGTCTTTGTAGATAAGCAAATCAGTTATGCTTAACTGATTTGTTTACAGTGACAGTTTTGTTTCCTCCTTTCTGTAATTATAGTTTTGAGTTCTTTTGCTGCCTTATGTGGTAAAACTGCTAATATGAAAATAACTGGTGATAGCTGACATCTTTGTCTTGATCCTCATCTTTTAAAAATACTTTTAACCTTTCACCATTATAGTTTCTTTGCAAAAATTTGTGTTAATCATGAATAATTTTGAAAATTTTTGAACATCTCCATATATTACAAAGAGAACATGATTCTTTTCCTTTTATATGCTAATGATTTTAAATAAATCAATTAATTACCTAATGTTTAACCAACCTTGCATTGCTGGAATTTTTGTTTCTAGTAATTTCACTTTTAAAAATGAAAATTTTATCTTCTTTCCACTTGATATATATATAATATATATATCTGATTTCTTTTCCTTGTCTAAGTGCATTCATTAGTAGCAGGTATGCACTGGCAAATGATAGTGGTGTTAATAAATATTTTGTTTTAAACCTACTAACTTCTGGGTTGAAATCAATCTATCTACTAACAGGCAGATATAGATAGATGGGTGATTTTCACTACATTAAGGAAATATTAACATAGTGCCTTTTTATTAAGAATTTAATAAAGAATGTTACAATAAATCTATCAAATGTTTTTAAGAAACCACAGAAATGATTACTTGATAATTTACTTCTGATATGTTATCCTATTAAATTATATTTATATATTTCCTAAACCATCTGTATATTCGTAGAATAAACCACACTTGATAGTATCTTCTATATGCTTCTGGTTTTTGTTAACTTTTCTTAGGATTTTTTATATTAATATAACATATTTATACTATATAATAATAATAGATGATCAAATATGAGTAGGATTTATATTTAAACATTTCACGTGGTAATTATGGGAAGACCAGGATTAATGTTATACTAGCTTATGAAAAAAGATACTGTGGGTGCCTGGGTGGCTCAGTTGGTTAAGCGACTGCCTTTGGCTCAGGTCATGATCCTAGAGTCCCAGGATCAAGTCGCACATCGGGCTCCCTGCTCAGCAGGGAGTCTGCTTCTCCCTCTGAACCTCCCCCTTCTCATGCTCTCTCTCTGTCTCATTCATTCTCTCTCAATAAATAAATGAATAAATCTCTCAAAAAAATAAAAGACACTGCAAGCTTTTGTTTAAAAATAACCTTGAAATGTATAGTATTATAATTTAAACGGCAACAAATTTAAGCATTCATTACAGGTTTGGTAGAATTTGCCTGTGAGTCTAATCCAGGTATCTCTGTGGGGAGAGGCAACTTCTACATTTCTATAACTGGTGTTTTTAGATTTTAAAATTTTCTTTGGGATTAAGTTTTGGTAATTTGTATTTCCCTTCCTTTTATGCTAATTTACAAATTTGCTCAGAACTAAGCAAAAAATAATTTATTGAGTCTTCTAATGTTCTCTACTTCTCTAGTTATTTTTCCATTACCATATCTTATTTTGTGCATTTGAGTTCTCCATCTTTTCCTGATTAGGTAACTAATAACTGTTTTTATTACAGAGGCATTTCTTTTTGTCTCTCAGTACTTTACTATATTCTGGTGATAGATGTTATAGAAACTTGGCATAGGTTAATTTCAGTATACTTCACTGAAGATAAAAATTTCTATTTATAAAGTACGTAAAAATTTTTAGCAGGAAATTCAATGCTAAATACAAAGGAATTGGTAAGAAATCATATTATTGTATAAAATATCTTCCTATCAGACCAAAACGCTGTTCATGTCTTCTGTCTTCTAAATTCATAAAGGTAAGCCACTTTATTTAATAAAAAAGACAAAGCCTTCATAAACAGTACATTCTATAAAATGTATCAAACTTCTAACTTTAAATTTCTAATGAATTCATTTTATGAATAATTCCACAAAACCTTAAGTTGATCTGCTGAGATGGAAATTATTTCTCCTCTCAGTGAAACGCCATGGTATTTTATCTGTATCTTTCTTATACCTCTCAAATGATTATAAGATACTTATTTTATTCCCCCTAAGGTCAGGAACACGGCAGGGATGTCCACTATCACCACTGCTATTCAACATAGTATTAGAAGTCCTAGCCACAGCAATCAGGCAACAAAAAGAAATAAAAGGCATCCGAATCGCCAAAGAAGAAGTCAAACTGTCACTCTTTGCAGATGATATACTTCATGTGGAAAACCCAAGACTCCACTCCAAAACTGCTAGAACTCATACAAGAATTCAGTAAAGTGGCAGGATATAAATCAATGCACAGAAATCAGTGGCATTCCTATACACCAACAACAAGACAGAAGAAAGAGAAATTAAGGAGTCGATCCCATTTACAATTGCACCCAAAACCATAAGATACCTAGGCATAAATCTAACCAAAGAGGCAAAGGATCTGTACTCAGAAAACTAAAAAATACTCATGAAAGAAATTGAGGAAGACACAAAGAAATGGAAAAACGTTCCATGCTCATGGATTGGAAGAACAAATATTGTGAAGATGTCAATGCTACCGAGAGCAATCTACACATTCAATGCAATCCCCATCAAAATACCATCCACTTTTTTCAAAGAAATGGAGCAAATAATCCTAAAATTTGTATGGAACCAGAAAAGACCCTGAATAGCCAGAGAAATGTTGAAAAAGAAAAGCAAAGCTGGTGGCATCACAATTCCGGACTTCCAGCTCTATTACAAAGCTGTCATCATCGAGACAGTATGGTACTGGCACAAAAACAGACACATCGATCAATGGAACAGAAGAGAGAGCCCAAAAATGGACCCTCAACTCTATGGTCAACTAATCTTCAACAAAACAGGAAAGAATGTCCAATGGAAAAAAGTCTCTTCAACAAATGGTGTTGGGAAAATTGGACAGCCACATGCAGAATGAAACTGGACCATTTCCTTACACCACACACAAAAATAGACTCCAAATGGTTGAAAGAACTCAGTGTGAGATAGCAGTCCATCAAAATCCTAAAGAACACAGGCAGCAACCTCTTCCACCTCAACTGCAGCAACTTCTTCCTAGAAACATCGCCAAAGGCAAGGGAAGCAACGGCAAAAATGAACTATTGGGACTTCATCAAGATAAAAAGCTTATGCACAGCAAAAGAAACAGTCCACAAAACCAAAAGACAACCAACAGAATGGGAGAAGATATTTGCAAATGACATATCAGAAAAAGGGCTAGTATCCAAAATCTATAAAGAACTTCTTAAACTTAACACCCAAAGAACAAAGAATCCAATCAAGAAATGGGCAGAAGACATGAACAGACATTTGTCCAAAGAAGACATCCAAATGGCCAACAGACACATGAAAAAGTGCTCAACATCGCTCGGCATCAGGGAAATCCAAATCAAAACCTCAATGAGATACCACCTCACACCAGTCAGAATGGCTAAAATTAACAAGTCAGGAAATGACAGATGTTGGCGAGGATGCGGAGAAAGGGGAACCCTCCTACACTGTTGGTGGGAATGCAAGCTTGTGCAGCCACTCTGGAAAACAGTATGGAGGTTCCTCAAAAAGTTGAAAATAGAGCTACCATACGACCCAGCAATTGCACTACTGGGTATTTACCCCAAAGATACAAATGTAGTGATCCGAAGGGGCACCTGCACCCCGATGTTTATAGCAGCAATGTTCACAATAGCCAACTGTGGAAAGAGCCAAGATGTCCATCAACAGATGAATGGATAAAGAAGATGTGGTATATATATATACAATGGAATATTATGCAGCCATCAAAAGGAATGAGATCTTGCCATTTGCAATGACGTGGATGGAACTGGAGGGTGTTATGCTGAGCAAAATAAGTCAATCAGAGAAAGACATGTATCATATGACCTCACTGATATGAGGAATTCTTAATCTCAGGAAACAAACTGAGGGTTGCTGGAGTGGTGGGGGGTGGGAGGGATGGGGTGGTTGGGTGATAGACATTGGGGAGGGTATGGGCTGTGGTGAGTGCTGTGAATTGTGCAAGACTGTTGAATCACAGATCTGTACCTCTAAAACAAATAATACAATATATGTTAAAAAAAAAAAAAAGAAGAAGATAGCAGGAGGGGAAGAATGAAGGGGGGTGTTTCAGAGGGGGAGACGACCCATGAGAGACGATAGACTCTGGAAAGCAAACTGAGGGTTCTAGATGGGAAGGGGGTGGGAGGATGTGTTAGCCTGGTAATGGGTATTAAAGAGGGCACATATTGCATGGAGCACTGGGTGTTATACACAAACAATGAATCATGGAACACTACATCAAAAAATAAAGATGTAATGTATGGTGATTAACAATAAAAAATTTAAAAAAAGATACTTGTTTTACTTGTTTTATATATGACGTAATAGACTATACACAATATGTAATACTACATTTTTATGTCGTTTTTGTTTATGCTTATATTTAGTATACAAAAATTTACTCTCCTGTCAAATAAACAAACTTGAGGGTACTGCTATATCTTATTCATTTTTACAAGTCCTCAACAACTACCAATAAAATTTGAATATAAGATACACTCAGTAAAATTTGTTTAAAAATAACATTTCTGGGGTGTCTGGGTGGCTCAGTCCATTAAGCATCTGCCTTTGGCTTCGGTCATGATCCTGGGGTCCTGGGATTGAGTCCCATATCAGGCTTCCTGGGCAGTCTTGCTTTTCCCTCTCCCTCTGCCCCTCCCCCCCAGCTTGTGCTTTCTCTCTCTCTCTCAAATGAATAAAATCTTTTAAAAAAAATAATAACATTTCCTAGCAAAAATGCCAATTAAGACTGCCTTACAGACAACTTAAGCAGACAGTAAGTATCAGACATATAGACAATTATTAAATTTAAATCCTACAGCCTAGAAACAAAAGAAACAAAAGCAGCTTTAGAAGAGAAATGAAAATGAGAACTCTGCCTTACTTATTGCATATGTGCATACCCTTTCTTCATTTATCATCAAATTTAGTCGTGAGCACAATTATCTCAATTTTTCAATTCCGTGGACATTAGATTACTAAGACACCCTGCAATAATGACTATAATCAAAATATATTTAAGTATATGGAACATCTATGTAATATATGTAACATAGACATTCAAATATTACTTCCATTTCTCTTCCTGAATTTTTCTGCAGTCACCTCCTCACACTATGATTGCCAGTACTTACTTACATGTAAAATATAAGTCAATTAAGTCAGAGAATATAACTTAAATTCAAATGGGTAAATTAGGTTTTTACATTTCTTTCCATTTTAATGCAGTGATGATGATGATACTAATATCTACTTTTATTTATTTTTTTCTGTGTGTTAGGAAGTTTATGTTCTTTTTTTTCCCAAGTTTTTTTTTTTTAATTAATATGTAATGTATTATTTGTTTCAGGGGTACAGGTCTGTGATTCATCAGTCTTACACAATTCACAGTGCTCACCATAGTAGCTACCCTCCCAAATGTCCATCACCCAGCCAGCCCATCCCTCCCACCCCCCTCCACTCCAGCAACCCTCAGTTTGTTTCCTGAGATTAAGAGTCTCTTATGGTTTGTCTCCCTCTTCGGTTTCATCTTGTTCCATTTTGCCCTCCCTTCCCCTATGATCTTCTCTTTTGTTCGTCAAATTTCTCAAATCACTAAGATCATATAATACTTGTCTTTCTCTGATTGACTTATTTTGCTTAGCATAATACCCTCTAGTTCCATCCACGTTGTTGCAGATGGCAAGATTTCTTTTTTTTTGATGGCTGCATAATCCATTGTATTATATACCACTTCTTCTTTATCCATTCATCTGTTGATGGACATCTTGGCTCTTTCCACAGTTTGGCTATTGTGGACATTGCTGCTATAAACATCGGGGTGCAGGTGCCCCTTCGGATCACTACATTTATATCTTTGGGGTAAATACCCAGTAGTGCAGTTGCGGGGTCGTATGGTAGCTCTATTTTCAACTTTTTGAGGAACCTCCATACTGTTTTCCAGAGTGGCTGCACCAGCTTGCATTCCCACCAACAGTGTAGGAGGGTTCCCCTTTCTCTGCATCCTCACCAACATCTGTCATTTCCTGACTTGTTAATTTTAGCCATTCTGACTGGTGTGAGGTGGTATCTCACTGAGGTTTTGATTTGTATTCCCTGATGCCGAGTGATGTTGATCACTTTTTCATGACTCTGTCGGCCATTTGGATGTCTTCTTTGCAGAAATCTCTGTTCATGATTCTGCCCATTTCTTGACTGGATTATTTGTTCTTTGGGTGTTGAGTTTGATAAGTTCTTTATAGATTTTGGATACTAGCCCTTTATCTGATATGTCATTTGCAAATATCTTCTCCCATTCTGTCGGTTGTCTTTTGGTTTTTTTGAGTGTTTCCTTTGTTGTGCACAAGCTTTTTATCTTGATGAAATCCCAATAGTTCATTTTTGCCCTTGCTTCCCTTGCCTTTGGCAAAGTGTCTAGGAAGAAGTTGCTGCAGCTGAGATTGAAGAGGTTGCTGCCTGTGATCTCCTTTAGGATTTTGATGGATTCCTGTCTCAAATTGAGGTCTTTCATCCATTTGGAGTCCATTTTTGTGTGTGGTGTAAGGAAATGGTCCAGTTTCATTCTTCTGCATGTGGCTGTCCAATTTTCCCAACACCATTTGTTGAAGAGACTTTTTTCCATTGGACATTCTTTCCTGCTTTGTCGGAGATTAGTTGACCATAGACTTGAGAGTCCATTTTTGGGCTCTCTATTCTGTTCCGTTGATCGATGTGTTTGTTTTTGTGCCAGTACCATACTGTCTCGATGACGACAGCTTTGTAATAGAGCTGGAAGTCCGGAATTGTGATGCCACCAGCTTTGCTTTTCTTTTTCAACATTCCTCTGGCTATTCGGGGTCTTCTGGTTCCATACAGATTTTAGGATTATTTGTTCCATTTCTTTGAAAAAAGTGGATGGTATATTGATAGGGATTGCATTAAATGTATAGATTGCTCTAGGTGGCATAGACATTTTCACAGTATTTATTCTTCCTATCCATGAGCATGAACGTTTTTCCATTTCTTTGTGTCTTCCTCAATTTCTTTCATGAGTATTCTATAGTTTTCTGTGTACAGATCCGTTGCCTCTTTGGTTAGATTTATTCCTAGGTATCTAATGGCTTTGAGTGCAATTATAAATGGGATCGACTCCTTAATTTCTTTCTTCTATCTTGTTGTTGGTATATACTAATGCAACTGATTTCTGTGCATTGATTTATACCCTGCCACTTTACTGAATTCCTGTATGAGTTCTAGCAGTTTTGGGGTGGAGTCTTTGGGTTTTCCACATAAAGTAACGTATCATCTGCAAAAACTGAGAGTTTCACTTCTTTGCCAATTCGGTTGCCTTTTATTTCTTTTTGTTGTCTGATTGGTGAGGCTAGGACTTCTAGTACTATGTTGAACAGCAGTGGTGATAGTGGTCATCCCTGCCGTGTTCCTGACCTTAGGGGAAAAGCTCTCAGTTTTCCCCATTGAGTATGATATTCACTGTGGGTTTTTCATAGATGGCTTTTATGATATTGAGGTATGTACCCTCTATCCCTATACTCTGAAGAGTTGTAATCAGGAAAGGATGCTGTACTTCGTCAAATGCTTTTTCTGCATCTATTGAGAGGATCATATGGTTCTTGTTCTTTCTTTTATTAATGTAGTGTATCACATTGATTGATTTGCAGATATTGAACCAACCTTGCAGTCCAGGAATAAATCCCACTTGGTCGTGGTGAATAATCCTTTTAATGTACTGTTGGATCTTATTGGCTAGTATTTTGATGAGAATTTTTGCATCCATGTTCATCAGGGATATTGGTCTGTAGTTCCCCTTTTTGATGGGGTGTTTGTCTGATTTTGGGATCAAGGTAATGTTGGCCTCATAAAATGACTTTGGAAGTTTTCCTTCCATTTCTATTCTTTGAAACAGCTTCAGAAGAATAGGTATTAATTCTTCTTTAAATGTTTGGTAGAATTCCCCTGGGAAGCCATCTAGCCCTGGGCTCTTGTTTGTTGGGAGATTTTTGATTACTGCTTCAATTTCTTACTGGTTATGGGTCTGTTCAGGTTTTCTATTTCTTCCTGGTTCAGTTTTGGTAGTTGATACATCTCTAGGAATGCATCCATTTCTTCCAGATTTTCTAATTTGCTGGCATATAGTTGCTCATAATATGTTCTTATATTTGTTTGTATTTCTTTGGTGTTGGCTGTGATCTCTCCTCTTTCATTCATGATTTTATTTATTTGGGTCCTTTCTCTTTTCTTTTTGATAAGTCTGGTCAGGGGTTTATCAATCTTGTTTATTCTTTCAAAGAACCAGCTCCTTGTTTTGTTGATCTGTTCTACTCTTCTTTTGGTTTCTATTTCATTGATTTCTGCCCTGCTCTTTATTATTTTTCTTCTCCTGCTGGGTTTAGGCTTTATTTGCTGTTCTTTCTCCAGCTCCTTTAGGTGTAGGGTTAGGTTATGTATTTGAGAACTTCTTTGTTTCTTGAGAAAGGCTTGTATTGCTATATACTTTCCTCTTAGGACTGCCTTTGCTGCATCCCAAAGATTTTGAACAGTTGTGTTTTCATTTTCATTGGTTTCCATGAATTTTTTTAATTCTTCTTTAATTTCCTGGTTGACCCATTCATTCTTTAGTAGGATGTTCTTTAGCCTCCATGTATTTGAGTTCTTTCCAACTTTCCTCTTGTGATTGAGTTTAGTTTTGAAGCATTGTGGTTTGAAAATATGCAGGAAATGATCCCAATCTTTTGGTATCGGTTGAGACCTGATTTGTGACCCAGGATGTGATCTATTCTGGAGAATGTTCCATGGGCACTAGAGAAGAATGTGTATTCTGTTGCTTTGGGATGGAATGTTCTGAATATATCTGTGAAGTCCATTTGTTCCAGTGTGTCATTTAACGTCTTTATTTCCTTGTTGATCTTTTGCTTAGATGATCTGTCCATTTCAGTGAGGGGGGTGTTAAAGTCCCCTACTATTATTGTATTGTTGTCAATGTGTTTCTTTGCTTTTGTTATTAATTGCCTTATATAATTGGCTGCTCCCATGTTAGGGGCATAGGTATTTACAATTGTTAGATCTTCTTGTTGGATAGACCCTTTAAGTAGGATATAGTGTCCTTCCTCATCTCTTATTATAGTCTTTGGTTTAAAATCTAATTTGTCTGAGGTAAGGATTGCCACCCCAGCTTTCTTTTGGTGTCCATTAACATGGTAAATGGTTTTCCACCCCCTCACTTTCACTCTGGAGGTGTCTTTGGGTCTAAAATGAGTCTCTTGCAGACAGCATATCGATGGGTTTTGCTTTTTTATCCAACCTGATACTCTGTGTCTTTTGATTGGGGCATTTAGCCCATTTCCATTCTGGGCAGCTACTGAAAGATGAATTTAGTGCCATGGTATTGCCTCTAAGGTGACTGTTACTGTATATTGTCTGTGTTCCTTTCTGGTCTATGTTACTTTAGGCTCTCTCTTTGCTTAGAGGACCCCTTTCAATATTTCTTGTAGGGCTGGTTTTCTGTTTGCAAATTCTTTTAGTTTTTGTTTGTCCTGGAAGCTTTTTATCTCTCCTTCTATTTTCAGTGACAGCCTAGCTGGATATAGTATTCTTGGCTGCATATTTTTCTCCTTTAGTGCTCTGAATATATCCTGCCAGTCCTTTCTGGCCTGCCAGGTCTCTGTGGATAAGTCTGTTGCCAGCCTAATGTTTCTACCATTGTAGGTTACAGACCTCTTGTCCTGAGCTGCCTTCAGGATTTTCTCTTTGTTTCTGAGACTTATAAGTTTTACTATTAGATGGTGGGGTATTGACCTGTTTTTATTGAATTTGAGGGGCGGTTCTCTTGTGCTTCCTGGATTTTGATGCCTGTTTCCTTCCCCAAATTAGGCAAGTTCTCTGCTATAATTTGCTCCAATATACCTGCTGTCCCTCTCTCTCTTTCTTCTTCTTCTGGGATCCCAATTATTCTAATGTTGTTTCGCTTTATGGTATCACTTATCTTTTGAATTCTCCCCTCATGATCTAGTAGTTGTTTATCTCTCTTTTTCTCAGCTTCTTTATTCATCATCATTTGGTTTTCTATATCACTAATTCTCTCTTCTGCCTCATTTATCCTAGCAGTTAGAGCCTCCATTTTCTATTGCACCTCATTAGTAGCCTTTTTGATTTCGACTTGGTTAGATTTTAGTTCTTTTATTTCTCCAGAAAGGGATTCTCTATTATCTTCTGTGCTTTTTTCAAGCCCAGCTAGTATCTTTATAATCGTCATTCTGAACTCTACTTCTGACATCTTACTAATGTCTGTATTGATTAGGTCCCTGGCAGTCGGTACTGCCTCTTGTTCTTTTTGTTGAGGTGAGTTTTTCCATCTTGTCATTTTGTCCAGAGGAGAATAGATGAATGAGAGAACAAAATGCTAAAAAAATGCTAAAAAGGTAACAACAACCCCAGAAAAATATACACCAAACAAATCAGAAGAGACCCAAATCTTGGGGGAAAAGTAAAGGGGAAAAAGAAAAAAGAATATGATCAGGCTGGTGAAAATAACAGAGCCACATAATAGATTTTGGGTCTTTTTTGGTCTGTTAGAAGAAATTGTCTCCCAAAATTTTAAAGAAAGATAAACGTATATATATACAAAAATAAGGGTAAATATGATGAAGGGATGGAATATGACTGTAGAGATGAAAACTAAAAAGGATTTTAAAAAAGGAATTGATTAGAAGTTGGTTTAAAAAAAGAATGAAAAAATATTTAAAAAAAAAAGAGGGAATGTGATCTGGCGGGAGACTAGGAAAACATCATACAATAGATTTAAGGTATATTTTGGTCTGTTAGAAGAAACTGTATCCCAAAATTTTAAAGAAAGAAAAACATATATACACAAAAAGTAAGGTTAAATACAATGAAGAGATAGAGTATGAATGTAAAAATGAAAAATTAAAAAAGATTTTAAAAAAGGAATTGAAAAGATATTGGTTGAAAAAGAAAAGAAGAAAAATTCAACTAATAGAAAAAGAGAAAAATAAATTTTAAAAAATTAACACTGAAAGACTAAAGCATCATGGGAAAAAAGCCATGAATTCTATGTGCTGTATTTCCCTAATGCCGGGTTTTGCTGTTCTCATTGATCGGTAAATTTGGTCTTTGCTGCCTGTTCTTGCTGATCTTCTGGGGGAAGGGCCTATTGCAGTGATTCAAAAATGTCTTTGCCGGAGGCAGAATTGCCCCGCCCTTGCCGGGGGCCAGGCTAAATAATCTGCTCAGGTTTGCTCTCGGTAGCTTTTTTCCCGGAAAGCTTTCCAATCAGCTTTGGAGGATGAGAGTGAAATGACGGCCTCCCAATCTCTGGTCCCGGAGATGCTCAGAACTCGGGGCCCCCACTCCTCAGTGCACCGAGAGAAAAGCAATCACTCCCGTCTCTCTGGTCTCCAGCCGCACTCCGTGTTCACCTGGCCTGTGACCGAGCAAGTAAACTCTGGCACACGACCCCATTTGGAGTCTCCAAACCCAGCAGATCCCTGTGGCGCACTCCCGCGCCCCTCCTCCCGGGGGGGGAAGCGGAGTCTCCCCAGATCTGCCACTTATTGGGTCCCTGCTGGAAGAGCAGTGGCCCAACTGTGCCATGGATCATGGTTTATGGCAACCCCGAGCTGAGAGCCCACTCCTCAGCTCCGTCTTTGCAGCCGGCTTTCCCGCTCTGATACCTGGAAGCTCTGCCACACTCTGGCAACCCTGGTCTTTCTGTGACCCCGAGGGTCCTGAGACCACAGTGTCCCAGCGAGGGTTCCACCCCCCCGCTTAGCCACTGGAGCGACATCCCTCAGTGGAGCAGACTTGTAAAAGTTCCGATTTTGTGCTCTGCTGCTCCATCACTTGCTTGTAGCGGCTGACGGAGGCTCTCTCCCCCTGTGGTCTATTTTCCTGAACATCGCGCCGGATTCACTTCTCCACACGTCCTACCTTCCAGAAATTGGTTGCTTTTCTGTTCACAGAGTTGCTGTTATTCTTTTCTTCCAACTCTTGTTGAGTTTGTAGGTGTTCAGAATGGTTTGATAACTATCTAGCTGTATTGCTGGGACCAGACTAAATTTAGGTCTCCTACTCTTCTGCCATCTGGCTCCTCCTCCACTAATATCTACTTTTAATTTGCTCATATATGTCTCTCATATACAAATTTGTATTATGTCATTTTACCCTAAAGTGATCACATTGCTCTTCTAAATGACATCTCTGGATACAACTGAAGCCTAGTGGAAAAAGGATGGACTGGATATTATAATACCTGTATTCTAGTTTCAATCTAGCACAACATATTCCATATGTGATCAGGGTTTCTTAATCTGAAAATAGGAATAATGTTTACCTCACAAAACTGTTATAAATATTGGTAAGTACTGTTCTTATAAAAATGGAAAAATACGACATAAATGCAATGTTGTATTTTTATTCATCATCACCATGATACATCTAAAAGGCAAATTGTTTATTTTTAATCCTGATTTCCAGCACATCTTATCCAAAAATAATGGTGTGGGTAGTGAAAGGCCAAGCTATACTATAGGTAAATCATTATATCTAAGATTTCTGACTGGTGATCTCTAGAAGCATAGAGGTGACCCTTGCTCCAAAAATTCTAATTTCCCTTCTAATCAAGAATTGATTAAACTAATTAATAAAAATAATAAATGCTAGGATTGTTTTTAAATGTAGATTATCTCTTTTCAACAAGTGTCTCTTCTTTAGCATGGCATTTTATCACTCAAAGAAAATTACCAGAACTTTGCTGTATGACTGGTGAGGCTTTCATCATCTGTTTGATCTTTTAACAAGGTACTAAGCTACTGGCCAACTGAAATGAATGTTCAATTTCTAACTCTTTATAATATTTTGAAACAGATGTTAACATTTTACTTTGTTGTTCCTTAATATTTGTCTTTTGAATCAACTGCAAGCTTCTTCTGGTGTAAATATTTTCTTTCATGCCTTAGCTGTTTGATCACTTTATTTTTCCTGACTAATGTTTCACATTTTGCTCTTTGATACTCCCTGGTCAGACCCTTTGGGTCCAAGACTTCAAAGTAAACCAGACCAAATGGCACACAAGACCAATTCTATCCAAGCATTTTAAATTCAAATGTAGTTCTTCAAAATACTTGATAAGCTTTATGAAAAATCACTTCCTTTCTTCCACTCATCACTAGTAAATCTAAAGCATCTTTAAGTAAAAGGCAAAAAAATTAATGTGATTTTTGTCTGCATTATGTTTTTGGAGTTCTTTCTCATACAGCTTGATTTAGACAACATGAAGAAGAATTAGCAATCACATTTACTTCCTGTCAGACCACTGCTCCCTAAAAGTTACTTCAAAAGGCAATTACCACATATGAAAGAAGACACTAGAGCTTTACTGTGAACTTATTTTTATTATACTCAAAAGGGTTTATTTTTTTTTTTAACAAATAAAATGTAGGCTATTTTTACAAAGTATTGTTTTCATGCTTGGAAAACAACTGTTTGTTTCCTATGACCACAAGTTTT
The DNA here is from genome assembly GCF_002201575.2 of Neomonachus schauinslandi. NCBI lineage: Eukaryota > Metazoa > Chordata > Mammalia > Carnivora > Phocidae > Neomonachus > Neomonachus schauinslandi. Next base: position 116,457,917 of record NC_058404.1, on the reverse strand, counting down.
GGTATGTGAAACTAAGATTATTAATTTATGTACTTTAATAAGTAGACCATCAAAAGAGAAAATTTTCCCATTAAGCAAGGAGCTTCTTGAGGACAGGACTCTATCTTACCCATTTTTGCACATCCAGCAGCCAGAAGAGAAGGTGCTCAATAAATATTGTCTTAATAATTAAAGGAAGGAATGACTAAGCAATTTATTTTAAGATTATTAGTGATGGCCTAATAAAAATTTTTAAGTAAGAAACCTATAATCTATCTTATAAAGATAAAAGGGTAATTTATAAATGAGTCCCTTTTTAAAAACATCTAATTAAGCAATGTTCCCCTGCAGAAACACATTCCATGACTTCAAACCACAATTCTTGGTAATGGAGTGACAGAACTGATTTCAGAGAACCCAAAGAGCAAGATACAAATGGATACTGTTAAATAAAATCACAAAGCAATTGAACAATACGATTAAGGTCTCTAGATTAGATAACAGTATTACATTAATTTTAATTTCCTTGTTTTGATATTTGTTTTGTGGTTATGTAAGAAAATTCCTTACTTTAGGAAATACAAACAAATATTTAGGGTAAAAGGGCATCATATGCATTAATTACTCTTAAATGACTAAAAAAATATTAATATACACATACACCTATATGTGTAAGAAAAAAGAAATAAAGCAAATGTAGTGAAATGTTGACATTTGGGGAATCGAGTGAAGGCTATACAGGGATTCTTGTACTAGTTTGAAACTTTTATGTACTGAAAATAATGCCAAAATTAAACACTCAAAAAATAAAAGAATTATATTATTAAAATGTCTAAATAAACAAATAACACAAAAATCTGTATCAAAAGCATCTGGCTAAGAACAGAATAAAATAAACTTTCCTGTCTTGGAGGCCAACATAAACTGGAATTCCATAGCAGAAATGATCAAATAAATGTCTCCAAACTTAAACATAGACTTTCAAGTGTAGACTCTACCCCATTACCTCTGATTCTTCCAATGACTTAACTTAGGTCTTAATATACAACTATATCTTATGGAACAAGGAATTTAATTTAGAAAGAGTAGAAAATACTATGAGAATGCTTTTCCTCAGTCTTTTAAGGAACACACATTATCACTGGAAGAATCTGGCCAGCCTTCTTGCCTAGAATTTACCTAATACAGGATGAAATGAAATTAATTAGTAAGCATTATAAGGTGAAGAAGGTCAATAATCTGTTAACCTCTCTGCCAATTCAATGAAATATCAATATTAGATATCTTTTGGACACTGGGAAAAACTCACTGTCTACTCTTTTAAAAGTATATGGAAAATTAAAATATGTTAATAAAGCTAGTTTTGTGTCAGAAAGTAATATCACTAATAATTAATGAAATATACATTTTATCAAATATTACAAAGTTTAAGACACAACTCAGAAAAAAAGAAAACATATTCTTACCCAATTGGGAAATCAACATCATCACCATGAGCTGTCATGTGATAAAGTCCAAATTTAGCCAATTTAACATGTCCCTACAATAATAATAATAAAAATCACTATTAAATGTTTTAATATTAGTAGCAAGAAAAAGTATCATTATATATTTCATAAGTAAGGAAATCATCAGATAGTCAGATACATTAAGAAAAAAAATTAATTTACCATAATTTTAGTTTACCATAATTTTATTAAAAACTATTTGCCAATGTTTGAAACCTGCTTTATACTCATTACAAATATATGTATATGTATACATGTACGTATGTATATACACACACATACATATATATTACTTACATATAGATCTCAAAACAACAAATAACACTTAAAAATTTTTGTTTATATTTTCCAGGTATTTTGACAAAACAAAAACAGCTGAAATGTTCTCGTTTGTCTTTAATCCCTACTTAGGGGGCGCCTGAGTGGCTCAGTTGTTAAGTGTCTGCCTTCGGCTCAGGTCATGATCCCAGGGTCCCTAGGGTCCTGGGATCAACCCCTGCATGGGGCTCCCTGCTCTGCAGGAAGCCTGCTTCTCCCTCTCCCACCCCCCCTACGTGTGTTCCCTCTCTTTCTGTCTCTCTCTGTCAAATAGATAAAGTCTAAAAAAAAAAAAAAAAAAAATCCCTGCTTAGAACATTTTTTGGTAATTTTAATAAAAGAATTTTTTTTTAAGGACTTGCAAGTCCATTCATAATGTTATAATTTAACCCTGGACACGGGAGTTCTTACCTTGAAAAGATCAGGTCACAAATCAAGATATAAGTGAATCTGCTAGATTTCTAACAATTTTTATATTGTTTGAGAAAGCCATAATTATCACAAAAGTGAGGTTCTTAATAAAAAGCAAATATAAATTTTATAAGTCTCTTAAGTTTTCCTCCTTTTAGATATTTAAGACCTTAAAAAAGTTAAGGTGATTTTAAGATTTGTTTTCTTGTTCTCAAGAACTTTATTTCCCAGCACTATAAAACGTTTATATATTAAAAAAATTCAGGGCGCCTGGGTGGCTCAGTTGGTTAAGCGACTGCCTTCGGCTCAGGTCATGATCCTGGAGTCCCGGGATCGAGTCTCACATCAGGCTCCCTGCTCAGCAGGGAGTCTGCTTCTCCCTCTGACCCTCCCCCCATCTCATGTGCTCTCTCTCTCTCAAATAAATAAATAAAATCTTAAAAAAAAAAAAACTCAGATTGGTTAGATACTCCACTGCTATAAAAATGAAATTAGTGAGTACCACTTTAGCTTTTATGATTTTTAATATCATAGGGTAATAGTAGTAAAAGTCTGGGAGAGAATCAGAGGAAAAGAATAATCCTACTAATACAAAAAATAATTCCCCAGAAAAAATTCTCTCAAAACTATTTTTTATATGCTTATGAAAAAAATGGAAGTATGATTATTCCTGAAAACATACCATCTTGCTACCATAATTTTCTTATAGGAGTTGACCTGCTTCTTATTAATCCCCCACAAGATTTCCAAGTAGAGAAGTGGCATTCCAATAAGAAAAGAAGCTAGGTATGAACAACTGGTAAATAAAGAAGATAAATGGAGAAAAAAATAAAAAAGAAAAAATAGGGAAGAAGAAAAATAAAGAGGAGAAAATACAGTGCAGCTGTGTTATGACAAAATACCCCATGTAAATAGAGAAGCTTTCTTAAAATGAAAGCAAATTCAGAAGAGAATGGACTGCGAAGCTACCATACCTATTTTCCAGAAAGCAAATGAAAGGAAAAACCCAACATGAAGTTAGAAAATGAATCTTGGGAAAAAAAGAATAATGCATGTGAAAAACACATGGATTTATATAATTTAAAGATAGCTATTTTTTTTCTAACCACCAAAAAGATATCACTTTCATAGAGCCACTTCATTATGAATATTATTAAAATATATTTGTACTCTATAGTCCCTCTGAGTGGGTTTGATTTCAGTAGCTTCCAACCATAAACAACAAACAAATATTTAATGTATTATTTGGCAATTACCTTTCGGTCCAAAAGAATATTATGAGGAGACAGCGCTCGGTGTACTATACCATGTTTGTTCATATACTGCAAACCTTGAAGTACCTCAAATGCAATGCACAAAACCTTGGAATAGCTACGAAGAAGACAAAAAGTCACAGATCAATAGATCAATTACAAAGCAGATACAGAATCTGTTTTAAAGAATGAAATGAGGTTATAAAAATTCAGAGTTATATTTTTATTATCCCTCTTCTATTCAGAGAAAATACAATCTATACAATTTATAAAATATCCACTATATACATATTTTGGATTTTCTGATTACAACAGAATTGATCTGGCAAAGATCCTACAGTTTCCTAAGGCTACTCTAATAGCAGTATTTGTTTTTCCAGGGAGGGAATTGAATTTTGGTGGTGTGCAATTAACCTTCTGCAGGTTTGGCTTTGCCAAATTACCAGAAAAGTTTCAGATACATGGCAGAACTAAGTCAAGGAAAACCACTGTTCCTGCTCAAGACAAAATGCCTAAGTCCCTGAAAAATGGCTAAAATATGTTCTATGGTAGATATACATGAGGTTACTTTCCATATCAATCCACAAAACAACCTCCAGCAATTTACGATTTATCAAACATTTCTCTTTAATTCTTTCTAAGCCATCTTCCACCCTGATGCCCAGTTTCTCTCTCTCTCTCTCCATCTCTTTCCATTTTTTTTTTTTTAATCAAGCACCATTCATGTGGGAAGTCAGGAATGAGATACAGAAAAGTAGGAAAGACTAATTCAAACCCAATCTCGCAAACTATCAATATTAACATTTTGGTATAGATTTCTTTTCTACCCATTTTTTTTTTTTTGCCATTTTGAATTAGACTTTTAAAAAATTAATATCTACAGGCAATCACTACAAGTAATTTTTAAAAAAGATATAATTAAGCCAACAGTAGAGATAAAATGAATTATAAAAAAAATAAGCTAGCATAATAAAAGGAAAAAAAGCACAGAGAACAAATGGAACAATTAGAAAATAATAGATTTTAATTAGGATTTATCAATCATTATATTAAATGTAAATGTAAACATCTAAACTCACCAATTCAAAGCTAAGAATTGTCAGATTGGATAGGAATTAAGAATCAATTATATTCAGGCTATAAGCAACCCACATTAAATAAAAGATGTAAATTAAAAGGATGGAATAACAGGTTACTGATTATCATGGGCTTGCTTGGAGGGATGGGTTGACTACAAAGAGTATGTGGAAATTTTACTTGATGGAACTGTTATCTTGATTTTGATGATGATTACACTACTGAGTTTGTCAAACTGATCTGTACACTGAAAAGGTTATATTTTAAAATATGTAAAGTATATCTCAAAAAATGTGATGTTAAAAAAAGTAAGCTGAATAAAATTTTCCAAAAAAAAAAAACCAACATACTTGCAACACAACTCCCTCCTCTAAATTAAAACCATAAGAAAGAACAAGACATGAAAAGTGAAAATCCCTCTCATCTCATTCTAGTCTGACTTTCCAGAGGTATCCACCCTTAGCAGTTTCTGTTTTCAATTCTTCTGGTGGTTAGACTTGTAGTTAATATAATTAAGTCTTCTTCGCTATGCAAGATGATATAGTTAACATACTTTTACAACTTTCCCATTTTCCTTTCCCAACTCCTGATTTTTATTAGTTATATTATTTTTACATTATCCAATTTCATAAGTGTAATAAAAGAAATCTACATTTCTTTCTTGAAGGCTAAGTTAATAAACAAGCAAATACATAATATGACACTGTGATTAAGTGCTAAGGAGAAAAAGTAGGGAAGAGAGAATTTGGGGTATCAGGATGCTAATACATATAGATTGTGATCAAGGAAGGCCTCACTAAGGTGACATTTGTGCAGAAATCTAAAAGAAGTGAAAAAGACATGCAGCTCTCTGGGAAATAGGTGATTCAGGCAGAGGGCACAGTAAGCAAGTCCTGAACTGGGAGACGGCACAGCAGTTCAAAAAGTGCAATGAAGCCACTGTGCACGCAGTAGAATGAGCCAAGAGTAAGGTATTAAGAGATGAAGTCAGAGACATAACAAGGAGCCAGATCATGTAGGCCATTTAGGCCATTGTAAAGACTTTGGCTTTCATTCTGAGACAGACGGGAAGTGATTGTCACATTGCCATACTATGATTAGTAAATATTCACTGTAGAACTAAGAAAAATATATATACCTAAGCCACTTAATCCCCAGTTCTCAAGCAAAAACATCCCAGTCATCAGGATTTAATAGATACTATAATTTTATAACTATTCATGAAGGTTATCATGAGCTACCATCATTTTTTATATCTCCTATTACTCCTTTTGTACTTATATTTTTATTTAGCTAGAATACATCCATGAGAAAATTTTTCATAAGTGTGACATGAGTAAGACATTTTAAAGCATGACAGATCTTAAAATGTTTTATTCTTATCTTTAAACTTGGAAAAAGATTTCTCCATTGTCTTTAAGTGTTCTTTATTAATGGTAAGAAGTCCAGTATCAATGTAATTTTGTTGTTGATAGCTTGTTATTCCTTTCTGGAAGCTTAGGATTCTTTTTTACTTTATCCTTAGACTTGTAAAATTTTAGTCCAGTGTGTCCAGAGTGTGGGCATTTGTGCGTTTATGTTAGTAAGCAATAGGTGTGCCCTTTTAATCTGAAGACTCACATCTTCTATTAGCAGAAGAATTAACAAGGAAAAGTTGATTTGTTAGGTCTTTGACTGTTTTCTCCCTCTACTGTATCTTTTATTTAGAACTCTTAGTGGGCAGGCAAAAATAAGATCCTTTCTCCAGATCAAGTTTCTGTTTTATTTCCTATGAGCATGGCCTTTAGTCCTCTCTCCTCTATTTGATTTCCAGACTCTTTGTTCTATTCTGTAGTTGTTCCTTTTCAATAGATCCTATTCTCTGGTATGGATACAGTATTCTTTTGAGTCTCTCTGGGATAGTTACTAGAATTCTGCTAATTCAGGGGAGGGGAAAAAGAGGTTATCTTCATTTCCTCTGGGGTAAGTTTTTTTGGTTTTTTTTGTTTTCCTCCCTTGGCTCTCTTTCTCTCAGATTATTTTTTTTCCTCAAATGTCAGATAATCCCTGGTTGTCAGCCATATTTCAAAATAAATTGATATTCTCCATGAAGTATGTAAAAAAGAAACAATAAAAGTTACTATTTATAAGGAATGCTTATTTAAACTATTTCTCTTTATCAAATAGTTTCCTCCATATTATAAGCCACAACAGTCACTCTAAAGCAAATAGGGAATGTGTGAAACAAAAACAATTTTAAATTAACGGAGTTTTCATAAACATCCTCAAAAAATAAACCAACTACGGAAAGAAAAAGACGCCAAGCTTTAAAACAACTATAGTAACATTGATAAATATGTGCATATGAAAGAAGGCAAATGTCTCCCCTTTTAAAAACAAAAGAAAAAACTTTGCCTGAGATTGACTAACAAAATGTTAAGAACCTAGTTTTCTAAACTCATCTGGCTCTATGAGTCACGTTTACAGTAGTAATCTCTCTTGTCCTTGTTCTTCTCTTTCTGACATAAACATACACAATTCATAAAATCTTAAAAGCTGATGCCATATTCAGCTGTGACACTAGAGGGCCTCAGTTGCACACTGCTTCAATATAGAGGGCTTTCTTAAGAAATTAAAACCAAACCTTTAAAGCGATTTTTCCATTTAAACCAGTTCTGAAACAGCTGAACACAGAAGACTGCATGTTCTATTTTGTCTACTTGCTTTTGCTGATTGTAAGATATAACTGGACAAGTTTAAAAAGCACATTCATGCTATTATCGAGTTGATGTATATATATGCTGAAATAATTTTTAAAAATTCAAACATAAGAAACCTGAAGTTCATGACAAACCTTTTCTTAGCTATTACTTGAGACTACACATGAATTACAGCTAATGGACTCAGTATTCTTCAGTATAAATCAGAGTAAATCAGATTTGCTTATCTGCCCTTTTGTATTCTTAGGATTTAATTTTTAAAATTTATTTTAAAATATAACATATAAGGTGGGGCGCCTGGGTGGCTCAGTCGTTAAGCATCTGCCTTCAGCTCAGGTCATGATTCCAGGGTTCTGAGATGGAGCCCCGCTTAGGGCTCTCTGCCCAGCGGGAAGCCTGCTTCTCCCTCTCCATTCCCCTGCTTGTGTTCCCTCTCTCACTGTGTCTCTGTCAAATAAATAAATAAAATCTTTAAAATAAAAAAAATAAAATATAAGGTATAAGGAGAAGAAAAGAGAGCATTATTTTCTGTAACAAGAAGGAATCAGTATTTGTGAAATTCTGTATACTTTTTGCTTTTAAAACTATGTTCTTTAATACAGCCAATAATTTAGACCACAAAATCTTTTAAAAAATTATTTTGAAGTAGCTAATGCAATTATAACACAACAGCAAGGTAAAAAAAAAAAAAATCATATGTCCAGTAATAGCTTGTCGCAGTTAATTGAAAATGGACTCCAGAAGGAGAATTAGGATTAAGAGAGCAGGATTCACCCAATTAAACAAAACAAAACAAAACAAAACAAAACAAAACAAAACGATGTTGGCAGGGGATAATAGGACTTCATCCTACACAATTCCCAAGTTAGAATCTTGTTAAAAAAGAAATCAATCACTAATCTAGAAAATGTAAATGAAACTTCAAGTCAGAAAATATTCTCTTCCTTTTGAAATTTTCAGTTACTACTGTTAACTCCCAAAGACTGCGAGGCTAGCATTTACTTTGTTACCATTGTCCTTGACACTCTGAAAAGTTTAATGAGCATAAGAATTTTTGGTAATCATAAACACATAGATATGGCCAAAAGGTAGCTTTCAAAATAATATCACTAATAATTTTTAATAAAGCAAGATGATCTTTTAAAATACGTTTAAACATATCAATTAAAGGGCTATTAGCTGCTTGGTATTGTGTCACACTGCTGTGTTTTTAGGCTCCATGGGTATCAAGAGAAAGAACTGATCTCTACAATCAAGAAACCTACAGTATAGTTGGAAAGACAGATTTATAAACTGATAATTTTAATACAATTGAATTCAATAGAATTTCAATATAATCCAATAATTAAGTTAGCAGAGGAGAATTAATCATCCGTTTTTTCTGTGTAACAAGAAAACATGAACATCTATTTATTACATTGGTGAAACCAAAACAGATCTACAAAAATAAATCACTGTACCCTGAGACAGGTACTAACTTATTCAACTTGTAATCCCTATACCTATCACAGTGACTGTAAGGTAGGTGTTCAATAAATATGTATCAATAGGTGTTCAATGTATGTACGCAATGACATCCCATGATGGTGCAAGAGGGTGCAAATAATAAGACTAAGCTCTTCACCATTAATGAAATAACAGCTCAAAAAAGGATATTACACTTGTAATGGATTAACAGTGTCAACCTCATTTATAGAAGGTTGCTTTCTTGTAAGCTGACTTAGAGGTTTTTTTGAAAGAAAGAAAATCCTGGATAAATATTTATCCATATTTGCGACAATATGGATAAATCTGGAGGACGTTATGTTAAGTGAAATAAGCTGGACACAGAAGGACAGATACTGCCTGATTCCACTTATATAAGGTTTAAAAAACAGTCAAATTTATAGAAGCAGAGAATAGAACAACGGTTATAAGGGACTGGGTAGAGAAGAAAATGGTTACCAGGGAATGGGGAGAGAGGAATATCAACTGATTTAAAGTGTCAGTTGTGCAATATAAGTTCTGGGGATCTGCTGTACAACATAGTGTCGATAGTTAACAATACTGTATTGCCCACTTAAAATTTTGTTAGGAGGGTAGATCTCATTTGTTAAGAGTGTAGATAAGTGTTCTTATCACACAAAAATAAAAAGGACACAAAGAAACTGTTAGAAGTGATAGATATGCCTATTACCTTGATTGCAGTGATGGTTTCACAGGTATATTCATATGTCCAAACTCAAATGTATACATTGAATATTTGCAGTTTCCTTGTATATCAATTATACCTCAATACAGGTGTTAAAAAAGAAATAAGGACAAAGTCCTATCAGCCTCAAACCATCAGTTCTTTTGGTATTTGCAATGTTTCCAAAAAGAGATGTTATTCAGATTGCAAGAAATAGAGGCCAAGAAAGAGTGAGAGGTCAGGGTTGCTGAGATAGATTTGGAAGTCATTCACAATAGGTGGTAACTAAAACCACACATGCTATTTCCTCTGATCCATAATCCATGATATTTCTAAGGGCCACTCCACAAGCCAAAATACCCATACTGTCAGCAAACCAAGGGAGGAAACACACTTCTGGATTCTATGAGTTCAAGATGTTCTTTCACCTTATAAAACCTGATCACTCCCACAGAAATTTTCCTTTTGGTCTAAAACTTTGCTTACTTGGTATCAGCCCGAAGTAAAATGTTAAGGGAGAGTAAACACAGATGAAAATTAGCTACTGTGTGATTTAGGAAATGGAGAGGAAAAATGAAATACTAATGACTAATGTTCAGATAATAATACAACTGTTAACCCTGTGTTATCTTCAACCTAAACTCTCCTCCTATAACTTCAAGACCATAGAGCTCAAGTAGTATATAATTTTTAATAGCTCACTGGTCTATAATTCCGAATTTGGAGGGGGGTATTTTCAGTGGTGAGCTAACGTCTTTGAGGCTCTTATAATCTGCCACTTATCACTTATTAAATTTTAACATTTTGTTAAAAATACCACACTATTTAACAGAGCAATTTTTTTTCTAAAGAGAAAAAAAGAAAGTTTTTGGACTTGAAAAAGGAAATAACTTATTTCACTACTGGATACACATGTTTTAGCCTGAAAGGTTACCCATCCATGCTAAATTTAAATTTGCTTCAGATTCAGATGTTTTGAAATGGAAGTTGCATTGATTAACTGCTTACCTAAAGATTATTTTGTAATAGGCCTAGAAAAAAAAATCAGTCCATCTGTCCCTAAATTGTGAGACTGGGCATATTTTATAATTTGGTTCTCACTCAAAAAAAAAAAAAAGAAAAAGTTGAAAGCTATCAACCTGGAATGTGACTAATTCTCAATGGGATACAATAAATTGGGGAATTAATCTTCTGACTCGAATACTAGATAACTTTCCCTTCTCATCACAAACTTAATTTGGTAAGATCAAAATACATATGGAAAGCATAGTCTAGTGGTTTGGGGTTCAGACATAAAGCCAGGAGACTCTGTCACTGATTTGCTTTGCTTGGAGAATGTTCCAATTTCATCCTGCCTCAGTCCGCATATGTATAAACTGGGAAATGTAACACCAAAAAAGGGCTGAATGGAGATCAATGAGCTATTGGTCCGGCACAGAATCCTGGCTCATTGTAAAAGCAGAACAAAACAAACAAAAAGCCCAAGTCCTTCTCAAAAAACCCCAGGGTTTCTATAGTAAATTCTATTAACATTTTGTTTATCTATCTATCCATCTATTGTTTATTTCTCCATCTACATTCCATAAATTAACAAAGATTGTAAACTGGGCTCTCCAACTATTTGCATGACACAATAAAATCAGCGAAACAGTTTTCTAATTTCTCTGTGAGAAAAAAAATTGGTATTTGATAAGGAGGATTAGAGGATCCTGGGGTGAGCTAGTTATTTCTGCAACATCAATTTTTCTTTTCCCAAGCAGCTATACTATTCTGGCACAGACACTCCAAAAACATTTCTTCCACCATAGTTACTGACACTGGCAGTGCAAACACACTGGGTAATAAATCCCACTTCCCATGCCCTGGCAGCATTTGGGACCATACAAAGTTGTAACTTTTCTTTACGAAGGAACCTACGGTGGCTCATGTTTGCTTGGATCTGTACCGTAGCTCATTCTGAAGTTTTGTTTTTTTTTTTTAAACTTTATTTACAAATTCCTATTGTTGAGAATTTTGATTTGAGATCAACATTTTCCTTTTAGGCAATCTGCCACCTTACCCCCAACCCATCATAACAAACAACTGGAGAGGGCCTGCATTTTATGCACATGTTTAGTTCAGTGTCTGCAAGACAACATAGTGCAAACAAAAGTCTGTCAAACTGAAATGTTCAGTTAAATGATGTGTTGGTCTGTCTTCAACAAATTATAAGAGATTTGGTTAATGAAAATTTCCTATTCACAGTTTCTATTCTATTTATCAGAATTGGGGTGATACAGTGATGCTATTTTGATCAAAGAATCCAAAAAATTCAAATTTTATTCTTAACTACTGCTATCAACCTTGCAAAGTTCCTACATTCATAAAGAAGGCAGAATAAAGCAAGATCACATTAATAGTTGGGCCTTTGTCTCCAAACCTAATGTGGAACTCTAGGGAGCTTTGCTTACCTACGTAGTTCCTTTTTTCCAAGACAGATCACCTGAGTCAGTTCTATTTCTCCTAAACTTCAACTAGAGTCACTGATCTTAACGCTGTGACACAAGGAAAATTAGATTCATTCCAGGAAGCTATGGAAAAGAGAGTAGTATGTGTATGCACCCATAGTATCCCATAATGATACCAGAACACTGTTAAAAAAGTGAAGGACAATTCTATTTTACTAACTGATGGAAAAGCATTATATTAATGAATAATATTAGTTGATATAGTCTAAATGGGGCCCCACTCCCTTTGCCCCAAAATGTCCGCATCTTAATCCCCAGAACCTATGAATATTACCTTATTTGGAAAAAAGGTCTTTGCATGTGATCATCATGGATTATCCAGCTGGGCACAAAACCATTGTCAAGTGTTTTTATAAGAAGAGACACACAAAGGAGGAGATATGAAGATGGAGACAGAGATTAGAATGATGTGGTCACAAGCCAAGGAAGCCAAGGAATGCTGATAGCCACCAGAAGTTGGAAAAGACAAGGAAGGATTCTTCCCAGGAGCCTCCAAAGAGAGTGGGCCCAATCAACAGCTTGATTTCTGACTACTGGTCTCCAGAACTGTGAAAGAATCAATTTCCAGTGTTTTAAGCCACTCAATTTGTGATAATTTGTTGCAGCAGCCATAGGAAACTAGTATAGTTGTTTATAAAGATGCACATGACATCAAGATGACTTGTTTTTCTTCATCATGATCTGACTATAACAGAGCAATTCTCCTTCATACTTTTCTTTAAATGATCTTTATTTAGATTAAATTACGAACAATAATACACACTCATTTTAAACGTACCATTAGAAGAGTTTTGACAAATGTATACACGACCACAAGCACTGCCACAGTCAAGAAACAGAGCACTTCCATCACCTTGAAAGGACTCTCTTGCTCCTCTTCCCAGAAAACTTCCATATCCTACCCCTGGCTCGAAGCAACCACTGGTCTGTTTACCATCACTCTAGATAAAATTTGCCTTTTCAAGAGTTTCAAATAAATGGAACACTACAGCATTATTTTGTGTCTACATTTTTTTTTTTTACTCCGCATGATGTTCTTAAGATTCATCCATGTTGTTGCCTGCATTACCAGTTCTTTTTTTTTTTTTTTATTGCTAAGTAGTATTTCACTAACTTGTTATCCATTCATCTGTTGAAGGACTTTTAATAGCTTCAGACTTTTAATAGCTAAGCACAATACAGTATTTTGCCAGGAAAGCAGTGGACACATTTACAATGAAATTTCACAAGGAAATAAACAACAATACAGAGTCCCAGATTTTGAGCAGTGTCATATTCTTAAAACTGTCACTATGGGGGGCGCCTGGGTGGCTCAGTCGGTTAAGCGACTGCCTTCGGCTCAGGTCATGATCCTGGAGTCCCGGGATCGAGTCCCGCATCGGACTCCCTGCTCAGCGGGGAGTCTGCTTCTCCCTCTGACCCTCCCCCTTCTCATGCTCTCTCTCTCTCTCTCTCTCTCTCATTCTCTCTCTCAAATAAATAAATAAAATCTTTAAAAAAAAAAAAAACAAAAAACTGTCACTATGGGAGAACAATTGAAAATTTGTGGCATAAACTAATAAGGAAGCACACTAAAACATGCAAATCAGGATTTTTTTTTTTTTTTAATCTAAGATGTATGTGGCAGATTTGGGAATGTCCAGTCATTATCATGATGATTTTGAAGCACTTATCTGCATTTGGACACGGATGTAAATGCTGTAAAAAAACCAAACAGACATGAATGCTTTTCTTATGTCCTATCACCTAAGATAGGTAACACCAACAACTGACAAAATGTCTACCTAGTGAATAAGCTAACATGAACAGAGGAAGTACAGTTAGCATATGGACAGTTACAGGATGCATTGACCAGAAACAGATTGCTTGCAGAGGAGAGCTACGACTTTCACTAACTTAGATGACCAGAAGAGAGAAAATCACATTTTCTCTTTTCTAGGTAATCTGGGAGAATTTATAAGTAGGATATCAGTCATTCTTCATATAACCACTTCGTTTTCATCTTAAGTCACTGTCTGAAACAGCAACCTGTATTTATGACTTGTCATCTTAAACGAGAGTGCCCCACTTCTACCCTCCAAAACTGTTTCATAAAGAAAAATAGACAAAGCAATGTCATTGCTCTCTGATGGATACTTTTACTACTTAGCTCTCCAAGCTCATCTCCTTCACCTCTCCTCCCATGGATCCCCTGCATCTGCTTTATTCATATGCTTGCATAGCAATGCCTTTTTGCACATGCTACTTTCTCTGACCTTCTATCTGGTCTATGTGGATGACACCTATACATTCTTTAAAATTCAACACAAGCATTACTTCCTTAGTAAAACTTTTCTGGATTCTCCTGGCTGTGAGGTACTATGTCTCCAAGATAACTTGCATATTCTTCTGGTACATACTCACCAAAAAATGCTATATTGTAATTGCTTATTATAAATCTGTCTACTCACTAGCCAGCAATCTCTCTGAAGATTAGGACTTTATATTTTCATCTTCAGATTCACTAGCACCTAGCCCAGTGTCTGAAACATGTGTACTTAATGAAGAAGTCTGGAATGGTCATTGCATAGGTTAATCATAATCTAAATCATAATTGGTCATCATAGAAAGACTATGACTATGCCACAGGGAATGCTTATTGATAATATTCAATAATCATTTAGTATATTATAGTACTTATAATAATAACACTATTACCACTACAGTCACTAATAGGAAACATTTAGATAAATCATACTATATCAGTGCTGTTATAAATAATTCACATCTATTATTTCACTATCCTAGACAAAATACTGTATTGTGCTTAGCTATTAAAAGTCTGAAGCTATTAAAGGTGGTAAGATAGAAGCACAGAGGGGTTACGTAAATTAGCCAACTGAGTAAATGGTGGAGTTGAGATTCAAATTCAACATGTTGGTCTTAGAGTCCATGTGTTTAACCACTACATTATATTGCCTCTCAGTGTTTTACAGTATAGATAGTGAAGTCAAAGAGAGGTTTTGAGCTCCAGCTATATCACTGTGACAGGTGTGTTAAAGTAACTGCTTTAAGCATCAGTTACCATATCTTAAAAATGTAGTGGATATTTATTGCTTCCCTCCCTGGCATCCATGCCCCCTTCTTCCAAAGACAATTTATAATGTTCATTTCAGGCTCCATCTCCCTCCTGTTCTCCTTAGTCCATATGTTCTGTCTTTAGGAGTAGAAATGTGACTCAGGCCTTCATCAATCATTTTCCCCTGACCACAGTAATTGTTTTTAAACTGGTCTGATTGAAAATCTCAGGACTTAAATAGCAACTCATAAAAATGGCTCGCTCCTCTCTGGAAGACTGAATAGATATGAAGTTAGAGTTGTTATGACCATTTTGCCATCATTAGGGGAGGATATGGAGCTCTTACAACTTATCACAGGCATGTCTCATCTTATTGTGCCGTGCTTTATTGCACTTCAGATATTATGGTTTTTTTTTACAAATTGAAGTTTTGTGGCAACATTGTGTTGAGCAAGTCTATTGGCAGTGCCATTTTTTTCAACAGCATTTATTTGCTCACTTCAGGTTTCTGTGTCGTATTTTGGTAATTCTCTCAATATTCCAAACTTTTCCCTTATTATTATATTATATTTGCTATGGTGATCTGTGATCAGTGATCTTTGATGTGACTCTTGTCATTGTTTTGGGTGTCACAAACTGTACCCATATAAGATGACAAACAACTGGTAAGTGTTGTGTGTGTTCTGACTGCTTCACTGACAGGCCATTCCCTGTCTCTCTCCCTCTTCTTGGGCTTTCCTATTCCCTGAGACACAATATTGAAATTAGGACAATTAATAACCCTATAATGCCTTTAAGTGTTCAAGTACATGGAAGAAGCTAGAAGTGATTAAACTTAGTGACGAAGGCATGTTGAAAGCCAAGATAGGCCAAAAGCTAGAGTTCTTGCCGCAAACAGTTAAACAAGTTGTAAATACAGAGGAAAAGTTCTTGAAGGAAATTAAAAGTACTACCCCAGTGAACACATGGATGATAAGAACACAAAACAGCCTATTTGCTTATATGGAGAAAGTTTCAGTGGTCTGGATAGAAGATCAAATCAGACACAACATTCCTTTATGCCAAAGCCAATATAAAGCAAGGCTCCTAACTCTCTTCAATTCTAGGAAGGTTGCGAGATGTAAGGAAGCTGCAAAAGAAATGTTGGAAGTTAGCAGATGTTAGCTCAAGAGATTTAAGGAAAGAAGCCATCTCCATAACATAAAAGTGCAAGGTGAGGCTGCAAGTGCTGATGTAGAAACTGCAGCAAGTTGCCCAGAACATCTAGCAAGATAATTAATAAAGATGA
Organism: Neomonachus schauinslandi; assembly: GCF_002201575.2. NCBI lineage: Eukaryota > Metazoa > Chordata > Mammalia > Carnivora > Phocidae > Neomonachus > Neomonachus schauinslandi. Next base: position 116,441,649 of record NC_058404.1, on the reverse strand, counting down.
CTATACTAAATAATTTTCAGTGTAGATGAAATAGCCTTATATTGTAAGAAGATGCCTTCTATGACTTTCGTAGCTAGAGAGGAAAAGTCAATGTTTGGCTTCAAAGCTCCAAACGATAGGCTTCCTCTCTTGTTGATGCCAGCGCCAGCCCTCATGAATGACTTTGAGGGGTTCAAGACTTCAGTGGAAGAAGTAAATGCAGATGTGGTGGAAATAGCAAGAGAACTAGAAACAGAAGTGGAGCCTGAAGATGTGAATTGCTGCAATCACATGACAAAACTTAAATGGATGAGGAGTTGTTTCTTATGGATGAGCAAAGAAAGAATCTACTCCTGGTGAAGATGCTGTAAAGATTGGTGAAATGATAACAAAGGATTTAGAACAGTACATAAACTTAGGTGTGAAAGCACTGGCATGGCTGGAGAGGACTGATCTCACTTTTGAAAGAAGTTCTACTGTGGGTAAAGTGCTACTAAACAGGATTGCATGCTACAGAGAAATCATTCGTGAAACAAAGAGTCAATCAATGTGGCAAACATCACTGTTCTCTTTCTTATTTAAAGAAATTGCCACACCACCCCAACCTTCAGCAACCACCACCCTAATCAGTCAGCAGCCATCAACACTGAGGCAAGACCCTCCCCACCAGCAAAAAGATTATGACTCTCTGCAAGTTCGATGATAGTTAGCATTTTTTAGAAATAGTGTTTTTAAAATAAGATTTGCACATTTTTTTAGACATAATGCTATTGCACACTTTATTGTGAAGTATAGTGTAAACATAACTTATATGCATTGAGAAACCAAAACATTATTTGACTCGCTGTATTGAGGTGGTCTGGAACCAAACCCACAATACCTCTGAGGTACGCCTGTAGTTGCATGACCAGGAGAAAATTACTTAACTTCTTAGATGCCTTATAGGGGCATATGTTTCCTCACACAGAAAATGGAATAGTAGTAAATTCCATCACAGAGCTCCTATAAGAAAGAAATAAGATAATCTTCGTAGAGTGCTTAGGACAATGTCTAACACACAGTTATTGCACAAAATTGTCAGTTATGGGGCTGTTATCATTATATTTGTTTAGTCCTTCCCCTTTGAGGTCCTGAATATTTATGATAAAAATAATTTCTAAACTAAACTTTGCATTTGAATAAATATTTGTAATAAATGGCTGAGAAGGTTAAAAGGGATAAGAATGCATAACCCCTATGTATATTCTTTTGTAGTATATGCAGTTTTCATTTCCCTGCTCTAAACATCTTTAAGAAAACCCACTTTGCCATAGGTATATAGTTGACCTTTGAACACAGGTTTGAACTGTGCAGGCCCACTTATATAAGGATTTTTTCAATAAATACAGTACTATTAGTGTATTTTCCTTATGATTTAATAACATTTTCTCCTCTCTAGCTTACTTTATTGTACGAACACAGTACATAATTCATATGACATATAAAATATGTGTTAATCAACTGTTTATGTTACTGGTAAGGCTTCTAGTCAACAGTAGGCTATTAGTAGTTAAGTTTTGGGGGAGTCAAAAGTTATACACGGATTTTCAGCTACACAAGGGGTCAGTGCCCCTAACCCCTGAGCTGTTCAGGGTCAACGATACTGACAGATTTTGGTTATAATGAAACCAGTTTTGCTTGTTTCTTTGTATGCCAAGGTGAAAGGACTGGGTTCTCTGGTTTCTAGTTTGATAAAGATGCTAGGAAACAAAGCAATCCCCATAGAGCCAGCAAGATAGGCTGTTAATTATAGGACTCCCTGAACTCGGCAATTTAAAGCAGCTCATTGTCACAAAAGATTTTGTGTTTTTTGAATAGCACCTATCAGAAAAGCAGATTCCAGAGTACTATTGTTCCAAGAAAGGCCACAGGGAGAAGAGGCCTATTAGAAGCACAATTCACTATTTATGCTACATTTGGTCATGACTTCTAAAATTCAAAGACATTTGATATTCTGTAAACCTTAGATAACTTACTATAAAATTTACATGAAAATGTAAAGATCCAAGGATCACTAAAGCCATCTTGAAACAAAAAACCAAAGTTGGAAAACTTATATTTCCTGACTTCAATATTTACTATAAAGCTAAAGACAGTACGGTACTGGCATAAGATAGAAAATAGATAAATAAAACAAAATAGAAGACCAGAAACAGACCTACATTTACATGGTCATTTAATTTTTAATAAAAGCATCAAAGCAATTCAATGGAAAAATGAAAGTCTTTTAAACAAATAGAATTAGAACAATTGGATATCCATATGACAAAAACGGAGTTAAACACCACATACAAATATTAAATAGAGAGAGATCAGAGATTCAATATAAATTTTAAAACTATAATGCTTCTAAAAGAAAACATATGAGAATATCTTCATGGCTGGGGAGGAGGAAAAGGTTTCTGAAAAAAGATATATGGTAATATCCATAAAGAAAAATTTGATATATTAGCCTTCATCATAAATAACTTCTGCTCATCAAGATATACATTAAAAAAATAACTAGGCAAGGCAGACTGGCAGAAATATTTGCAAAAAAATATCTAAAAAAGTATATGTATGGAGAATAGAGAGAATATACAATCAATGCCTATAAATTAATAATAAAAAGATAAATAATTTGCTTAAAATGGGACCAAAAGACTGAACAGATATGTATGTCATGATATGAATGCCCAATGAATACATGAAAAGCACCCAACATCTTTAGTCATCGTGGAAATGCAAATTAAATATACAGTGAGATACCACTTTATATTCATTACAATGGCTAAAAGTCAAAGAATCAAAACAACACCTCCTAGCAAGGGTATGAATGAACCAGAACTCTCATACATTGTTATTAGGAATGTAAAAGTGTAACACTTTAGATAAAGGTCTGGTGGTTCTAACAATCATATACCTACCCCATAAGCCATCAATTTTATTGCTACATATTTATCCAGAGATAAGAAAACATTTGCTCACACACACAAAAAAAGACTTAAAAGAACATTCACAACAACTTCGATTATAAAGACCAAAAACCTGGAAATATCTCAGGGGTTCATAAATAGAACACTGCAAAAGAAATTGGGGCATATCCATAACCTGGAATACACCTCAGCAATAAAAAGAAATAGATTATAATACATGAAGCTACATAAGTGACTCTCCAAAACATTAGGGTGAGTGAAAGAAGCCTTACATAAAAGAGTATATACTGTGTAATTATAATTATATAGGGGCTAGAATAAAAACTAATCTAGGGTGGAAAAATGAAAAAAGTGGTTGCCTCTGGGAGTTGAGTTGGGGTGAACAGTAAAGATTTACTGGGAAGGGGTACAAGGGAAATTTCTAGGATAATGGTGGTAATCTAATCTTGATGTTATTTGGGTTACAGAGGTAAATACATTTGTCAAAATTCATCAAATGATATATAAGTTTTTGTACTTTCACTGAATGTGAAGTTTACTTAAAAAGAAAACATAAACACATACTGGATTCTAGTTAACGATACACATGCTGAAAGATTTAGGAATGAAGCGCACTCATATTTGCAACTTACTCTGAAATGCACCAAAATAGTAAGATGGGTTAATAAGCAGATTGTAGGATGGATAGATATGTGATAAAGCAAAAATTGGCCAAATGTTACTTGTAGAATAAAGTTATATTATAAAATTCTTTCAACTTTGCTATGTTTTGAATTTTTTATAATAACGTGCTAGAAAAGAAAATAATTAAGGTGATAAAGGTATTTTTCAGTAATCACCATCTGTAAGAATTTGTCCACATCAGACATGCACTAAAAGACATTTTAAAGAAAGTTTTTCAGGCTGAAGAAAAATAATACCAGATGAAAACCTGGATCAAAACCAAGGAATAAAGATCTCAGGAAATGTCAAATACATGGTTAAATGTAAAAGAATTTTTTCCTCATTTCTCAAGGTCTTTAAAGACATCTTTTACAGCAAAAAATAGTAACAATGTATAGTCAGATTTATAATACATGTAAAAGTAAATATAAATTGCACAATGAATGTCAATATCTAAAGGATGGGAAGAGGGTGAACAGAAGCATATTACCTAAGATTCCTACCTTATATGTGAACTGCCATAATATTAATTCATAGAAGCTGGATATATTAGGGATGCATATTGTAATCTCTACCACAATCATATATGTATTTATTATATATATACAAAAACAAAGACTAAGACAAAATAAAACAATTAAAAAAAAGCCCTGAACCTCTGACTCCAAGTGCTTATTTAATTGTAGTTCTTTCTTATAATTTATCAACTCAGTAGTTTCTGCTTTTCAAACATTTCCCAGTAGGAAATTGTACTAATTTCATTACTATTTTGTTGCTCATTTGTCTTTTATGAGTATAGATAATAACACAGAATAAAATTCAAAGTGTTCACTTGAAGTCAGTTCAACTCCTGAGTTAGTTTACTAAAGTGTTCTCACCTCACTGAAGAAATTGATTTAATAGGGGGCAAAACAATGAGTAAATGAAAAAAATGCTGTGACAGTTGGCCATTAAGGTTATACAAAGGTGATTTCTTTTGAATAGAAAGTTTTCATAGGTGCAAATGATTTCCCACACAGATGACTCCTATCATTCTCAGATCATTCTATTTAAAAAACAATTAGTCTTTCAAAAGTATATAATTTCTTACCTTGCTAGTAAAATCAGGATGCAGATATTTCACCTTTTCTTTCCAAGGTGTTAAAAAAAGTAAGTGAATGATTCTTAAAAATTAAAAACCCACTATTTCTCATTCCTTTTCACAATGACCCCATCCATTTAAAAAAAAAAAGCATAGAAGAAATATGTCTTCCTCCACCAATAATTTAACTTTTTACATCAGATAACTACAAATTGGCTGTCCGTTGGCTAAATTTAGCCCATTACTTTGTTCTGTTTGGATTATGATGTTTTAAATTTTTTTACTTGCTTGAAAATGTTTAAAAATTCAGAGATTTCATGTAAGAATCCAAATTCTGAGTGATTTTGAAAATCTTATTTATTTTTTACAGACTTTATTTATTTATTTGACAGAGAGAGACACAGCAAGAGAGAGAGAGCACAAGTAGGGGGAGTGGGAGAGGGAGAAGCAGGCTCCCCACTGAGCAGGGAGCCCAATGAGGGGCTCAAGCCCAGGACCCTGGGACCATGACCTGAGCCGAAGGCAGAGGCTGAACGACTGAGCCACTCAGGTGCCCCTCTTTTGAAAATTTTAAAGAAATGGTAATACCAGGATACTTTCTCACATGGCAACAACAGCTGGAGCTGAGTATTAGCTGCCTCTTTTCAATGTGTCAACTGCCTTCCAGTTTAACTCAGTTCAGCTCAGTACACTTAAATTACCCACCTGGGCTCAAAGAGTTTTTAATTTCTGTTACATATATTCCTCATCCCAAATCCAGTCTCCTTTCTCACTCTAGTCATCTTGCCTGCCTCTCTTCCTCTCTTTCAATATAGTGCATCTAAAATTTTCAGTTGAGGATGCACTTGACTAAACAAAAGTGTCTCTAATGGAAAATAACAGGTTAGCATTCGATATCCACATACTTATGCATCCTTTGATCATTCTCTTTGTATATGGACATTGAAGTAGTTCCTTTTCCAGCAGGAATTTTATTTTAATAAACACAGGGTTTACTTTACTCTTGATCATTATTCTGAAAACAGAAGTTTTAAACATAAAGTTTGAATTTAAATTTTATTAAATTTTGATTATTTTTTCTGAGGATAACTGGCAACTTGAGTGACTCAGAAAAATTTCATCAAGAAAACAGAGGCTAAACATGCTTATAATTGTTAAAAGAATTTACACTGTTTAATTATTTCTCTCTTTAGAAATTGAGGTATAATTAATAAAATGAAATTTAGATTTAAGTGAGGAGGAAAAACTTTGGTATTTACCTGTATAAAGAATATGGTAGACAGAATCCTCCCAAGATTCTTGTCACATGGATATTCAACCAATCACTAGGGTAGGTACTGCTGTGAAGGGGCTTGGTGGATGGAATTAGATTGCTAATCAGTTAACCTTAAAATGGAAACATTCCCTTGATTTATCCAGATGAACCCAATGTAACCATAGCAGCCCTTAAAGTAAAAGAGCAAAGCTTAAGAGTCAGTCAGAGAGTGCCAGAAGAAAAGACAGGAGAGGTCAGAGATTCAAAGCATCAGGACTGGACCTGCTGTTACTAGCTGTGAAGATGAAGAAATGGGGCCATGAGCCAGGGAACACTGGTGGCCTCTAAAATCTAAGAACAACTCCTGGCCAATAGTCAGTAAGGAAATGGGGACCTCAGTCCTACAACCATATGGAACTAAATTCTACTAACAACTGGAATAAGCCTGGAAATTAATTCTCCCCTAGTGCCTCCAAAGGAAATACAGCCCTGCTGACACCTAGGTTTTGGCTTTTTTAGACCTAAAGCAGAAAAACCAGCCAAGGCCAATAGACTTCTGACCTACAGAACTATAAGATAATAAATTTGTGTGTTTTAAGCTGCTTAATTTGTGGCAATGTGATAGCAGCAATAGAAAGCTAGTACCTCGTTGATGAGTGAAAAAAAAAAGTCTTTACACAAACCTGACTGAACAAGACCAGCAACGATTAGGTTACAAAGTCATAACATATTTCAAGAATTGCTGGAAGCGGCTGTAAAATCTGTTTAATACCTCTTCAAAAAAGAATCTCATTAGTCTCTTTATGCATTCCCCCAAAGTGCCTATTTTCCTGACTGGCTCCTGGGAATTGTGCTCTTGGAAATGTCCTGATAAGAGTGTTCTGCCCATTTGAGGCCCTGAACCACTCTAGCTTGTCTAGAGAGATAGTCTGTGCGAACAATGTGATTTATGGGGAACACCTGCTTTCCTTCGGAGGGTTTAGAGCATCAGTAACTGCAGTCAATCACACAGGCACTATGTGCCTTTGTGACCAAACCCTAATAACCCTCCACTTCTAGACTCAGACAAGCTTCTCTAATGGGCATCACTTGGCACATATTTTCACAATTTCTTGCTCTTGGAATTAAGTACATCCTTTATAACTCTCCCAGGAGAGGAATCTGAAGGGCATGTGGCTGCTTTCCTCCATTCTTTGCCCCTTTATTGATTTTTGTTTTGTCTCTTTTTGCTGTTAAAAAGATGAGTATAGTGTAACCATTGAGTATATGACTTCTGAGTCCTCTGAGTGCTTCCAGTGAATCAGTGAAACTGGAAGTGGTCTTGGTGATCCCTGACACACCACAGTTTCCACCATCTCAGTCACAATGACTTACTAATATAAAAAAGAACACCAAATATCATACTTCCTATAAGACTAAAAAATTTTCCCCCAATTTTCCCCAATAACCAAACTGCAGTAGGCAGAATTCTAAGATGATTCCCAAGATCCCTGCTCCCTGATATACACCCTGTATAACCCCCAAGGCTATGAATATGATGGACTATACTCCCATGATCAAGCTGTTATATGGCACAGTTGACTTTAAGAAAGGGAGACTGGGTGAGCCTGACCTTATCACATGAGTCCTTGAAATCTGGATCTAAAGGTTAGAGACAGAGGAAACAAGAGAGATTCCAGGCATGAGTAAGATATGATGAGAGAGATTCTCCATTGCTGACTTTGGAGATGGAGAGGGCCGCATGACAAGGAGTACAGATGGCTTCCAGAAGCTGAGAGCAGCCTCTGGTTGGTATTAATCAAGGAAATAGGAATGTTAGTCCCACCATTGGAAGGAACTGGATTCTGCCAACATCCTAAAATGAGTTTAGATTCTTCCCCAGAGCGGTGAGAAAGGAAATGAACAATTTGCTTACTCATCCTATTTTTAAAAAAATATTTCCAAGAAAATAATAAACAAATCACCAAGATAACACCAGACTTTCACCAAAACTAATTTGTTTGGGAAATAAAATCTTGGCACATGATTAAAAGGAAGATAATAGGGAAATACAGTTTGAACTGCATGACTAAACTAAAAACAATTAGTTCATTGGATTGTTCATTTACAACACATTAACTATATGCAAACTCTTATGCTGACAATTTTAGGAGACAGAAAAATTAAAAAATTATAGTCTGCATGTTAAAAAAATGTATGGTTAGTTGGGGAAGGCAAATCATAGCTTCCTTAATTCTATGACTGCAAGCAAACAATTATTTTTATTTTATTTTATTTATTTGAGAGAGTGTGTGTGCACAAATGTGAACAGGGGGAGGGACAAAAGCAGAGGGAGAGAGAGAATCTCAAGCTGACTCCCTGTTGAGTACAGAGCCAGACGTGGGGCTTGATCTCACGATCCTGAGACCACGACCTGAGCTGAAACCAACAGCGGATACTCAACCAACTGAGCCAGCCAGGCTCCCCTGCAGGCAAACAATTATAAGCTAAAAGGGAAAAGGCACTTTACAACTGGAGAGTTATAATGTAATAAAGAAATGTGGAGCAGGAAAATATAATTTTTGCTTTGGTTCAGTGGTATGGTCTAGAGAGATGGAGGTAAGTGAATAACTGAAAGAAGTGCTATACATCATGCCAAAGATTGGACCTACACTTTTGGACAAAAGGACAGCTCCTTCTTCATATTGTATTTCAATTTTTTGGTGCTCCATCTCCTCAACAATCTATGGGTAACAATAAGAACTACTGGCATAATTTAGACACTATTTGGAAATAATTTAGAGAGTTAGATTGAAGTCAGATCCTATGCCCATAAAATGCACTCCCCCCCCCACACACACAAAAATGGAGAGCCACCCAATGTTTTTGAGCAGGGAATGGACTGATTTTTAAAAATAATAATATAGCAGCAGAAAGTAGTAACAGAGTATACTAACAACTGACTAACGGCAGGAAGACCAGTTAGGAGAATGTTGTAGTGCGACAGTCAAGCAGTTTGTTAATGAAGGCCTGAACTAAAGAATGTAAAAAGCAGTAGAGATGTGAGAAATACCACCAAGGTTGTATTAATGATACCTTGACAGCTAATAGGATATAGGGTACAAGGGAGGGAGAAAGCAAAAGATAGCTGCAAGATTCCAAGCCTGAGTGAAGAGCAACTATAGTATTATTTTCCATCCTTAAAACAAGTAAGATAGGAGGAAAAATATTCATCAGTTGTATAAATCTCTAAGTTACTTGACTACACTATAATAATTTCAAATGAATTTTGAAACTAAGGCCCTTTAAGGAAAAAAAAAAATGTACGAGAACCTGAACTTCCACTATCAGGTTATTTTCTAAAATAAGAATATCTACTATCCATTTCTGATGACTGTGAGACCTGTGGCTCATTATCCATCTATAGACTGCACTCTAGAATGTGTCCAAAATTCTTTGGAGTATCTAATTCAGTGAGTAGGCAATCTTTTAATAGGAGCAAGTAAAACTTACTCATCCGAGTAAGTCAGATCATGTTTTCCATCAAGCTAGTGAACAGCTGCAGACATAGCCTGCTTCCCATCAAGTCTCCATGTATAACCATGTATAACCTCTGCTATGCTGATGGTTCTCTGGTAAATCTTCAAAACCATAACCCTAAAAACATACGACAAACATTTTATTAAAGAAACATGCCTGCACTACTCACCCTGCCTTCACTTGCAAATTTAAGGACAATGCAGAAACTTTACTCCAAGTGCCAAAACTCTGCTGAGTATCTGTCTATGAACTACACTTGCTGACACTGTTACAGATTAGGCAAAAGTACATGCTCTGAATAACACTAATACAAAAGGGAAATACTTTCCAAATAGCACTTAGACTTAAAAGGCAAACCATTTCCTCATGCTTGCTTTAATAGAAGTGATGAAGGTATGTCTCTCTTTTTAACATTCTCGGAAAATATTTCAGAAAGGAGTTGAGATTTAAATTTCCCCACTTTCAGTTTCTTGAATATGGCTTTAGGGTAGCAATTAAATAGATTCACAGGCACCAAATATGAGATGACTTCAAACAAACCTTCCAAATGCTGTACTTTGTTTCTTGAAATCTACTGTTATAGGAGTTTAACTCAATTCCATGCTTCTATGTGTCCAACAAATAATTTTGATCATTTAACTGAAAGTGGAGAGAAATATTGGCAAGATCAAACTCTGGCACAAGTAACATATAAAAGCCACTGAAAAGAGAGCTGCATTCTCCAAAAATTAATTCCTCATATTCAAGCTTGAATAAACTATAAAGAAAATGGTGAGTTTTCTCTTTCAAACCAGATCAGCAAACTATCTGTACAAATAACATTATTTTATAAGAGATTGACTTGATAAATACCTCCAGGTCATAGCACAAAATCATTATTTTCTGTTTGGATAACATGAATTCTCAAGAGAGTTTTAGGGCTATTAAAATGTTAAAAAAAAAAGAAGATGCTTGGTTTTCTGGAGCAATCTGAAACCTCAAGATAGTCTTAAGTTATATTTGTAATACGAATTACTACTATGATGTTTTAGTACAATATTGCTTAGTTCAATGATATTAAATGTGTTATGAAAAAAGTGAGTAAATTGACACTAGTTGCTTCTATAAGTTTCTAGTTTTCATTTCCCCACTCCCTGTCTCACCAATTTTACAAGAGTTAAATTTTCTTCAAAATATAAATCCAGTAAGACATATGCCTTGGATGATGTTTAAGTTTAGACAATGAGCTGCAAATAACTACCAGACAACTGGCAGCTTACAGTTTTACAACAGTTAGAGACAGATGGACAAGTAAAAATCATGGGTCTCAAACTGTAAGCCCATCTAAATAGATTTCCTGCTTACTTTGCATCAGCCTCTCTTACAGGTGCGGGGTGCTTACTTTTGGCAGGAGGGGAAATGTATATGATTTATAAGCCATAAGAACATCTTCTCACTTTCCATAAACAGGTTATAGAATTAATTAAAATTACAGCACAGCAACTCTGCACATGAAATCTGCTCTGTTACTGGAGACTAATGTAATCCAAATATGTGGAAAGTCAAATAGTTTTCAACAAAGCTAATTTAGATGGATGGATCAGATAACAACTTGGAACTGAACCTGACAGAATCATGTCTACTCAAAGGCAGTGAGTGCTGAATGTTATATTCCAAAATGAATGAGGAAAATACTGAATTTTAGTCTGTTACCAGAAGGATTAGAAAATAGTACTTTACTTACAAAAATGTTTAAATGTATCTTACTTGAAGAAATTACGAAGACCCATAAAAATATACAGTAGTATGTCCTATTTTATATAAATGAAAAAGACTATTAGAAATGTAAATGGCATGAAAGACAATATGAAGTTTGCATTTAATCCTATTCATGTTTATCTATCTACTCAAAGAATATGCTTCCATCTGTAAGATTTTATCTTCATGAAGACATACTGAAGAAAGGTGGCCTCTTTACACCTTCATACTATTGACACTACTAGTGTTCAGTGCTATCAGATTTATATCTAAAACAAGGATAAAGGATGATGAACACAGAAAAGAAAAACTTTCCACAAGCTAATGGATTTAATCTTATTGGCAAAGCAGTATCAATTGTATCCTTACATAGAACAACTGGAAGTAAAAAAAAAAAAAAAGTAAAAGGAGAGAGTTGAGGTAAAATGATGAAAATGGAAATTTGTCTTCTGAGTCACCAGCTTCTCTCTTCTGCCTCAGTTTTTTTAGTAAGCAAAGGAAGGACGAGTATGGGCAGAGAGGGAAATTTCAAGATCAGAAGGAACATTCTATAGTTACTACCACCCTGATGACCAGAGAACTACTCTAGTTGTAGCTTATAGGGTCCTCCAGCATGGCTGGGAGCACAAGCCCATGGGTAACATCAATTTTCAGAATATGGATCGATTCTGATCTTAGTATAGCCATGTCCATGAAGACCGTATTCCACCTTTAGTACTTTTGGATATTCCCTTAATACTCTACCTTCTCTTCACAATGTAAACATCTTCCTTTCTTCTGGCTCAAGTAGCCTAAATCAATACTGAATAATTTTAAGAACTTTGGTTATTTTTCAGTTAGTGTTAATGTTGGTTAGTATTTCACTCCTGATTTTTTTTTTTTTTAAGTACTTGTATGATTGCTAAGACTTCTGTGATAGCCAGCCTCTAAGGTGATCCCCAATGACCCCTGACTTCTGAGATTCACATTCCTATGTATAGAATTACATGGTTTTGTGAATAGAATTAATGGCTGACTTCTGTATCCAATAGACAATTGCAGAAATGATGGTGTGTGGTTCCTGAGGGTAGGTCATAAAAGGCATTGAAGCTTCCACCTTGCTTTCTTTTCTCTCTTCAATTGTTCACTCTGAGAGAAGCCAACCCCACGTTGTGAGGATAGACAAGAGACCAGTGTCAAAAGGCCCTCAAGATGGGGAAGAATTAAAGCTTACTGTCAACAACTGGCACCAAATGAGTGAGTTCATCCAGCCTGTGAAGCTTTCAGATGATGACAGCCCCAGTTGACTGCAACCTCATGAGATCCTGAGTTAAAAACATCTAGCTAATTCATTCCTGAATTCTTGACCCAGAGAAATTATACGAAATGATAAATGTTTATGGTTTTTAAACCACTAAGTGGTGAGGTATTGGTTAAGCAGCACAATTAATTCATACTATTTCTTCTAATAGAAAGAAATACAAATAGGTTAGCAATTGGATCAAATACCTTCATTAACAACATAATATTGTTGCTATATGAGGGATTTAGAACTCAAGCCAAGTAAATACCGGATCAGGGTTTCGTTTTTTGTTTTTTTTTTAAATTCAGGCATAATTTACGTAGGTGAAACGCACACATCTGAAGTGTGTTCAGTGAACTTTGAAAAGTTTAGCAAGAACATGCACCACATAAGTAATACCTTGATCAAGATGTAAAAAATTTCCATTACTCCAGATAGTTTCCTCAAGGCTATTTTGAATCAGTTCTTATATTACTCCTTCCCCCAACCAGAGTTGAATACTGTTTTTATATCTATCACCATAAGTTTTGATCATTCTAGAACTAGTAAACAGAATAATATGTTCTTAAAAACATAAAGTCAAAGATTGTGACATGTAAAAATTATAATTATAAAAACATACTCACTACATAAGGTTAATACTCTTCCAAAGAAGCAAGTAAGGTGGGTATACTTGGTATCTGAATCTCCCATTCTAGAGAACACGTAAAACCAAATCTTTTAAAGTATCAAGGGAAGTATTTTTATTCAGTTTATTTTTGCTTTTATTAAATAACTACCATTTAGCAATATACACATTTTTTCCTCCCTTGAAAAAAATTTGTTTTCATCTAGGATATAGCAGTGATTAAAAAGCAATGACCAAGAATGAGAATATTTCCTTAAAAGAGGATGGATAATTATAATCCTAAAAAGACTCGTGGCAAGCATTTTTCATTGGCTTAGTACAACTTTCTTTATTCATTAAAGGGATATTTTTCATGATTTTAAGATAATTTCAGAAAATGTATAAAGAAATTCATTTAGTAGTATATTTGTAATAATATATATACCACATACTCTTCTTGCCAAGAATGCCTGAGACAGAAAGTAAAATTACTGAGTCATTGAAATAACTGAATTTAAACTATATCATTAGATTCTACCCAAGCTATGAATATTATTTCTCTCTACTCTTCAACATGGCCTTTACTTAAAACAGTTCACTGTGTCCCTAGGAATACCAGCATCCTGTTAGTAGTTACTATGTACCACTCCCAGGAAAATACTCTCAATCTCAACTAGAGAAATGCTTAGTACTGAAAACATTTCAAATTTTCATATATATCCTCTTTAGGAATTTTTTTTTGTCAAGTACTTTGGAGAATGCCTACCTCACAAAAACTGAACACTGGACAATGTCAATGTTGAATTTCTATGGGGCCTGTGAATTAAATTTCCTAAAATAAAAATTTGCACCTGGATTTTATCATTAAACAAATAACAGAAGAAATGAAAACTCTGCAGTTTCTTGTTATGCTTTTTTGTTTGCCAATTTCTGCTTTTCATTTAATTGTCCTGATATTACACAGTACCTCACGGGTTTCCTCTCTCGAAGCAAGTCTTCTAGACTCCGTTCACAGTGTTCAGCTACCACCACCAGTCTTTCTGAGTAAAACAAAGCAAATCCACTTTACACTTGATTAACAAAATGTTTAATAACAAAATAACATAGTCCATTAAAGATACTACAGTACTAATAGTACTGTAGGAGTTTTTCAAACTCTATATTAACTACATACTTACCAGATCTATACAACAGAATAAATGTGTAATAAAACAACACATTAAATAACAATTTCATGTCATCTTGTGTTTTTGTCCAGAGTTTCTCCCATGTGCATCAGGAAAAACAGATGGAAAGTTTTACCTTCGGAAGAAAGAAGCGACCCTTCTTCTGACACATATTAGGAAAAGGAAAAGCTTGGATAAAGATATAAAGAAATTTTGAAGTGAAGGGGAAATTGGGAGCTAGGGACAAATTGTCTTGGCAGTCTAGTTCAAACACAAAGTTTTGCAACTGAGTTCAGAAACTTGAGAAAAGTAGAAATGTTCTGAATCATGACTATGAAGAAAGAACAGAAAATTGATTTGGGATTATTTGTAACATCATGGGACCTGCTGAGATTAAGTAATAATATAAAATTTTGGTGGGCACCATCAATATTATGATGTAATTTTTATTTTCCAACAGATTAACTAAGAATAAGATAGCACAGTTCTGAGGGTCAGACCATACACTTTTTTTCCCTCATCGGTTATCCCTAATGACTAACACATTGTCTGACAAATTTTTTTAAAGATTTTATTTACTTATTTGAAACAGAGAGAGAGAGAGTACAGCAGGGGGAGTGGCAGGCAGAAGGAGGGGGAGAAGCAGGCTCCCCGCTGAGCAGAGAGCCTGATGTGGGGCTCCATCCCAGGACCCTGAGATCATGATTGGAGCAGAAGGCAGATGCTTAACAGACTGAGCCACCCAGGCACCCCTCCCAATTTTTGTTTTGTTTTGTTTTTGTTTTTGTTTTTTTAATGAATGCATGTAAGAGGAGTGAAAGAAAAGTACAATTGGGCTTATAAGTGGTTGGGAATCTGATAAGGTTATTTCAGGAGAGATCAGAGGTTTAAAAGAAATTGTGGAGTTCTGTGAATATCTATGCAAAATGGGTTTTAAGTTAGATAAGGAAGAAGATGAACACAAAATATAGATGGCAGACTAGGATAAAACAAAGAAGTAAGAGTGCAAAGAGATTGGGAATAGTGATCATTGCAAAGAAGTTTGATGAAAATGAAAAGTAGGAAAGGTAGAAAAAATGAAAGAGCAGGCGATGGGAAAGGAGAATTCCAGAGTAGGAGATCCAGCAAAAGGAACACTCAGTAACAACTGGCTCAAGGTATGGTCTTGCATGTGGGAGTAGAGATGAAGGACAATGGTACACAGGCAATCATGTGAGGTAGGAGGGCAGTATACTGCATGGGTCAAATTTTGGAAGCTGAAACTATCTGAGGTGGTAGCACTATACAGAATGATCTGAAACAGAAAAACTAAAAATGCTCTAAATGAAAGCGATCACTTTCAGATGAAAGACTCCAAGTGATCTAAACAGGAACTTAAAATTAAATTTGAAAGAACATTTAATGAGGGGGAAGAAAGGAAAAAGAAAATAAGAAAGAAAATCAGTTCTTCAATAAAGAAAAAAACACACAAAGTTGAACTTGAAGCAATTGTGTACAACTGTGAAGTTCTAGGAGGAAAAAGCAAATACAATCAGAAAATCAAATGGGAAGCTGCTGCATTCCTTTGCTTTCGTCTTACAACATTATGTCAGTTTTCCTAACACCTATCTGGCTGCCTCTCCTCAGTTTCCTCTGTACAATGGCACCTCTTCTACCCTAATTGAAATGCTTTTAGTTCCTCTACCTTTGATTCGGGGTCTTCATACTGTGTTTTCTCCTCATTTACTCCCAAGGCTGAAAATCTGCAAATTTTATTTCAAGTCCAGAACTCTCTTCTGCATTCCAGGCTTTTATAGATAATTTCTCACCCTAATATAAAAGTCACCCCAAACTTGACAGAACTCAAACTGAATTTATACTTTGCTCCTGAAACCTGTTCTTGGGTGGTATTTCAGTAAATGGTACCACCATCTTGTCAGCTGCACCAGCTGGAAACTTATGATTAATCTCCCTTTCTCAAATCCAAACATGAAGTCCTGCTATTTCTATCTCCCAAATGTTTCCAGAATCTGTAGTTTGCTCCACCCACCAGAAAGTGGGTCCAAGTCAGCGTCCTCTTAATATGAGAGTACAATGTGCCTTAACTGATCTCACATTAATTCTTATTACCTTCCATCATATATTCATACTAAAGTTGAAGTGATAAAATAATAATAAATCCGAATACCCTAACTCCCTCTCTAGTTTCATCTTTTGTTACTTTGGCTTACCAACTTCCAGTCGTGCTGGCCTTCCCTCCATCTTGCTTAAGGTATTAGCACATGGGTTCACATTGCCTGAAATGATCTTCCCCATTCCCTTCTCCCAGATAACTCTTATCATGAAACACAGTGGTTAAGAGCACAGACTCTTCTGTCTAAGCTCAAATCCCAGGTTTTCAACTCATTAGCTATGTGACCTTGGAGAATTTTGCTAATCTTCCTACGCCACAGTTTCCTCTTCTATAAAATGAGGAAAACAGTAGCACCTACCTCATAGAGTTGTTGTTAGGTTGAAATAAGTTAACACATAATAAGGATCAAGAATAGTGCCTGGCACATAACAATCACAATCTAAGTATTTGCTATTATTATTATTCATTCCTTGGTTAAATGTGACTTCCATAAGGAACACTTTACTGGTATCCCCAAATCAATTTGCTCCTCCTATAAGATAATCTATTCTACACTGTACTTTTCTTCAGTAGCACTTACTTCAACTCTACGGATTTGTATACATTTTTCTCCACTACATGTTTCATGATGGCAGGAACATGCAGGTCTTGTTCCAAATGTATCATCAGTGTCTAGAACTGGCACCTCAAACATTTAAGAAGTATCTAATATAAAAATACTTGTTAAATAAATGAACTTGAGCAAAGGCATGATGTAACCATTAGAAATGAGTAAGAGTCTTATATGATAATAGTCACTATCTAAATAGAGATCTGTCCTACGTAGAAAATTATAAGTCTACCTTATAAACTAGGCATAATAATATCTCAATAGTGCTGATTTTAATATAAAACAAAAACATCAGAATTCATTAAAATGTGCATGTTCCATTATTTTATAATTTTAAGTTGGATATTCGTAAGTCTCCATATCCATGAAAGATTTCCAAAGTATTTGGCACTACCCTAATTTGTCAGGCTTAAAATAATTTAGAAAAAAATTGTCAGGCTTCTTCTGGAAACTCCTTCAAAATATCATAAAGCAGAGTTTGCCAAAGCTTCAGGATTCTATGGAACTCTGAAGCATTATTTTAATACAGCAGAGACATAATCCTTGGCAAAATATCAAAGTTTCTCCCAAAGGTAATGGAATGTACACCGAAACAATGTTTCCAATATGAACCATTTTTTTCAAGAAATCATTAGAGAGTCTTCATCCTGAAACTCTGGACCACTGTTTGAAAATAACTTCTGTGGGCGCCTGGGTGGCTCAGTTGGTTAAACGACTGCCTTCGGCTCAGGTCATGATCCTGGAGTCCCTGGATCGAGTCCCGCGTCGGGCTCCCTGCTTGGCAGGGAGTCTGCTTCTCCCTCTGGCCCTCCCCCCTCTCATGTGCTCTCTCTCATTCTCTCTCTCTCAAATAAATGGATAAAATCTTTAAAAAAAAAAAAAAAAAAGAAAATAACTTCTGTTTGTTATAAAAACAATACAGTGGGGGGTGGGGTGGGAGGGATGGGGTGACTGGGTGATAAGACACTGGGGAGGGTATGTGCTCTGGTAAGTGCTGTGAATTGTGCAAGACTGTTGAATCTCAGATCTGTACCTCTGAAACAAATAATGCAATATATGTTAAGAAAAAAAAAAGAAGAAAAAGAAGGTAGCGGGAGGGGAAGAATGAAGCGGGGGAAATCGGAGGGGTAGACGAACCATGAGACGATGGACTCTGAAAAACAAACTGGGGGTTCTAGAGGGGAGGGGGGTGGGAGGATGGGTTAGCCTGGTGGTGGGTATTGAGGAGGGCACATTCTGCATGGAGCACTGGGTGTTATGCACAAGCAATGAATCATGGAACACTTCATTTAAAACTAATGATGTAATGTATGGGGATTAACATAAGAATAAAAAAAAAAAAGAAAAAAAAAAAAAGAGTACAGCTTGTCCTTCTTGATAGCCTGCCTAGCCCCCACAGTCACAGAAGCTAATTCCTAGCAACTAATCTCTTAACATGAATATCCTACTGGTTCTATTACTCTGATGAAACTCTGAACCAATAGACACACTTAGGTCGAAATGTATATGCAGCTAGAGATATGGAATAAATTATCTTATAGGTCCTTAACAATGCTATTATTCTTTACCTGAATTTTCACATCTATTAATTTAAAAAATTTTATTTTTTATTTCACTAGCAACCATCAAAAGATTTCTGGGTAAATAATGCCAAATAAAATGGGATGAGGGGTGCCTGGGTGGTTCAGTCAGTTAAGTATCTGCCTTCAGCTCAGGTCATAATCCTGGGGACCTGGGATGGAGCCCCTCGTCAGGCTCCTGGCTCAGCAGGAAGCCTGCTCTCCCTTTCCCACTGCAGCTCCCCCTGCTTGTGCTCTCTCTCTCTCTCTCAAAATGAATAAAATATTTTTAAAAAATAAACAAAAAAAACAAAATGGGATGCATTATCATTTATAATCCTCACTCTGCTTCTAAACACTGCTGAGATTTCAGGCTCAAAAGAAAAAAAGAGTAAATTTGTTAACTTAAATATTTTCATGCTTTATTGGTTTTTTTCTTTTAAAGATATTTTGCTCAACTTTTCTTTTAATAAATCAAGTTCCTGAATTCTAATAAAATGTCCACTGTTCTTGAGATTCAGTACTTCATCCTGAGTTAGGGGGAAAATGACATCATCTTGAATCAGTTTTGAATAACCTATAGAAAACAGTGAAAGCCTGACTTCTGAGCTAATCTAACATGTGAAAGCATAATGTTACTAAAACATACCACATGTCACACGTAACCCCAAGTGAGAATGGGAAGGTAAGGGAATTGACAATGACAAGATACAAGATAGCTGCATAGCAAGAACAAAATAAAAGGGGGAGGGCGCCTGGGTGGCTCAGTTGGTTAAGCGACTGCCTTCGGCTCAGGTCATGATCCTGGAGTCCCTGGATCGAGTCCCGCATCGGGCTCCCTGCTCGGCAGGGGGTCTGCTTCTCCCTCTGACCCTCCCCCCTCTCATGTGCTCTCTCTCTCAAATAAATAAATAAAATCTTTAAAAAAAAGAATAAATAAATAAATAAATAAATAAAAGGGGGAAAGAGAACCAAAATCAAAATTCTTTGAGGAGACAATTAAGTGGAGTCCAAACCAAAATCTTGTGGTGTTACATCACTGAGAAATACTTGTTGTTCAAGGAGATTGTTGAATAGAACCTTTTTCTATTTTTTCAACATAATGTAACTGAAATCACAGGAACGCTTTGGAACAGACCTTTATATAAACTTATTTTAATTCAGCGCTTTACTCCTTATGCATACAATTTTTCAGGACAATGAACACTGCCAATATAAACAAGATAATCAAATTCCCTAACCTTTTGACAATCACTAATATTTTCATTCCAGGCAGCCAAACTTAAAATATATGACTACTATATGTATCCGTGACCTATGTTATCCTAGAAAAGAGGACTGCTGAGATCTAGGAGCACGGCAAGGAGGGGAAGCGGAGTAACCAGCAATATGGTGAATGGGCCTAAGGGGACTACCCAGATTGTTGAGCAAGCTTCAACACTAAGAGTCTAACAGTGTCTAAGGAGATCAGTTTCTATCTGACACTGATAACTAAAAAGAAAGTTCCTGTGCAAAGTTAGCAATAGTGTTCCCCAAAGGGATTGTCATAAGGTTCTCCCAAATTCAGTGTGCACAGGGGCTCATTTAGGTAGAAGGAGGAAAACAAGGAGCTCAAGAAATATCTAGGACGATTGAGTGAATTATCCTGAGAAAATAAAGTCTAGGGAGAACTGGATAGAAGCCAAGACTCCAGTCATATGATGTGAAGCTCCACATAGGCTTCCAGACATAGTGGAAAGAAATAAAAGGCACTTTAGGATACAAGAATGAAGAAATCCTAAGAACTAAGTGGTAAGAGTTTGGGAAGACAGGCTACTTCAAAATTGCAGATGGAAAACAGTAACACTAATTATGGTTACCAGCTACAAATGATAATGAGGATCTACTATATTTCCAAGCTTTGCTTGGAGTGGTTTTGACACTGGGCCAATGTAACAATTGTAAATTCTTTAGAATTTGTAATTGGATTGGTAGTGGTGGGAAGAGGTGTTAAAGGCATTCAGGGATTGACAATATCTATCAATTGTTTGGTGATATAAAAAAAAAACAAACCCAAATGATTCCTATAATTTTAAATATTTAATGTCATTGAAGCCATTCATCAAATAAAAACTTTAGCAAAGAAAAAAAAATGTTTTTAAAAAACAACAACAAACTTGCCAAAAGTTCCTTTCTAAACTTTTGGCAAATGGCTAGAGCTATCTATAAAGTCTTCTGTGGGTACAGTTACCACTTGTCTTCATGGCTATATACAGGCAAATTAGAAAAAGCACCTCTCCTCTCAGAATGAATTAGAGAAAAAGAATTCAGCTCCTCCTTATCGCATTAACCAGAGGTTTTGTGCAAAACTCTATACAGCGGCTCTGAATGTGGGTCTCTGAATTGGTAAATATGTGATATGGCACACCTGTAGATACAGGTCAAATCAACTTTGGAGGGTTTATTGCCTTACATTAGAACTTCTCCAGAACGTCTTTAAATAAAGAAGAAAAATTCTCTCCATATAGTTGATACTCTGCATAAGTGCTTTTAAACCCTTTCTTTACATTATGAATCTTTTTTGAGAATCTGGTTAAAACTATGGACTCATTAACCAAAAAATGCTTGCACATACATGTACACACACACAAAATTGTATATATAATTTCATGGTTCATAGATCTCCTGATGCCCATTCATAGGTCCCTGTGGCTCTTGAGTGCTATTTTAAACTGTCAAATTTAGTTTATTTAGATGTTCACCCACAGAAAAATTGGGACATGAAGCTACAGAGGTTTCCACTCAGAGATCAACACAAAAAAGAACAATAAAGCAAATTTAGTCAGATGTGTTGAGAACACTCCCCATAATAACAAATGCAGAATATCTCAGATCCCCATACCATAGAAGTTTCTATATAATGTCTCCATATATCACCTGAACATACAATATATTATATGAACATTATAAAGCTTGCAACTGATCATTTTTCCAGATTTAAGTAAAAATTTAGAAATTAATTTTTTTTAAAGATTTTATTTATTTATTTGACAGAAAGAGACACAGCGAGAGAGAGAGAGAGAGCATAAGCAGGGGGAGTGGGAGAGGGAGAAGCAGGCTTCCCGCCGAGCAGGGAGCCCGATGTGGGGCTCGATCCCAGGACCCAGGGATCATGACCTGAGCTGAAGGCAGACACTTAACAACTAAGCCACCCAGGCGCCCAGAAATTAATTTCTTAACATGTTGCCTCATTATAAATGTAATTTGAAGCAGATCGATTTCCTTCTTTGCCTTGACCTACAAGAAGTCTACAAAAAAATTTGTAGTCCATGTGAAGAAACTATGTATTAATATTATGACTTAATATCTTATTCTTCGTTTCCTTTCTCCTCATCCTGATTATATATTTTCTTTCATGTACATACTGTATACATAATATTATGTGTATGTATATATGATACTGTATGTATGTCAATTTTTTAGAAAAAAGATTACAAGAAATGTAAATTCCTTTAAAAAGAATAAGAATGATTAATTAAGAATGATATTAAGATTTGCTTTCTTAGGAATATGTCAGCAATAAAGAGCCAGCACATCTCTCGAAAATCTGCTATTCCTTTAGGCCACTGGTACCATTAAAATAAACGAAAGTAAATAAAACTTCACAGACAAAAAAGCTACCCCTCTGTGTTCTAAAGTCTCCTATCCCACTAAAATTCTCTATATGGGAGTCTGATGAATATCTACATTCTTCAATGCAGAATTCAACATTCTTTCCTTTGTACTCCCATGGCATAGCACATTGTACATCATCTGCTGTAACAACTATTATTATATTATAATCATGTTTGTATTTTTTTTCCCCTACTACTTCTAGAGCTTGGGAACTGGGATCCTATTGTATTCATCTTCATATATCTGGCATCTAGCACAAGGAGGGCCATAGTAGTAGGCAAGAGATTGTTATTAACACCAGTGGACTGACGTTATATATACCAAAGAACAACGTAAGAAATGTCAGAGTAGACAAGAAAGACTGGTTCCTAAACAAATCTTCAACTCATCAACATCTTTATAACTTTACTTCAATCCTAGTTTTCCATCAGCTCTGCCCTCCAAGTTTATTCCCTGTGGAGAGAGACCCTTATGGCCTTAACATGGCCCCACCTACATTCTCTCTTGAAAGGTTAGGCCTTTTACTAATATTTGCTGAATAGATCAATCAAAGGCAA
Source organism: Neomonachus schauinslandi (assembly GCF_002201575.2). Classification (NCBI taxonomy): domain Eukaryota; kingdom Metazoa; phylum Chordata; class Mammalia; order Carnivora; family Phocidae; genus Neomonachus; species Neomonachus schauinslandi. Next base: position 116,418,913 of record NC_058404.1, on the reverse strand, counting down.
TCTCGCATAGTAAAGGAGGTCCCAATAGAATAATGTATACTTTAACATGTCTGTGTGTGCATGAATGTGTATGTGTACATACATATGAATATGAAAAATCACAAATTTTTATCATCTGTAAGATAATTAACTCTTTTTACCACCTTCTTTCTCATGTCTCTTACCAGGCCTGACATATCTAAATATTCAAGACACTAGGTATGTGGTAAAGCTCCAAAGTATTTAAGGCATTGAATAGCTCTGATTGGTAGAGGTGTCAATATTTGCATTAATGTACACTTCTTTCAGCTTTCAAAATCTTTCAAAATATGATAAAATGTATTAGTATTCCACCTCTTTACTTACTAGTTGTATGACCTTAGATTAGTTACTTAATTGCTGTATCTCAATTTCCTTATCTGTAAAATGAGAATAATAATAGTCCCTATTTCATGGTAATGTTATGAGAATTAAGTTCATTAAAATATGTAAAGCACTTAGAAAACTGCCTAAGACACAATAAATACTCCATAAATATTAACTTAATAATATTTATTACAAAAACATTTTCTGCTCAAAGTCTATAAAATGTAAATGTTTTCAGAGCAAATTTTTTTTTTTTTTTAAAGATTTTATTCATTTATTTGACAGAGAGAGACACAGCGAGAGAGGGAACACAAGCAGGGGGAGTGGGAGAGGGAGAAGCAGGCTTCCCGCTGAGCAGGGAGCCGGATGCGGGGCTCCATCCCAGGACTCTGGGGATCATGACCTGAGCCGAAGGCAGGCGCTTAACGACTGAGCCACCCAGGCGCCCCCAGAGCAAATATTTTTTGAAAGCCATAATCCAGACTACTTGAGAGTATCATTTAGCATATTTTTCAGCAAAACAAAGCAAACACTGCATTTTTTTTTGTAATATTAGGTTCAAAAACATGAAAATGCCATTTTTATAGGCAATATCAGCAAGTATATAGGGTTAACTTTCACAAAGTATTTTGTTAGAAAAATTAAATACATTTCATTGAATGCATTTAAAATAATTTTAAGCAATGGAACTGCAGCATGAAATTAAGTTTCCAAAAATAATTTTAAAATAACTAAAATATTGTCATCATAAACATCTTTAGGGGTGGTATAGATTGAATATTTGTGTCTACCCCCAACCCCATTAATATGTTAAGACCTAATCTCCAGTGCAATGGTGTTTGGGGGTGGGACCTTTGGGAGATAATTAGGTCCTGAGGGCTCTGCCCTCATGAATGGGATTACTGCTTTTATAAGAGACTGAGAGAACTCCCTGGGCCCATCCACCAGTAAAGATAGCTGTCAATGAGGAAGTGGGCCTCACTAGACACGGGAATCTGCTTGTGCCTTGATCTTGGACTTCCCAGCCTCTAGAACTGGGAGAAATAAATGTTTGTTGTTTATTCGTATGATCTTTTGTTATAGCAGTCCAAATGGGATATGGAAGAACCTGACTATACTACTAAAAAGGCAGTAAACACCTTCCTGGTGAAACATTGTCTTTTTAACCAATAGGGTTCAACTTTTCTACTTTGGTTTTCTAAATGGAATTTTATATGAAAAGACTAATGCAGCTCCAAAAAAAAAAAATTAGTGACTCCCTTTTCATTTGAAGACAGACCAAATTATTACTTTCAATCGTAAGATACATTTAAATAGATACTTCCAAAATTCCTAATATTAGAACTTTCATTTCCTTTTTACAGAAGGGAAGAAGTATGCTTAAAGATAGGTGGTTTCCCTGAAAGAGAAAATTAAAAATCCTTATTCTCAGATCTGAAAAATGTCAATCCCTCAAATGTAGTCATTCGTTACTTTACTCACTCAACCAACATTTATTGAATGCCTCCTGTGTGCTCAGTGCAGTTCTGATTCTGAGGTCAGAGGTAAAAGTCATTAGCCCCCCTCCCTTTAAGATTTTATTTATTTATTTTAGAGAGAGAGAGAGACATGCAGGTGGCAGAGAGGGAGAGAGAGAATCTCAAGTAGACTCCTGGCTAAATGTAGAGCCCAATGCAGGGATCAATCCCAGGACCTGAGATCATGACTGGAGCCCAAATCAAGAGTTGGACGCTTGACTGACAGCCACACAGGCACCCCTATTTTGTCCTTTTCTTCAAGAACTAAGAATCCTCAGGAGAGACAAATTAAATGGAAAATATAAAATATGATAAAAGGTATAAAAGAATCTAGGAAAGGGACTAAGCTCAGATTGTAGGGAATGGAGCATAGTATAATCCAAGAGAGAAAATAGCAGAGTATAAAACGAGGGACATGTGAGGGGCCAAAGCAATCAGGAAAACTTGAAAGACTGAGTTGGGATGGACTGAAGGTGAAGGCATGCAAGCACACACATACTGATTACTGTATGTATTCACTGCGTATCTGTAACCTAATCAAGGTAACAGAATAAAGAATACAAAAACAGAAAAAAAGAACAACTTACCATGCTTTCCCCTAGAAATATCCACATACTGGCAAAGTCTGGGATGAGTGATGGTCTTAAGGATTTGAAATCGCCCTAAAATTTTGATGGAATTTGGTGTAAGAGGAAGCCCATTGCTTCCACAAACATCATGTGGCAGAGCCGAGGCAAAGAAGGTAAAGGCACCCATTTCAGCATCCTTCAGGGGAAACATTTCAGAGTCCTCGATCTTCTAAGATAATCTGGAAAAGGAGATAATTTTATGAGAGATCAACCAAAAATTAAGCCAGTGTTTTCTAACCTTAAATATGATTAATAATATATAACTTGGAGGAAAATGCCAATCAGAACACTTCACTGTAAAATATATCAAAGTTAAAAAATTCCAAGATAATATCAAAGAGGAAAAACCACCCAATCATAAATTTACATTGTAGTTCTAAATCATAATCAAAGATTTTCAATGGCATAAAAAGGAAAATATAGAACATTCCCTTTTCAATGACACCTGACGGTTTTAATAGCTTAGAGGAAATCTGTTATTGCATATTTATATCAACAAGGATCTTATGCTTACCTAAAGCTTGAATAGAGAAGAGACCATCAAGACCATCAAGAACTTTTCCATCTCACAGAGAGTAAAGTCAGGAAAGAGGAAATAAAGATACCAACCATTAACTTTAAATTATCAGGGCCTCTATTTTTTTTTTTTTAAGATTTTATTTATTTATTTGACAGAGAGACAGACAGCGAGAGAGGGAACACAAGCAGGGGGAGTAGGAGAGGGAGAAGCAGGCTTCCTGCTGAGCAGGGGCCCTAGGAGACCCTGGGATCACGACCTGAGCTGAAGGCAGAGGCAGAGGCTTAACGACTGAGCCACCCAGGTGCCTCAGGGCCTCTATTTTGATAGTAGTAAAAATTAAACTAGATAATAGAGGCTTCTATAATATTACTTAATGAATCAATTTTTGTTTTTGTGCTAGGTACTTTACATGTGATCTGTTTTAGTTATTTATTTTTTAAAAGATTTATTTATTTATTTGAGAGGGAGAGAGAGACAGAGAGCGAGAGCAGGAATGGGTGGGGGGTGGGGGGAGAAGGGCAGAGGGAGAGGGAAAAGCAGACTCCCCTGTGATCTGGGAGCTGAACATGGGACTCAATCCCAGGACCCAGGGGATCATGACCTAAGTGGAAGGCAGACGCTTAACCGAATGAGTCACCCAGGCGCCCCTACATGTGACCTGTTTTAATTCTCTCAACAACCTTCACAGATGTTATTGCCCCTGGTTTATAGATGTTTCTCATATATATATATATATATGTCTGGAGTGGTCCTATTGACATGGCCTCCAAAGCAAATAATGCCCCAGACGAGGTAACCTGGAGATTAAGGAACTTGCTCCAAATCAATCTGAATCACATTAAGATAATCACAACAAAAAAGGTCCTTAGGCAAAAAAAAATCTTTCTCTCACCCAGGTGTCTCACTAAAAAGACATTCCATTGCTCAAGCACTGCATGCTTCCCTTCTCAGCTTTCAAGATAAAAATGTTGGAATTCAAAATAGAACAGACCACTTTTCATGTCTGTGCAGAAACCTCATTAAAAACATTAAAAGAAACATTTTAAAATGTATAAACTCATAATAAGGAAGAGAACAGAAAAGGGCCATGAGCTAAAGAAAGAGTTCAAAAAACTCCAATATAGCATTTTGCATACATAGGAGTATTGTCATAAGAAGCAAAAGAAAGAAGCTACAACCTATATTACAGTCAAGAGGTGTGTTGGGCCTCTTCAGATTCAGAGGCTTCAGATCAGAGAAGCAGAAATAATGGGGAACAGAAGTCAGAAGAGGGTTTGAAATGAGAAAGATAATTTAAAGGGCTGAAGAATAAAAGAGTTAACTCTGCCACTGGCCTTCCCAATACTGGGTAGTTATTTATCCTCAAAGGAAAAAAAGTTAAATTTCATCCCTAGAAATTAAACCGTGTGGGAATCACAGTAATAGCTGGTAGCAATGGTGACAAAAGCGAACTGTTCTTAATTCTAGAATTTGTAGGACCCCAGTTAAGATTTATCTACCCAGCCATCCTAAAGCACAGTACAGCAGTCAACAAGCTTATCCATATACACAAAGCTCTCAGACAGACTTCCTTAACTCTGAAATAATGAACTGCCCAGGAATCACCAGATAGTTGAAGAACGACTACATTATAATGGGCAAAAAATAAAATAAACAAATAAAAAAAATCTGCCCTGGAGGCAACTGAAATAACTTATGGAAAAGAAAACAACAAAAACCAAAACTGGCTGAAATATATTTAGAAAAATTTGAGACGACATTACATCAGGCAGTATGGTAAAACATATTTCACAAAAAAGTAAAAAAGGAATTGCTGATACAGATGAACAACCTCATTAATATCCAAGAAGTTGCTCATTAAAACTACATGAGAATTTATACCTGCAAGATAGTAAAAATTAAGAAATTTGATAATATGGGGCGCCTGAGTGGCTCAGTCGTTAAGCGTCTGCCGTCAGCTCAGGTCATGATCCTGGGGTCCTGGGATTGAGCCCTGCATCGGGCTCCCTGCTCGGCAGGAAGCCTGCTTCTCCCTCTCCTGCTCCCCCTGCTTGTGTTCCCTCTCTCGCAGTGTCTCTCTCTGTCAAATAAATAAATAAAATCTTTAAAAAAAAAAAAACCTGACAATACATAATGTTGGGAGGATATGAAGCAGTAGAATGTAAACTAATACAATCACTTTGGAAAACAGTCTGACACTATTTTGCTATTCCATTCCTGCAGAAACTCGTACACACATTTAGAAAGGGATACATACGAGAAAGATCAGCATGGTATTGTTCCTATTATTCACAAACTGGACACTATTTAAATGTCCAAAGACAGGTGAATGGTTAAGTAAATTGTGGTACATTCACCTGATAGAAGAGTATATATGAAAGAAAATAAGCAAATTGTAGCAACAATTAACAGCATTGATGAATCTAGAAATATAACCTTGAGTAGGAAAAAAACAGCACATAAAATGTACGTCAATATTCATAATATTCAACAAGAAAAGCTAAAAAATAATTCAGGAATACGTTCATATGAGGTAATATTATATTAAAAAAGTAAAGAAATAGTAATAATAGTAAAAGCTGAGGACAGGGTTACCATTGTATGAAAAGCAGGAGTGAGATTAGGGAAGATCCCATAAGAACCTCAAAAATCTTGAGTAATACGTTAGTTCTTAATAGGTGGGTTAATGGTTGTTCACATTATTATTATGCTCCATAATTTCTATATTCCATATCTGTATATGTGTGTGCTATAAACCACGTTTCATATTTTTTTAAATTTTAAGATGAAAAAATTTAAAAATACAATGAATCGATTTTCAAGGCCAAGAAAATCAATAGGGAAAGGACAGTCTTTTTAGCAAATGGTGCTGGAACAAGATATACATACAGAAAAAAAAATAAACTCAATTCCTACCATTACATCCATGAAAATCTGCAATGGATTATAGACCTAAATGTAACATAAGAGAATATCTTTGCAACCTTAGGGTAGGCAAAGATTTCTTAGGCAGGATAAAAAAAAAAAAAAGCACTAACCATAAATGACAAACTGATAAAAGTGAACCTCACTGACATTAAAAACATCTGCACATCAAAAGGCACCTTTCAGAAAATGAAAATCCAAACCAATGATAAGGAAAATGTTATTTTACTTATAAATATATGTATATATACGACATTTTTATCAAATACATATATGTAGGGGCGCCTGGGTGGCTCAGTCGTTAAGCGTCTGCCTTTGGCTCAGGTCATGGTCCCAGGGTCCTGTGATCGAGCCCCACATCGGGCTCCCTGCTCAGCGGGAAGCCTGCTTCTCCCTCTCCCACTCCCCCTGCTTGTGTTCCTGCTCTTGCTATCTCTCTCTCTGTCAAATAAATAAATAAAATCTTAAAAAAAATACATATATGTATATATATGTGTATATATGATGGCAGACTTGTATCCAGAATATATAAACAATTCCTATAACTCAATAATAAAAAGAAAACAAGTCAATACAGAAATAGGCTAAAGTCTTAAACATATATTTTCACAAAAGAGAACATACAAATAAACAATGAACATATGAAAAAGTTCTCAATCATTAATCATCAGGGAAATGCAAAATTAAAACCACAAAAACATTCAATTTCACACCTACCAGAAAGGCTAAAATTAGAATGGCTGGAAATACCAAGTGTTGAGGAAAATGTGGAACTGGAGGTAATATACTGCTGCTGGCGGGAGTGTAAAAATGACACAAGAACTTTGGAAAACTTTTTGGGAAACTGTTCTAAAGTTAAAAATACCCTAAGCTTATGAATCAGAAATCCCACTCCTACTATGTATTTACCAAAGAAAAATGAAAATATGTCCATAAAACTAGTTGTATGAGAATGTTCATGTAGTTCTATTCACAACAGCCCCAAACTGGAAGCAATGAAAACGTCACACAAGTGAATGGATAAATAAGTTGTGGCTTATTCATCCAATGGAATTCTACTCAACAACAACAGAAAAGGAACAGACATGCCAAAATATACGTATCTCAAATACATTATGTTGATGAAAGTAGTCCCAGATAGTTCATATTCCATGACTCCATTTAAATGTAGTTTCAGAACTACATTTCTAAACTAGAGTGATAAAAATGAGTACATAGTGGGTTGGGCAGGGAGGATGGGCTCCAATGGATAGAGAAACATAGTAAATTTTTGGGAAGAGTGAAAATGCTCTATATCTTGATTGGGGTGGTGGCTGTCACATGGATGTTTACATGTATCAAAACTCAACAAACTACTCACTTAAAATCAGTGCATTTTAATATATGTACATTTTATCTCATAAAAATATAAAAAAGTGAAATAAAATTAAGATACTATGAGAAAGGAAAAATTTAAAATGAGTGGGGAAGTTAAATGATTACCAAGTTATATAGAAATGTTGGAAAATAAAGTTGAGACAACTGCTCAGAATATAGAACAAAAAGCAAATAGATAAAAACATAAGAAAAAAGGTAATAGACCTAATGAGTCAAACCAAGAATCCAAGAACCACCTTATAGGAGTTTCAAAAAGAAAACAGAGAAAAATAAAGGAGAATAAATTATGAAAGACAGAATAGGAGAAAATTCCCCACAGCTGAAGGGTAACGTGTACTTCAAATTAAAAAGGCTTATGATATTAAGGAGGATAAATGAAAATACCCACACTGAGACATTTTATCCTAGCTCCTTTCAATGAGTTCACTGCAAGACGAATAAACTCACAAGACATGTCATCATAAATTTTCAAAGCATCATGCAAAACTAAAATTTTTTAATCACTCCAGAGAGAAAACAAATAGTTTAGGCATCAACAAGTTGTAAGACTGTCATTCTCATCATTTCATGAGCAATAGTGAAAGTTAGAGGACAACAAAGCCTTGAAAGACTTAAAGAGACATAGTTCTGTTTCTATATCCTACCAAACTATCAGTCATAATAGCAAAAATAATTTACAGCCCTATGAACATTACAAAATAAAATTACCATCCACATATCTTTTATGAATAAGTATCCTTAGGATGTATTCTACCAAAAGAGAGGAGAAAAACAAAAAACAGAATATGTGTGGTTAAGAAACAATGTAACTTACCAGAATGTAATCTGTTCAAATTAAACAGAAAGTGATTGGGCTTCAAAGGGAACATCTTCAAGCAGAGAAATGGAATGGAAGCTTCTCATACAAAGAATGAGAGGACATGGTGAAGAAAGCATGTGATGGGAGGACTTTGTGAAAAAAGCACATGTACCTTTCCCCCAAAAGTAAACAGAAAGTCCTTTGTAAAAGTGAGGAAGGTTAAAAGCTATATAGGAAGTACCCAATCCAAAAAATAAATCACACTTAACTATGGCATAATTTTTTGTCAACATAGAGGAAGAAAGAAGTCAATTTGATGTTAATATTACAAGTCTTCTCCTTAGTGTGACATAGCGGTCATGAAATGAAGACAATGGGAAGGAAATGTACCATGGCATACTTTTTGGCCCTGGATTTAGGAATATTTACAAAGCCATAATATTGTAACATTTTACTGTTTTTTAGCATACAAAAAAGCAAAAAAATTGTAGTTAAGAAATACAATATAGATATTATTAACCTTGACAATGTATAAGTAAAGGTCCAGATAAGGGAAGGTGGGAGTGGTGGATGTAGTTTCTGCAGTGGTAAAGAAGGTAGAGTCATTACTTTCCTCAGTTTACCAAATAAGGAGCCCAAATATATTTTTGAAAATTGACATGAAAAAATAATTTTTATATATTATTTAAAATTATAACATTAACCAATATGAAAAACTAAAAATTGTAATAACTAATTAAAACTTTGGAGAAGAGAGGTTGGGGATAGTGTGGGTTATCTTAAGAATTAAAAAAAAAAAAAAAGGGCATTTTAACTTATTATTCAACATATAGACCTAAAGTTAGAAAAGATTAAAGGTGGTCATTTCTGACAAAGAGGACTAAGGGTAGGAAGGGGGACACTAAACTGTTGCATTTTATTATGCAATCCTTCTGTATTATGCTGTTTGACTTTCAATTAGACAGCCTCTATCAGACAACTGAAAATCAAATAACCAAATAAAGAAAATGCAAATTATTCAAAAAGATAAGATACTAGTTAGCATAAAACATTTCATCAATATTCCACTTCAACTACTTCCTAGATGGGTGCACATAAAAAGGTTCATATGTACAAAATATACACATAGATTTGTTCACATTTGGTGAGTGGAAGAAAGCTACTGAAAAAAAAAAGCTGAGGTGAGAGATTAGTTGAGTAAAAACAATGTAAGCAGAGGGGTTTGAAAATTCATTCATTCAACAAATATCTTGAAGCTGTTTGAAGTCAGGTGTTTTTCCAGCTGCCTGGCCAAGGACAGTGACTAAGACACAATCCCTGCCCTCAAAGAACTTTGAGTCGAAATGAGAATGGGGGGGGGGGGGTTGATGCTGATTTCATCATGAATAGTTCACACATTTCTTCAACGGGCGAATAATACTAGTTCATTTATTTTATATACATTTCCTCAAAAAAGTTGTCTTTCTGTCCCAAATAAAAACAGGAACCAAGGGGCCTTAAAAAGCAACCACTGACAATTCCAATTGTTCACATTCTCCCGCTCCCCAGGGAATGTTACATCTCGACAACTGACTAAACCTTTGAAACCAGATACAAAACCAAGACTTTATATCTATGGTAAGTAACGGAGAGCTGATTCCACATTCTCTAGCCTCTTCTTTAAACCTTCCTTTGAAGCAGTGATGCAGTGGTTACTCTCAAATGGCTGCCTACAGTTCCCAAAGGACTCAGGTCAACTCGTTTTGGGGGGGGGGGGGGGGGTGGGAAGGCGGACATTAGCTAAGGCTGCGCACAGTCCTCAGCAGCAAGCAGCTCCACAGGTTGGCTCCCCTTACTGGGGGACAAGCCGGGCCACTCGCTGCACTTGACTTTCCTCTACCTCCCACCAGCCCCACCCACTACGACACACAAAACTGACAAACCCAAATACCTGCCTCTGAGTGTGGGGACGCAGGCGGCCACAAACACAAGGGGATGGAGCTTCTACACAGGGCCCCAGCTTGTTGCTGTGGCTGCTGCTGCGGCCGCTACTGCTTAGTGTACCAGACCCTGCATTTCAGGTGCTTCTACAAAAGAAGCCGCTCCTCGAGCGCCGGAGTTGCCCTTTGCCCGCTAGCTAGAATCCGCCGAAATTTCCAGCTCGGAATCTGGCCAGGAGCGTGAGTCTGACTCTCTCCACTGACAGCTCCCAGCTCTCCCCGCCCCACCCTCGATTCAGCCGGGCCATTTCCTCTGACCTCACAACTTCCACGACACAACGTTGAGGAAAGACCCAGACGTCCAGCGTTTTGCCCCTTGCCCAAGCTGGTGACAAAATGTAGACACCAAGGAAGAAGTGCAGGGGGATTGGAGTTATTGGTTAAGGAAACAGAAGACGGAGAGCGTGGTGTGGCTGCGCACAGGAAGGGGGAGACAGAATTTGGAGTTAAATCGGTGGAACGCTCAGGCGTTTGCTGGGGACACCTCGTTGGGTCCTTTCTCAGTGCTGTCGTGTGCGGAGCGTGTTCCCAACTGCTCCGGACTGAGGCTGCCCGAGTGAGGCTCCCCAGGTTGCTCTGTCCACCGATTCATGTGAGTGATGGCCACCGAGGGTCCCGGGTAGGCTGGTTGAGTTCGAAGGAGTCCCCCTTCCCTTACTCGACTTGGCGAGATGGGACCTGGCCTGCCGAAACTAGTGGGAAATACGCTCATCCCAACACCAGGCCAGAATTTGAATTCATTTCCTAAATACATGCCTCGTAAATAAATAAATAAACAAAAAAGAAACATTCACGAAAAGAATAGTTTTAGGTCTGTTTTCTATATTTGGGCAAAGGTTGCAAAAACACCCCTGGAGTTATTGCCGGTTACCACTGCTATATAATTTGAGTATCTCTGGGACTCATTGTTCTCAGAATATTTAATTTTTATTATTTACCTTTTTAAAAATTCTGACTTTTGACACGTGTTTTAAATCCTAGTAGGAGTTTTAAGATAGTTCTAAAAAGTATCACGTTATGTAGCATGGTAATAAAGATGCTCTCCATATGGGGTGATTTGGCAGGTTACGAAGCAAATGGAGGAACGAAGATTGGAAGGTTAGATTAGGAATTGATGGTGGGGGGGGAGAGAAAAAAGTGATTAAAATTACTATAGTTTATTGGGCGCCTGGGTGGCTCAGTTGGTTAAATGACTGCCTTCGGCTCAGGTCATGATCCTGGAGTCCCAGGATCGAGTCCCGCATCGGGCTCCCTGCTCAGCAGGGAGTCTGCTTCTCCCTCTGACCCTCCCCCCTCTCGTGCTCTCTCTCCCATTCTCTCTCTCAAATGAATAAAAAAAAAAAATACTATAGTTTATTAATCCTGATGTACATGCTTTTCTCATATTTACTTTTCTAAAATTGTCATGCGTTTTATAATTGTCTTAAAATCACTATGAGCTAAGTGGCACTTGTGACATAGTTGTCAGTGGCCCTACTTGTGCATACTTGGTCATAACTGTCAATATTGTCATCAGTTCAGTTATGTGTAGTGTTAGTATATAGTAGTTGACTTTAATCTCCATTTTAAGTATCCTTTATATGATGAATTACCATTAAAGTGAAAAGTTAATGTGTATGCAGAAATACAGGGAAACAAAAGAGTTATATAAGATAAAAATAGGGCTAAATTTAAAAGAGATTTTTCAAATAATACAGGATGTGTGCTTTTTTTCTTTCTTTTCTTTTTTTTTTTTTTAAGATTTTATTTATTTGACAGAACGCAAGAGAGGGAACACAAGCAGGGGGAGTAGGAGAGGGAGAAGCATCTTCCTGCCGTGCAGGGAGCCCGATGCAGGGCCCTATCCCGGAACCCTGGGATCATGACCTGAGCCGAAGGCAGATGCTTAACGACTGAGCCACCCAGGCGCCTGTGTGCTTTTTTCTTAATGGTACATAAAATGACAGAGCGTCTTATGATTGGAGCCATTTTACAATTGATAGCATCTTAGATTTGATGAAATACAATACTTATGGCATCTAAGAAGAATATAAACCTTTACCTAATTGAAGTTCTGAAACAGTGAAATCAGGTGTTTTGGAAAGTAGAGAGACACTTCCAAATTTTTGTAGAATTCCTATATTATAAAGGAAAATTGACAACCTGCACTTAAATCTTCCATTTCAAAATAATAGCTTATTTGTTTATATTTGGTCCCTAACATTGAAAACCTGGGGCAGGGAGTTTGCTATTTAAAAGAAATTACTGGATATAAGACTGATGAATCACTGAACTCTACCTCTGAAGCTAGTAATACACTATATGTTAATTAATTGAATTTAAATTAAAAAAAGGAATTATTGGCAATTTAGAATCAGAGTGGGGAAAGACTACGGAGGAAATTGCTGAGATAAAGGGAAGCCATTTGGAAATGACAGAAATCTCAGAAATAGCCTTTTGTATATGTTTTAATGATTAAGATGTCTAAATTCATGTATTTCATAAAATCAGCCTCATCTTTGATTAGTGGCATCTTACAATGGCTTTTTAGGTCTAATGAAATATAATGAATATTGTGAACAAAACTAATGTTAAGAGACAGAATAATTTAGATAACTTTTCAAATTCTTTTTGTCATAAAAAAAAGTCATTTTTTTTAAAGAGTTTTTATTTATTTATTTGACAGATTGAGAGAGAGAGAGCACAAGCAGGGGGAGTGGCAGAGGGAGAGGGAGAAGCACGCTCCCCGCGGAGCAAGGAGCCTGATGCAGGGCTCAGTCCCAGGGTCCTGGAATCATGACCTGAGGTGAAGGCAGCGGCTTAACTGACTGAGCCACCCAGGCGCCCCAAGGTCATTATTTTTTAATTTAGTAAAGGAAAAAAAAAATCTAAACTATCCAAGAATTCTTACTATCCAAACAGAATTAACATCTCGTGGACTGTTTTCTCTTTTTTTCTCTATGTGTTTTATATTTGTAATTACTGTGCGTGCAGTTAAGTATTATTTCTCTGTGTAATTTTTTTCTCTATGTAAGTGTTTTACATTTATGATTACTGTACATGCAATTAAATATGTCTGTTTTATCTCCTAATCATTAAATAAAATTTAGTGCAGATTAAGCCAGTATTCCCAAACTCTTTTAGAGGATACTATTCTAGTAAATGTTAGTAGGTGTTCCTTGGTTAGGATTCTGTGGTTAAATACATTTGGAAACTCTACATAATTATGTCTTTTATAGAAATTATAGCTTGGACATTAAAAGAGCTAACTCCAGAATCAGACAGACGGTAAGTTTTAATCCTTTTATTTACTAACTAGTCATATGACCTAAGGCAAATTAATTTTAATTCAAATATTCTCCTGTGTATAATGGAAATAATTACAGTATTCATGGGTGATCTATGTAATGCATTCAGCCAGCCCATAATAAATACTTTGCAAATTTTATCTGTTATTGTTTTATTAACATTATCATCTGTGAGAAACCCTAAGTCTATTAGCACATTGAAAGCTCTGAGGAGACTAAGGGAACTTAAAAGTTACAAAATTCAACAGGTACTCAATGTAAAGTTGAAAATCACTATGGAGTAGTTGGCGCACAATAATGAAATGAGCACTAGGTTGAATGGTGCAAGATCTGTCTGAGCTTTAAGCTTTAAGTTGTTACTAAACTAGCACTGTTACCCTAAACATAACCTATTTAAATTTGTTTTTCCAATTTACTGTGTTTCCCTCATTTGTCTGAAAGCTTAGTGAGTACAAAGAACATGTTTAATTTTGCTCTTTACTATAAACCCAGCACATGGCTCAAAATCAGGAAATATAAGTAAAATTGCAGTCGTGAACTTAAATTTTTTTATAGGGGCCTGGCAGGTAGCGTAAATGGCAGACAACAGGGAGTTGTGCAGTCTGTTTTGCCTTGCTTAAAGCATTCACCTTCAGCTATTTCGATCATTGTTACCCTGGAACACAAAGACATCCCTGATCTCTGTGGTGATAGTTTGTAATCCGTAGAAGAGACTAGAGATCAGGACCAAACTCTGAAAAACATAAGCATTAAAGGGACAAGTCAAGAAAAAAGAGCCCTAAAAGGAGGTAAAGAAGTAGGAAGTGAAATCAGGTGAAACTATCCTCATTTTATAATTAAGAAAATAAAGCACAGAAAAGTTAAGTAACTTTACCAAGGTCACACAGCCTATTAAGTATGTGATTCAACCAAGATTTGTTGGCTATAGATACTGCTCTTCTGCTGGTGCTAGTGATCAATATCTGCATATTGCTAGAAAGTATGGACATAAACTTATGCATACTACTTATATTTTTGAAAGTTTAAAGACAGTTAATTAACACGTACTAGAAAACCTGTTTCCAGAGCTTCTAATTCTAAAAACAATAAATAGCTCTTAGCATTTGAGAAAAAGTTGTGTCAACATATAGACCTGACTAGAAGCTAATCCAAAATATCTCAAAAGGCATGTTAATTTTGACATCATGAATAATATTGCCAAGATAACCAATTATCTAGGAGTAGAGAAAAAGTAGACACTGCTTAACAGCTAGTGTGTTTTATAATCATTCCTAAGTTTTATTTTGCCAAGAAAACTTGATTATTACCAGAAAAATGACTGTGCTAGCAAAAGATATTTCCTCTCTTCTTTTAATGAGGCTTCCTTTGTAGTGGTATTGCTGATATTGTGGCAGTTAAGGTAGTTACAAGTAACCTTTCACTATATGATATATGTTGTAAATGTTGGAAGGTTATTAATTATTGTGTAACCAAATAAGGACTTTGTCATAAGTAATTAGGATGTAGAGTATTTTCAGGTTTTAAATTCATACACTCTTAAGTTTGTGGTTCACTGAATTTTTTTTAAGACTTTATTTTTTAGAGCAGGTTTAGATTTGCAGCAAAACTGAGCAGAAGGTTTTTAGTGAATTTTTATTCTTTTTTTCTTTTCCTTAAACCAGAATGATTTATATCATTTTCATAAAACAGTTTTTCTCTTTGTATTCTTGGCCATTTGTATGCCTTTGGCAAAATGGTACGTATGGCTCATGCTGGATTGCTTTGCCTTCTGAGCTAGAGCTGAGAACTGTTAATATTAGTCCTTAGAAGACTTTCACAAGGCATTCAGAGTGAAATCTGCTGTATGCCACTGAGTGTTCCTTCTTTGTGTACCAGTTGTTTAAATAATCTTAAGTCTATTACCTTTAGAGTTTCCATAATTATGACGACAATATCTATTTGTAGGGAAAAGTGCAAAGATTTTCCGTTGGCTGTTGTCTTATTGTATTCCCTTGGACAGGAGTCCGTGGATATATTTTGTACACTATTATAAACACAAAATTTAGAATTAATGTAAATATATTAATATTTATCACCCCTGTAGATTGTATACCATTCACAAAGAAATTAAGGTGTGGCTTAGCCAAATTACCTACTATATTTTAATATCAGTTTCCATAATTTGTATTTTTATTATTTGTTATGTTCTTGACCTTTAAGAAAATGTAAAAATCATAGCTAAGGATCTACAAAATATCATGCCCATAGGTAACCCACACTACTGTGAGCTTCTTGAAGGTGGGGATTGTACATATATCCTTTGTTTGTGTTCCCAAAATTGTGCTCAGTGCCTCACATTTTTTAGCTATGTGCCAAAAATCTTGAGTATTATTCATGGTATCTCATTTTGCAATGTATCAATGCTATGGAATATATAAAATTATCTCCATTTTACAAATGAGAAAACTGAGGCTCAGAGAGGTTAGGTAAGTTGTTGAGGGGCAAAGGGTAGGATTTGATTCAAGGTCTTGTGATTTCCAAGTCCATGTTCTTTTTATTAAATTACTTTTATCTCATTACTCTTGTAATAAGTCTTAATATTCTAAATAAGGAGGAGAAATAATAATATGTACCTTAAAGTATTGTGATAATTAAATAAGTTAATATTGTGAAGTGCTTAGAAAAAGCCCTGGCAAATACTAAAGACAAAGTAAACACTAGATATTATTATTACCCAGTAATACCTATCAGGAAATTTGAGATGACTCTGTCATCCATAATTATTTTATATATGAGTGGTTTATTAGGATCACTGTCCTCTCTCTCTGTTCTCAACATTTTAAGACTTCATGGCCTATGAAGTGCCTGGTTGTCTCAGTTAAGCATCGGACTCTTGATTTAGTTTCTGGTCATGATCTCAGGATTGTAACATGAAGCCACACGTCCTGCTCTGCACTCAGCACAGAGTCTGTTTTTCCCTCTCCCTCTGCTCTCCCCCACCCCCACTTGTATACTCTCTATCTCTAAAATAAGTAAATAAAATATTTTTTTCATGATTAACAAATTTTATTTTATTTTATTTTATTTTATTTTTAATTTTAAAATGTTATGTTAGTCACCATACATTACATCATTAGTTTTTGATGTAGTGATCCACGATCCATTGTTTTCGTATAACACCCAGTGCTCCATGCAGTACATGCCCTCCTTAATACCCATCACCGGGCTAACCCATCTCCTCTCCCCCCTCCCCTCTAAAACCCTGTTTGTTTCTCAGGTCCATAGTCTCTCATGGTTCATCTCTCCCTCCAATTCCCCCCCCCCCATTTTTCCCTTCCTTCTCGTAATGTCCTCCATGTTATTCCTTATGTTCCACAAATAAGTGAGACCCTATGATAATTGACTTTCTCTGCTTGACTTATTTCATTTAGCATAATCTCCTCCAGTCCCATCCGTGTTGATGTAAAAGTTGGGTATTCATCTTTTCTGATGGCTGAGTAATATTCCATTGTATATATGGGCCACATCTTCTTTATCCATTCATCTGTTGAAGGGCATCTTGGCTCTTTCCACAGTTTGGCTATTGTGGACATTGCTGCTATGAACATTGGGGTGCATATGGGCCTTCTTTTCACTACATCTGTGTCTTTGGGGTAAATACCCAGTAGTGCAATTGCTGGGTCATAGGGTAGCTCTATTTTTAAATTTTTGAGGAACCGCCACAGTGTTTTCCAAAGTGGCTGTACCAACTTGCATTCCCACCAACAGTGTAAGAGGGTTCCCCTTTCTCCACAACCTCTCCAACATTTGTTGTTTCTTTCCCTGTCCATTTTTGCCATTCTAACTGGTGTAAGGTGGTATCTCAGTGTGGTTTTGATTTGGATTTCCCTGATGGCTAATGATGATGAACATTTTTTCATGTGTCTGTTAGCCATTTGTATGTATTCTTCAGAGAAGTGTCCTTTCATGTCTTCTGACCATTTTTTGACTTCATTATTTGTTTTTTGGGTGTTGAGTTTGAGAAGTTCTTTATACATCTTGGGTACCAGCCCTTTATCTGTAGTATCATTTGCAAATATCTTCTCCCATTCTGTGGGTTGCCTCTTTGTTTTGTTGACTGTTTCCTTTGCTGTGCAGGAGATTTTTATCTTGATGAAGTCCCAAAAGTTCATTTTTGCTTTTGTTTCACTAGCCTTTGGAGATGTATCTTGAAAGAAGTTGCTGTGGGCGATCTCAAAGAGGTTACTGCCTATGTTCTCCTCTAGAATTTTGATGGATTCCTGTCTCACATTGAGGTCTTTCAGCCACTTTGAGTTTATCTTTGTGAATGGTGTTAGAGAATGGTCAAGTTTCATTCTTCTGCATGTGGCTGTCCAATTTTCCCAGCACCATTTTTTGAAGAGACTGTCTTTTTTCCATTGCATGTTTTTTCCTGCTTTGTCAAAGATTATTTGACCATAGAGTTGAGGGTCCATATCTGGGTTCTCTATTCTGTTCCATTGGTCTGTATGTCTGTTTTTGTGCCAGTACCATGCTGTCTTGGTGATCACAGCTGTGTAATATAGCTTGAAATCAGGCAACGTGATGCCCCCAGCTTTGTTTTTCTTTTTCAACATCTCATTGGCGATTCGGGGTCTTTTCTGATTCCATACAAATTTTAGGATTGTTTGTTCCAGCACTTTGAAAAATGTCATTGGAATTTTGATCGGGATGGCATTGAAGGTATAGATTGCTCTGGGTAGCATAGACATTTTAACAATGTTTATTCTTCCGATCCATGAGCATGGAATATTTTTCCATCTTTTTGTGTCTTCTTCAATTTCTTTCATGAGTGTTTTGTAGTTCCTAGAGTATAGATCCTTTACCTCTTTGGTTAGGTTTATTCCGAGGTATCTTATGGTTTTTGGTGCTATTGTAAATGGAATCGTTTCTTTAATTTCTCTTTCTACAGTTGCATTGTTAGTGTATAAGAAAGCAACTGATTTCTGTGCATTGATTTTGTATCCTGCCATATTACTGAATTGCTGGATGAGTTCCAATAATTTGGGGGTGGAGTTTTTTGGGTTTTCCACATAAAGTATCATGTCGTCTGCAAAAAGAGAGTTTGACTTCTTCTTTGCCAATTTGAATACCTTCTATTTCTTTTTGTTGTCTGATTGCTGTTGCTAGGACTTCTAGTACTATGTTGAAGAACAGTGGTGAGAGTGGGCACCCTTGACGTGTTCCTGATCTTAAGGGAAAGGCTTTCAGCTTTTCCCCATTGAGGATGATATTCGCTGTGGGTTTTTCATAGATAGATTTTATGAGCTTGAGGAATGTTCCTTCTATCCCTATACTCTGGAGAGTTTTAATCAGGAAAGGATGTTGTATTTTGTCAAATGCTTTTTCTGCATCAATTGAGAGGACCATATGGTTCTTCTCCCTCCTCTTATTAATGTGTTCTGTCACATTGATTGATTTGCGAATGTTGAACCACCCTTGCATCCCGGGGATAAATCCCACTTGGTCGTGGTGGATGATCCTTTCAATGTATTGTTGGATCCTATTAGCTAGGATTTTGTTGAGGATTTTGGAATCCATATTCATCAGAGATATCGGTCTGAAATTCTCCTTTTTGATGGGGTCTTTGCCTGGTTTGGGGATTAAGGTAATGCTGGCCTCATAGAATGAGTTTGGAAGTTTTCCTTCTGTTTCTATTTTTTGAAACAGCTTCAGTAGAATAGGTATTATTTCTTCTTTGAATGTTTGGTAGAATTCCCCAGGGACTCCAACAGGCCCTGGACTCTTGTTTTTTGGGAGGTTTTTGCTCACCGCTTCAATCTCGTTACTGGTTATTGGCCTATTCATGTTGTCAATTTCTTCCTGTTTCAGTCTTGGCAGCTTATAGGTTTCCAGGAAGGCCTCCATTTCATCCAGATTGCTCAGTTTATTGGCATAGAGTTGTTGGTAATAATTTCTAATAATTGTTTCTATTTCCTTGGTGTTAGTCATGATCTCTCCCCTTTCATTCATAATTTTATTAATTTGGGTCCTTTCTCTCTTCTTTTGGATAAGTCTGGCCAGTGGTTTATCAATCTTATTAATTCTTTCAAAGAACCAACTTCTAGTTTCATTGATCTCATCTACTGTGTTTCTGGTTTCTAATTCATTGATTTCTGCTCTAATTTTAATTATTTCTCTTCTAATGCGTGGCTTAGGCGTCGTTTGTTGCTTTTTCTGTAGTTCTTTAAGGTGTAGAGTTAGTTGGTGAATTCGGGATTTTTCTGTTTTTTTGAGTGAGGCTTGGATGGCTATGTATTTCCCCCTTAGGACCGCCTTTGCAGTATCCCATAGGTTTTGGACCGATGTGTTTTTGTTCTCATTGATTTCCATGAATTGTTTAAGTTCTTCTTTGATTTCTTGGTTGACCCAAACATTCTTGAGCAGAGTGGTCTTTAGCTTCCAAGTGTTTGAATTTCTGCCAAATTTTTTCTTGTGATTGAGTTCCAGTTTTAGAGCACTGTGGTCTGAGAATATGCAGGGAATAATCTCAATCTTTTGGTATCGGTTGAGACCTGATTTGTGACCCAGTATGTGGTCTATTCTGGCGAAAGTTCCATGTGCGCTCTAAAAGAATGAATATTCTGTTGTTTTAGGATGGAATGTTCTGTAAATACCTATGAGGTCCATCTGGTCCAATGTATCATTCAAAGCTCTTGTTTCCTTGTTGATTTTCTGCTTAGATGATCTGTCCATTGCTGAGAGTGGAGTATTGAGGTCTCCTACAATTAACGTATTGTTATCAATATGAGTCTTTATTTTGGTTAACAGTTGGCTTATGTAGATGGCTGCTCCCATGTTGGGGGTATAGATATTTACAATTGTTAGATCTTCTTGTTGGATAGACCCTTTAAGAATGATATAGTGTCCTTCTATGTCTCTTATTACAGACTTTAGTTTAAAATCTAATTTGTCGGGGCGCCTGGGTGGCTCAGTCATTAAGCGTCTGCCTTCGGCTCAGGTCATGATCCCAGGGTCCTGGGATCAAGCCCCACATCGGGCTCTCTGCTCCGCGGGAAGCCTGCTTCTCCCTCTCCCACTCCCCTTGCTTGTGTTCCTTCTCTCGCTGTGGGTCTCTCTCTGTCAAATAAATAAATAAAATCTTTAAAAAAAAATCTAATTTGTCTGATATAAGAATTGCTACCCCAGCTTTCTTTTGAGGTCCGCTGGCATGGAAGATAGATCTACATCCCTTCACTTTCAGTCTGGATGTATCTTTAGGTTCAAAATGAGTCTCTTGTAGACAGCATATGGATGGGTCCTGTCTTTTTATCCAATCTGCAACCCTGTGCCATTTTATGGGAGCATTTAGGCCATTCACGTTGAGAGTGATTATTGAAAGATATGAATTAATTGTCATCATGTTGCCTGTGAAGACGTTGTTTTTATAGATTGTCCCTGTAAATTTCTGTCGTATATCACTCTTGGGGTCTTTCTCCTTTTATAGAACCCCCCTTAATATTTCTTGCAGGGCCGGCTTAGTGGTCACATATTCTTTCAACTTCTGCCAGTCGTGGAAGCTCTGCATCTCTCCATCCATTCTAAATGACAGCCTTGCCGGATAAAGTATTCTTGGTTGCATGTTCTTCTCATTTAGTACCCTGAATATGTCTTGCCACGCCTTTCTGGCTTGCCAGGTCTCTGTGGATAGGTCTGACGTTATTCTGATGTTCCTCCCTCTGTACGTAAGGAATCTCTTCCCCCTAACTGCCCTTAAGATGGTTCCCTTGGTTCTAAGATTTGCAAGTTTTACTATTACATGACGGGGTGTTGGCCTGTTTTCCTTGATCTTAGGAGGGGTCCTCTGCCTCTAGGACTCGAATGTTTGTTTCATTCCCCAGATTAGGGAAGTTCTCCGCTACGATTTGCTCAAATACATCTTCTAGCCCTCTCTCTCTCTCCACTCCCTCCGGGATTCTAATGATTCTGACATTGGAACGCCTCATGGTGTCACTTATTTCTCTGATTCTATTTTCATGGATTCTGAGTTGTTTTTCCCTGGCCTCCTCTTTTCCCTTTTTATCTATTATACTGTCTTCCAGATCGCTTATTCTCTCTTCTGTCTCAGTTATCCTAGCTGTTAGATTATCTAGATTGGATTGGATCTCATTGATAGCATTTTTAAGTTCTGCCAATTCCCCTTTTATTTCTGCCCTTAGAGACTCTATGTTGCCATTGATTGATTTCTCCATTCTAGCCATTGTCTTCACAATTGCTAGCCTGAATTCCATCTCCGACATCTTGGTTATATCTGCATCCATTTGTAAATCTGCAGCATAAGTCATAATCTCTGAGTCTTTTCTATTTTGGGGGCTCCTCCGCCTAGTCATTCTGTTGATGGCTGTTTGAGGGAATGTATAGAGTCGAAATTATTGACCAGAACCCAAGCAAGATGCACCTGTTTTGTTGGGACCTCAGGGTTGCTGGCCTCTTGTTTTCCCAGCCTGTCTTCTGCGGGTGGGGCCTGCCACGCTGTTAGTCAGGCAACCCTCTTTGGGCGGAGTTGCCCTGCCCCCCTGTGGCGAGGGATGGGCTCAGCGGGAATCAGTTTTGGGGGCTATTGTTCTTTGGTGGCTTTCCCTGGAGGCTTCCAGCTTCTCTTCCGCGAGTCAGAGCCGAAGAGACCGTTTCCAACCCTCTGCCTCAGAGCAGAGAGACCTCAGTCTGTTCTTCAGTGAGCTCTCTAGGCCACACTGTCTCCGTTTCTGTCCGTGCTGCTGTAAACTGCAGCGTCCTGGGTTGTGCGCCCCTCCGCAGCGCCCCCAGTCCTGCCTCCAGGTCGGGGCATGTCTCTGCCCTTTGTGCTTCTAAAACCGCCAGTTGCTCCCAGTTCGCGTACTCGCGCGACTTCTCCATTCGGGGTTCCCACCCCGGGCGTTGCAGTTCACCAGCGCGACCCCAGCGCACCGAGTTTCCGTCTGGGAGGCTGCAGTTCGCGTGCGCGTGACCGTCGCTCTCGGTTTCTGTCCGGGGGGCTGCAGTTCGGGTGCGCGACCCCGCCAGTCTGGTTTTCCACCCCAGGGGCTGCCCTAAAGTCCTTTCCCTGCTGATACCGGTCTGAGAGTCTGTGCCCCGTCCCCAGTGCAGGAGGCTGTCGCTCACCGGCGATGTAGGATCCCCACGGCCAGGCACCCTCCCGCCGCCGTTTATCCTCCGATATCTGCCTGCAGAATCAGGGCTCTCCGCTGCGTACCTCAAAACCAACCGCCTGCGATATTCTGTTTGTAGAGATCCAGATCTTCTTACATCTCAGGCTGGTTTCGTGGGTGCTCAGCGTGGTCTGGTAGATATCCAGCTCAATTCCGGGGACCAGTTGAAATAGGGTCCCCTACTCCTCCGCCATCTTTCCCCCCTCCAAGTAAATAAAATATTAAAAAAAAAAGACTTCATGGCCTAAATATGTTTTTCAGTAACACTTCCCTTTGTTACTAACATGTTTTCCTTTTATTTTTCATGTTTTATTTATATAGTTATTTGGTTAAAAAGAAATCCATTTTTACTGAATATTTCAAGTGATACGCAATTCTCAGTCCTAGTTATATTTCAGAATTTAAAACTAGACCTTAATCTAAGCAAGTATTTGTAGAGTTATAAGCAAGTATATAAAATATAGAGGTATATATTTTTTATCAGTATCATTCAAAGTATTATCACTTCCTTTTATCCTATTATTTCCTCTTAGTGGCTCTATGTATGTGTTTAATATATTCAGCTCATTTGTGTTTATGTTTTGAAACATTCTTTCTTAAACTTAATGCCTGTGCTTCAATATATATTACAAAAGTCATATTTTATTTAACTCACTTTTGTAACTGTATTTTGCAGATAGTTAATAGTTTTATCAACTCAGTAAAATTATATATTTTTTTTCTCTTAGCCTAGGATTTATGATCTCTATTTTTCGAATTATTGTTAGTCTTAGTTTGAAACTGTTTTTGTGTGTGTCAGGACATGAATTTCATGTTTTGCTGATATTTGTGAGATAACTTTCTGTACGTGTTGGCAAATTTATGACAACTATTTTACACTTAAATCTACTTGTTTCTTATCAGTTAAGATATTAGTTGACTAGGGATTTTTCTAAAGCATATCACTAAGGTCACATTTATTTTAATATTACCTCATCAAATTTTTCTTTGCTACAAAAGTAAAAGCTAACAAAGTATGCTAAATCAAATACTCCTTACTTTTCTTGGGATAGCTATTTTCACCTATTGAACATATTTGATTATTATGTTAGACTAAAATAGAAAGACCTTAAACTAAAAGAATGCTTACTGAGGATATTAAAAGTCCAGAAGAACATGGCTTTTTTTTTACTTTAACTTTCTTCATCTGTTTATTTGTACTTTTCTCTAAAATTCTAGAACAACATTTGAGGAACAACAACAGAATATTCTGTGTTCATGTTTAAAAATTGGCTGAATTTAAAGTTGATATATTCATTTTCAATTTTTGTACCTTTTTATTTGTTTGCTCTGTATGTTTTTTTAACTGTTAAATAATAGTCCGTATAGAAAATTAGCAGTTTACTATGACTTTTTCAGATTAACCTCATTTATATTTTCTTCACTTACTAACAACTTTATTTTTATCAGGTTTTTATTTTTTTGGTGGTTCTGTATTATAAATTGTCAGTTTTAGCATAAGGTTTTTTGAGAATTGGTTCTCTTTTTATAAAAAGGTAAACATTTCAGAATGTTCTTTATATAGGATGGATATTGCATAATATGAAATTTTCAAACAATCTTGTATAATTTGTTCATTTTAGTCAATTTTTTCCTTTATCAAAAAATTTTACCATTTTATTGTCTAAAATCAGAATTACTTCAATGCTTACGTCATTGTTATGCTTTATATTATAAATTGAAGTTAATCAGGTAAAAAGTTTGTAGTAGTATTAATGATTAATCTTGTCTTTTGTCAGTGTGACTATTTGTCTTAATATTCAGCATTTTAAACTTTAACATTATGAGTTAATCTCAGAATGTTTGCTTATACACATTTTTCTGCACACTGACAGGATGTTTTCTAATTTCTATGAATTATAAAATTAAAATTACAATAATTTTCTTTTACAGGGGTCATAGTATATATGCTGATGTTATTTCTGAGTAGGCATGTCATTAATATTCATATTTTCCTAATTGTTGATCTTTTTGTCCTTCTTAATTCACATGTTCCTCCTTAAAATTGTACATAGTTAAATAAACAGTAGAAATATCCAATATACAAAAAATAAACATGGGCGCCTGGGTGGCTCAGATGGTTAAGCGTCTGCCTTCAGCTCAGGTCATGATCCCAGGGTCCTGGGATCGAGTCCCGCATCGAGCTTCCCGCTCCTTGGGAGCCTGCTTCTCCCTGTTTCTCTCTGTCTCTCATGAATAAATAAATAAAATCTTTAAAAAAAAAAAAAAACACTAAGAATTCAGCAATTCTTAACTTCGGAACGCAGGGATGGCACTCACTATAGCTTAGTTAAGGTTATTGTTATTCTTTTCTCTTAGTATTCCTGTTTTGCATCATAATACTCTGCCATACGTATTTTAAAGCTTTCTTTAAAACTTTCCAACCTAAAATGTGGTTAAATAGCATCTTTTTTGCATTTAGGGAAAAAAAATTGATTTCTTCTTCCAAACATACTGAGGCATTAGTTGTTAACATTTCTGCCATTTGGTTTGTTGCTCTGTGTCAGAAAAGTGTTTTTCTAGTGTATTGATTTGTTAGAATAGAAGATATTTTTCCTTTCAGACTCCTTGCTCATAGTGTCGTGTACAATAAATCTATTCTTTCTATGGTGTAATTTACCACCTTTTATTTTTTCACTTAGGATTTTCTGCCGTTTCTTGGCAAAAATGGCAACTAATGGTGCTGTTCTGAAGAGACTGGAACAGAAGGGTGCAGAAGCAGATCAAATTATTGACTATTTAAAGCAGCAAGTTGCTCTTCTTAAGGAGAAAGCAAGTAAGAGATTTTGCATTTTTGGAGGAGATACTTAAAATGAATTCCTATATGGATAAGAGCACAAAAACTGTGTTTACCCCATAAATATACTTCATCATCTTGATGGTAACTTTTAGATGCCTTTACTATTTTAATTTTGAGTGAAATAATATTCTGGAATTGAGATAAATTAGAATTGGTATATAGTGAATGTAATATAGAGAAAACAATGTATTATTTTAAGAGGGCTAAAGGAAAGTTAACGTTTAAAATAAGTTCATATAGAATTAAAGATTAAAATGAAGAAAATTGGGTAAAATCAAATATGAACTCAAATTTATCTCCTCTAAGAATATATACTTATATTACCCTCTACTTAAAGCATTTTCTGAAATGATTTTTACATTTTTTCCAATACGTCTTTTTAAGTTTTACCTAGGAATTGCTATGATATATACAAAAATATCAAATCTGAATTTCTCCTTTTAGGATTTAGGTTGATTTTTGTTTAAATATATTTTTTATTTCTCAATAACCAATGTTAATGATATGATGAAAATCCCCAAGTCTTTTAGAATAACTAATAGAAATAAATGCTTTTCTTTGCTGCATAAGATTGTGAATGGTTACAGAATCATACAGTTACTCTTCAGAATATTTTTTCTTTATTAATTCTTTTTTCTTAATTTTAAAATACTGTTTTAATTATTCCTTTTTTATGTTTTGTAAACATTTTTTCTTTAAATTCTTAAAGGATTTCTTGTTATTTTTCTTAAAATTTTTAATTTTTTTTCCATTAGTAAGATAAAGATTAGAGATGATCAGTGCTTCTGTGTGAATTTTTTCTCATATGGGTCGCTATTAACTTGACTAGCATTTCAGTTTTGCTAATCAAAAAAAAAAAAAAAAAAAGAAAAAGGAACCCTTCTACACTTACTGCATATTTATTCTTCACCTTTATTATTTTTTGGTAGCCTATCCTGGGTGGTTCTCAGTCCCATTGTTCCTATGTTACAGTAAATATTTTGTAAAATCTTTTAATACCCTGTAAAGAAAATATTTCTTAGATAAAATAACCTGCCTATACACATAATTTCGAAACATATGTTAACCGTGTATGTAAGGTAGAGGAAAATTAAGAAGAATGTAATATATAAATTGTAGTAATACTGAAAAAGTGTATTTTAGTGAGTAAATACTTAGGCAGGACTGTCCTACCAGACATAGGAGAGAGTCCTATGCTGTATGGTTCCCATACATGGAATCACCAAGAATGCAATAGATATAATGCTAATTGGTATGAGTTTGTATTTAGTTTGCCTTTATGTTGGCAACTCTGATACCAAAAACAGCTTTCAGGTATGTTTTTTGTTTATTCAGAATGATGAATAATTCTTTAAGGAAAGCTGTGAACAAAACAAAGTACAATCTACTCTCAATTTATAAGATACTTGATTTATATAGAAAATTCAGGGTGTAATGAAAATGTTTAAGAATATTTTGTGTTTATATATAAAAAATAGTGTCAGGGCTCAAATAATTAACAGGATTTTCACCTATACAAATGTACAGTGGGTTACTAGAAAATTCTGCAGAATGTGAGACAGCTCTTCATTTTAGCATATTTCAGGACATCTGACATTCCTGACTCCTGCCCAGTAAATGCCCAGAATGACTCCTATTATTTGTGACAACCAAAAATAACTCCCACAGATTTTAAAAATCCTACCTAGGGAGCAGTACCAACCCCACTGAGAATCACTGTTTTTCTTTTATTCTTTTGTATACCCTATTGCTCACCTTTAACACACATATCTTGAGGAAATCTTTGAAGCTGTTTCACTCCTTGAATGTTTGGCTAGCTCAATGTCTGAAACATTAGGAGTAAAAGATTATTCAGGTACTTTTACAAGGTAATGATTAAAAAGAAAGAAATGAGAAGTTTTTTTATGGTTTGCTATCATTAGATCTCTGGTTTTAAAAAAATAATATGTCTAATACTTGCCTCATTTTGACAGTTTATCTGTGGTTGACACTTTGAGTCCAGTTCTTAAGTTGTCTTTAGCATCTTTATGGAAGCTAGGAAATGCTTCATAAACAAATTTTTTCTGTTCTGTTATTATTTCACAGGTTTTCTTGCTTTTTCTCTATGTTAATTATCATTTTATTCTAATAAATATTAATGTTTGCCAATTCCTGACATAAAGGAATTGGCAAACATTTAGTTATTGGTATTATCCTAGTTATGTTTATACTGCTGTGCTCTTATCAGGTAGTGTTCATAAGAAACCTCTTAGAAAACGGCTATATCTTACCTGGATTTTCTTAATCCTAGTTTTGCAGGCAACTTTGAGAGAAGAGAAGAAACTTCGAGTTGAAAATGCTAAATTAAAGAAAGAAATTGAAGAATTGAAACAAGAGCTAATTCAGGCAGAAATTCAAAATGGAGGTAATTATATAAATGATAGGTTGTTTTGATTTATAATAATAATTATATCATTAATTGTTAAATTAGGTATTATACTTGATTTCTCATTTTATCCCCACAGTAGCCCTTCTCATGCAATCTACCTCCTCTACAGAAGAGAAAATGGAGACTTAGAAAAGGCAAATGATCTTGCCTGAGCTCATGCAAAAAGTGCAGACCCAGGGTGCAAACGCCTGTGCTTATAGTGATGTTGAGCATGTTTTCGGGTATTTGTTGGCCATCCGTATGTCTTTGGAAAAAT
The DNA here is from genome assembly GCF_002201575.2 of Neomonachus schauinslandi. NCBI lineage: Eukaryota > Metazoa > Chordata > Mammalia > Carnivora > Phocidae > Neomonachus > Neomonachus schauinslandi. Next base: position 116,390,845 of record NC_058404.1, on the reverse strand, counting down.
GTCTATTCAGGTCCTGTGCCCGATTTCACTGGATGATGATGATGATGATGATGATTTTTGGTGTTGAATTGTAAAAGTTCTGTATATATTTTGGATATTGAGCCCTTAAGAGATGGATCATTTACAAATACCTTCTCTCATTCATTTGGTTGCCTTTTTATTTTGTCGATGGTTTCCTTTGCTGTACAAAAGCTTTCTATTCTGGTGTAGTCCTATCAGTTTAGTTTTGTTTTTGTTTCCCTTTCCTCAAGAGATATACTTAGAAAAATGTTGCTGTAGCCAATGTCAAATTACTGCCTATGTTTTCTTCTAGGAATTTTATGGTTTCAGGTCTCACATTTAGGTCTTTAATCCATTTTGAGTTTATTTTTGTGTATTATGTAAGGAAGTGGTCCAGTTTCATTCTTTTGCATGTAGCTATCCAGTTTTCCCAACACCATTTGTTGAAGACTTTTTTCTATAGTATATTCTTACCTCATCAGGGAAATCCTATTGTATGCCTGAAACTAATATAGCTATATGTTAACTATACTTAAATTAAAAAAAAAACTGCTTTTAATCTCTGTGCTACATATTTCAACTTGATCATCACTGTTCCCTATTAGTTATTGAAAATAAGCTGTAATAATATTTAGCTGACATTTATTATGTTTTACTATATGCCAGGCACTGTGTGTCAAGTGCTTCATGTACATTATGTGTTTTATCCTTAAAATTTTGTGTACACAAATGTCCTTGTTTTATACATGAGGAAATTGAAGCCTACAGGTATAATTTGCCTGAAATCATAATTTTAAGTTAATCAACTCAGCAGGTAATTATCATTTCAATTATTATGTTGTAAATAAAATTTAAAATTTTATTGAATTATTTTAAAGGTGACTAGATAAACCTACATCATTATAAAACAGTGATAATAATAGCTCTATTACAATTTCAAAGTACCATACAGAAAGGCATTTGATTGTATTATACAAAATCCTTCCTAGGTGAGTTAAGGAGGCCCAAGTATAAAGTCTCTCTTACTACTTGCTTTAGAATTATCCTGTCAGTGAGTAAATTATTTTGAATGCTATAATATGAGCTCCACCCTTAGTGAGCTAAACAAAAGTAAGGAAAACTCAATATAATGTGTGCTTACAATTATCAACTAAAGAGAACATTGTTTGTCAATCTGATCTTTTCCAAGACAAGGAGATTTAGAATACAGGTACAGAATTAAATAAATAGTTAAAATATTAGCAATATAAAACTGCTTTCCATTTTACCAGTTCTAAGAGATTACCCTGGAACATTTTAAACTTTGATCTTATTAATGAAATGCTAAAGCACATCAACAGTTTGAATTAATGTATTGCATCCTGTCGAATGGTGAAACATTACACAAGGGTAGATGGAGTGTCACATTACTAGAAGCAAGAGCCTCTAGGGAACTTAAAAATACCTCAGAAAAGTGATCTGAATATTGGCCAGAATTTAAGCCACATCAGAATCCCTCATAAGATTATGTTTTTCTATATTCAATAGGCTATGAGAGTGTTTTTAACATTGCTGAAGGAATTTTCTTCCTTAAAAAGTTGTTTTTTGAAATAGAATTATGGACACGTCTCCCCATTAATTCTGATATTGCAATGACTATTATTAAAACACTTTCCCAGTTGATTGTTCAATAATATAAAAGAAAACCTGAGTGAAAAACATGCCATCTTGTCAAACCATGAGAGGATAGTCTCCCGAGACAGACTGCTTGAGTATAAATTCTTATTTTCCTACTCACTGTGTGTGTTGTGGGCCAGTTTTTTGACTTCTGTATGGCTCATGTTGATCATCTGTAAATGGGGATGTGAATAGAACTTACTGTTTTTAGGGTATTTATGAGAATTACAAAAGTTAATTCATGTAAAGCATTTTGAAAAGTGGGACATAGTCCATAATATTAGTTATTATCGTGTCCATAATTTTCTCAGTTATTAGAGATTAAATGAGAATCATTTATTTAACTTTTATCATGGTTAAAATGTACTTAATTTCTTGGCAGCCTTTTTATAATCTCAGATAGTAGAGACTTGATAATCATATACAGTGAATTTTTCTTTTAAAAAGAGCTCATAATGACTTTATTTTATTTTTTGTATCAGTGAAACAAATACCATTTCCATCTGGTACTCTGCTGCAAGCTAATTCCACAGTTTCTGAAAATGTGATACAGTCTAGACCAATAACAACTATAACTTCTGGTGCCAAAGAACAGATAGGAGGAGCAGAAGAAAAGAAGATGAAAGAGAAAATTGAAGTGAAAGGTATTTTTCACCTTTAAGGTTATTTGGTTCTTGACTGGTTTATTAGATGTCAGCATTTTTTATAATAATAGTTGTGTCAAAAAGAAAATTGAAACCTTTATGAACTAGAATAAACAGTATGATATTGGCACATAGAAACTGGACCTAAAGGATGTGTGAAGATTGACCAGGTCAATAGGGTAAGAATGTGGTATTTGAGGTAAAGTATGTTTTAACATAACTAAAAACACAGAAAGTAGAGATTGAGCGTAGGGGCCCATATGTAGTTTGGTATGACTAGACTTTAGTATATATTCAATTTCAGAGAGGTCACAGGTAGAAAGTTAGCTTGGGACTAGTTGTGATGATAGGAAAGGGATATTCTAGTCAAAGGATAATGTCTGAACTAAGGCATGGGGGTATAAAAGTTTTCGGAACCCATAAAAACTGGAGTAGAGGGCGCCTGGGTGGCTCAGTCGGTTGAGCGTCTGCCTTCGGCTCGGGTCATGATCCCAGGGTCCTGGGATCGAGCCCCGCATCGGGCTCCCTGCTCAGCGGAAAGCCTGCTTCTCCCTCTCCCACTCCCCCTGCTTGTGTTCCCTCTCTCGCTGTGTCTCTCTCTGTCAAATAAATAAATAAAATCTTAAAAAAAAAAAAACAAAAACTGGAGTAGAAAGTGTATCACCATCCACTTAGACAGCCCGACTAGAAATCTTATAGTTAACCTCACCCTGTTGTCCTCCCTCAATTTGCTTACCTAACTGACCACCAAAACATAATTCCTATCACCAAAACGTATCTAGAACCCAGCTCCGTGGCTCCAGTTTGTTTGGTGCTACCTTTGTTCAAGTTCTCATGATCTGTCATTTGAATTAATGTTGAAGTCTCATCTTTTCTAATTTATCCTTACCTTGCTGCTGAAGCTATTCTAACCATAAATCTGACTCCTTTTATACCTAGTCTCCTTTACTCCTTTATAGACATCTTTTTTCCATGTATGTCTAAAAAAAGTGCTTTTATAATTCATTATACACACCTCTCATAACACTTATACTCACTTAAGAGTTTTTGGAAAATATAAAATGGCTGAGGAATTTGTGAATTAACCTAAGCCAGTTTAGCATCTAACACTTGCCAGTTCCTTTTAGTAAATACCGGTAACTTTTCTTGGAAGTAGTTAGGGGTTGTTCATCTTCTACATAACTTCACCACTAGGTGGTATGGTTACAATGAAAGCAAGTCAAACTAATTCTTTCACTTTATAAATTTATTAAGAAGTAGGCACAAAACAATCAGACAGCCTGTTCTAAGTAGGATGAAGTTCATACCCAAAGGAAGTTACATTGCATTTGTGACTACGGGATTAGTCAGTCTTCTAGTCAAATGAGACAGCGGAGTCTTCCTTTGTGGGAGGAAGAGGCACACGAGACCAAATGGAGGTCTATGTCTAGAATGCCTCTGTCCAGTGGTACTTTTCTGTGATAATGGAAATGCTGTATAACTGCAGTATCCAACATAGTAACCTGTAGTCACGCATTGCTACTGAACATTTTAAATGTATCTAGTATAACTAAGGAGCTGAATTTTTTATTATTTTAAATTTAAATGTAAATAGCTGTGTGTGGTTGGCAGCTACCATATTGGACAGTGCTGGAATACAGGGCTGTTCCACTGGCCTTTGGCTGCTAGAATTGCCAGATTCCAAAATTCTGTTCATGCAGAGGCTGTGGTTACCATACAGGCTTTCTAGACTGCCACATGTGAGCATCACTCATTTTTTAATGAAACATTCTTAAAGTCTTTTATGATGACTAAGTTCTTGATAGAGATTTGGATATTTGCAGTCACCTCTGAAATGTGGATTCCTGATAAAAAGTATTTCAAATACCTAGGAAGTAGATTAAAGTTAAAAATACAGGTTGATATATAGACGTAATGTTATACTGCATTATATCAGATACATAGGTTATCACTCAAAGGTAACTGCTATTAAGATTTTTGGTGTATTTTCTTCTAGTAATTTTGTATATTTATTCCTATATCATTTGGGTTTTACTGTTAAAAAACGTCTTTGCTAATATTTTACATGGAAAGTGGAATTTTTAAAAATTTGTTAATTAGATTAAAAATTGCCCATTATTTTGAGCTAGCTCTACCTCTTCTTTTGTAAACTGTTTTTGTATAAATTGTGAATGTCCTTACACAAAATCATTCTTTCCCACTCCAGGCAGAATTCATCTCTGTTTCTGTGTTTCTTTGTATATGTAATGTTTGTCACATATTCATTATATGTATCTGTCTTCCTTAAAAGAGATTTTCAGTGCCTTAGATCTCAGTAAATATTTGTTCAAAGATTAAATAAAGGTAAGGTATAGTTGAAAAGGAGTGCTTCTAAGTCACAACTGCGTGCTTATCTCTACACTGCAGAGTGCAGGTAAATAAGTTTTTATTTTGTTTTACATTTTTTTTTCTGCTAGAGAAGCTTAATGTAAACTTAAGGACTATGAACTCTTTACAGGTTGCATTTCCACTCAGTGACCAAAGTAATCAAATGCTATAAGAGTTAGATTATCGACATATAAATAAGAGGAGGATTTTTAAAACATAATCAGAATAGGGACGCCTGGGTGGCTCTTTTGCTCAGATAGTTGCTGTGGATAAACCTAAAGCCCTAATAAGTCTGAGAAATACAAGAAGTAGAGAAATTTGTTGTATACTTATTGGTGTGTTTAACTGAAGAGCGAAACATTTTATCAGTGAAATTATATTTGATTGTAGTTCATTCTCTTAGCTGGTACTGATTGTGGTGTTCTTCCTAAATAAAGTATTTTTCCCTTTCTAAAGAGTCACAGTAAAAATTTTAAAGGATTTTCTCCAGCTCTGTTTCGGGGAAAGGCAGACTTTCTCAATAAGGGTCCTTTTAGTAAATATCTTAAGTTTTGCAGACCATAAAGTCATTGTCACAACTACCCTGCCACCATCCATAGACAATATGTAAATGAATGAACATAGTTTACCAACTTCTACTCTCTGTCTTTAGCTAGAGATTTAGACAGTTATTCAACTGAGAAACAGCCAAAATAGGGCTCGAGATGTTATGACTTGAATAATTCTTTCTTTTGTTATTATTTAAGTGAAGGTAGGAGATAAGCACTCTTTCTTTTAAAGCTCATCAGTATCAATGTTAGGGAGTTTTTTTATAGTTTATCTTGTTTTTGTTTTACTTCTGATGTTTAACCATTCATAAATATTTTTTAGGAGAGAAAAAGGAGAAAAAACAGCAGTCAGTAGCAGGAAGCGCTGACTCTAAGCCATTAGATGTTTCTCGTCTGGATCTTCGAGTTGGTTGTATCATCACTGCCAGAAAACACCCTGATGCAGATTCTTTATATGTGGAAGAAGTAGATGTTGGAGAAACAGCCCCAAGAACAGTTGTCAGTGGCCTGGTGAATCATGTTCCTCTTGAACAGGTAATCTGTACAGTTTAAATTACTTTGGCATAGATGTCACTTTTTCTTGATGTTTTTCCATATAATTTTGTATTAGGTGAGCCAGTATTGATTAGTTCATTTGATTAATTTTAATGAAATAAATTTCACCAAAAAAGTACACTAAAACTACCAAAACTTGCAGTAGCATTGTAAGTTAGGATCAAATTCATGAAGGTAGAAAGAAGAAAGATGCATTATTTTTTCTCAGTTTTTAAAATGTTTTTAGTTTGGTATTTTATGTGTAATACAGTATAAATATTTTTATCATCATTGTTATTGTCATGGAATTTTATTACTCCTTGATTTTTTTAAATCACTGTATATAAACCCAGAAAGCATCAATCTAAAAAGTAAGAGAACAAGTCGTCGTCGTCTTTTTTTTTTTTTTTTCTTATAACTCAAGAAATATTTTCATACTTGAAGTAAAAAGAGGAGAGGGCGTTATGGAGCTTAAACTTATAATTTTTAATGGTATTTATTTGTTAAAAACTAGATGTTTTGTATTTTGTTGTTACTTTGGTATTTAAAATGTGTGTGTGTATGTGTGTATAGACAGACACACGTATGTATTTCCAATGACAGTGGAAAAAATTAGGCAGTAATGATTTTAATTTGGTCTTTCAAGACATCTACAGTAATTTGGAGTTATCTGTCTCTTTCTTCTGCTCCATGGTGCTTTGGAGATACTGCAAAGGCTGTAGATTTTAACATTAAAATAGTTCTGCTTCTCTGTTCATTGCTAACTCTGTTGCTTATTGGCTTTGTGAATGTGGATAAATCCCTATATACATTCATTCATTCATTCATACTTTCAGATGCAAGTATTTATTGGACACCTGCAGTATACCAGGCACTATTCTAGACAAGGGATGTAGCAGGGAATTAAAATGATAGGTAGGTAGGTAGGTAGATAGATAGATTTGTTTAGAAGAAAAAAAAAAATCCTGCCTTTGTGAAGCTCACAACTCTATGGGGGAGTCAGAAGATCATGATATATAGTATATTAAATAGTGGTAAGTATTAAAAGAAAGAATTTAAGAGTTGTTGGTGTTAGGATGATGTCGTTTTGTATAAAGTGGTTAGGGAAGGCGTTATAAAGAAAATGACTTTAAGTAAAGCTCTCAGAAAATGAAGAAAAGTCCTATGTCTCTGGTAGAAGAGTATTTCAGGCAGTTCTAAGTTGGATATATGCCTGGCATGTTCAAAGAACAGCAGGAAGCAGTGTCATTATAGCAGAGTAAAAAAGGGGGAATGTCATGCAAGATGAAATCAGAAATAAGGATGCCAAATGACATAGGATCTTAATAGATCACTGTAAAGACTAGCTTTTATTCTGAGTGAGATGAAAGCCGTTGGAAAACTGTGGAGCTAAGGAGAAATGTAGTCTGCCTCATATATTGATAGGATCATCTGGCTGCTCTGTTGAGGGGAGAAAAATGGAAATAAGGAGATTAGTGAAGAAGTTTTTCTTATCTATAAAAAAAGATAGACTTGGTCCATGTGTGTGCTTTTTTTTTTTTTTTTCCTGTTTAACATGCATCTTGTGTAGGACCAGGACTTCTTCATAACTACTTATGAAGTTAGGTTCATAAGAAGCCCTGGAGAAAAGAACCAATTGATCTTGAGCCAGCTCAAATTGGAAAAACTTCTCCTCCTTTGGGCTTCATCTTTTTTGTTCCCATGAGTTGCAGACAATATCTTCTCTTCCAAAAGCTGTTGTTCATAGCCTTAAGCAAAGCTATTTATATACACATCTGTATCTAACCTATCAAGGCAGTAATATTAAACATTGTATAAAGTAGGAGCACTTTGCCCCCACAAATTGCATACTGTACTGTGTAGATTTGTGTATTTTTCCAAGGTAAAGGTCCATGGATATCATCTGTTGCCTTAACAATTGCATATAGCTAACCCTCTTGTTTTTTCTTATACAAATTTGCTATAACTGTTTTTTCCTAAAGTGGCAATTTAAATTATTTGTATGAAGATCTTATTCATGAAGATGTCCGAAAAGGGGGCCTCTTGAATTTGAGTCTTAGGCCTATTATTATTACTATTATTATTATTGTTATTATTTTAAATCATAGAATCAATAAATTTGCCATAACATTTGTTTATAAAACCATCTTTTGTTTAGAATGTGCCTTTTCTCTTCTCCTGCAGTGATAGTTCTCCTGTATGCCATTTTATTTTAAGCCTATTGAAAGGATATAAACAGTTGTGTACCTATTTTTGCTAATTGGGGAAAATAATTAAGACACTTCAACTTTTGAAGATTAAAGAAATCTTTATTCACTTCTATAACAAATTGTAGAAATAGCCCTAAATGTTAATTGCAGTGTACATGATGCTTGAGTAGTTAAATGATCAGCAGTATTTTTTTTTTTGATACTTGTTAATGAAGTCTGTTTGACTTGCAATGTTATATTAATTTCAGGTGTACAATTGTTTCAGTGATGTAACATTTCTGTGCATTACTCAGTGCTCACCACAATAAGTGTAGTCATCATGCAAAATTACTAAAATATTGACTATATTCCCTATGCTGTACTCTTCATCTCCATGACTTATTTATTTTATAACTGAAAGCTTGCACCTCTTAATCCCCTTCACTTATTTTGCCCATCCTCCCATCCACTTCCCTTGTGACTACAAGTTTGTTCTCTGTATTTAAGAGTCTGTTGTTTATTTCTTTTGTGTTTTAGATCCTACATGTAAGTAAAATCGTAACAGGATTTCTTTCTCTGTTTGACATATTTCACTTAGCATAATACCCTCTAGGTCCATCCATGTTGTATCACATGGCAAGATTTCATTCTCTTTTGTGGCCAAGTAATATTTCATTATATCTATATTTACATTATGTACATTACACACACACACACCCCTTTATCCATTCATCTATCTGGAAACTGGGATCGCTTCCATATCTTGGCTATTATAGATAATCCTGCAGCAAATACAGAGGTGCATATATCTTTTTGAATTAGGGTTTTCATTTTCTTTGGGTAAATACCCAGTGGTAGAATTATTGTATCATATGGTATTTCTATTTTCAATTTTTTGAGGAACCTCCATACTGGTTTCCACAGTGGTTGCACTGGTTTATTTACATTTCCATCAACACTGCATGAGAGTTCTTTTTTCTCCACATGCTTGCCAACACTTATTTCTTGGCTTTTTGATAGTAGCAATTCTGCTTGGTGTGAGGTGATATCTCATTGTGGTTTTGAATTGTATTTCCCCAATGAATAGTGATGTGAGCATTTTTTCATGTATCTGTTGGCCATCTGTATGTCTTCTTTGGAAAAATATCTACTCAGGCCCTCTGCCCATTTTTAATTGGATTGTTTGTGGGGGGGGTTTTTTGGTGTCGAATTGTGTAAGTTCTTTATATATTTTGGATATTAATCCCTTATGGGATATATCATTTGCAAATGTCTTCTCCCATTCGGTAGATTGCCTTTTTGTTTTGATGATGGTTTCCTTTGTTGTGCAAAAGCTTTTTATTTCAGTATAGTCCCAATAGTTTAATTTTGCTTTTGTTTCCCTTGCCTCAGGAGACATTATCTAGAAAAATGTTTCTATGGCCTGTGTCAAAGAAATTACTGCTTTTATAGTTTCAGGTCTTAGAGTTAGGTCTTTAATCCATTTGAGTTTACTTTTGTGTATGGTATAAGAAGGTGGTCCAGTTTCATTCTTTTGCATGTTCCCAGCACCAAATATTGAAAAAAAACCTCTTTTTTCCATTATATATTCTTGCCTCCTTTGTCATAGATTTTCTGGGCTCTCTATTCTGTTCCATTGACCTATATGTCTGTTTTTGTATGAAGAAGACACTGTTTTGATTACTACAGCTTTGTAGTGTATCTTGAAATCTGGGATTATGATATCTACAGTTTTGTTCTTTTTCAAGATTGCTCTGGCTGAGGATATGCTTATGGCTAGAATGACTTTCTTTGATGCCTGTTCTTGATTGGGCAGGGTTTACTTCCAGTGCTGTTAAGGGGCTTGTGAGCCCAGTGGTGGGCCAGCACTCATCTTAGCTGTTTGCAGTTAGCCTCTGCAACAGGCATATGAAGGGCAAAGCTTGCTCCCCACGCAGCCTACAAAGAGGCCTTCTTGCGGGAATTGTGGTTATGCTGGTGTGTAGGGTTATCTCCCCTTCTTTTCAGGGCACTAGTCACTTTGGAGTGGTCTAAGCCCTTGCCGGCCTGCTGTGTAGGATCCGCTTTGGAAGGGCATTTCCTGATGCAGGTAGATTGGGGTACTTGGCTGCAGGGAATGCTGGGGTGGGGGGCATGTGGTGTTGGTAAGTTGGATGAAGAGGGATAATACTGGCTCCTGCAAGCTTCAGACCATCTAGGGCACAGAGAGCAAGAAAAATGACGTCTTCTAGCACTCCTTTCTTTCCCAGAGATACTTCCTATAGATCTCTGCCTCTCTAGCACATCCTAAGATTAGTCAATAAATCTCCTTCACATATACCTCAGTTACTTTCCAAACTGCTGCTTTTGCACTGTGTCTAGTGATGGCTCTTTTAGTGTGGAAACTCGATTTTACTGTCACCCCCTGGTTTTCCCAGTTCAGTCCTGCTGATTTTCAAAGTCAGATGTTATGAAGACTCATTTTCCCAGTTTGGGTCCATGTGACCCCCTCACTCCTCTGTGTTTGTGATAGCCCTCCTGTTTGTGGTTATTTGCCAGGGTTCCTGACTGTGTCTCCACTCTTCCTATCCTTTTCAACGTTGTCTTCTGTCTAGCTGTGGATGATCTCTTCTGTCAGTCTTCAGGTTGATTTCAGTTGGTTGCAGTAGATGTAGTTATTTCATTGGTGTGTCCCTGGGACTAGGTAAGCTCAGGATCCTCCTACTCCGTACCTTCCCAAGAGTGATAGAGTCCCAAGTAATTTTTAAACTAAGAAAGGGATCTTGCATAGTATTGGAAATGTAGGGAGAAAAAGGATTGTTCATTTATTTTAGTGCTAACACTAAGCTAAATGCTTTACATACATGTTACAGTTTAATCCAAGAGTTGGCTTTTTAAATTTGGTATCATTTTCCTCATTTTGTGAAGAAAAACAATTCAACTTTTTATAATCTCATTGCTAGTACATGGCAGCTAAATTCAAAACCAAATCTGTTTCAGTCTAAAACTTACTTTACTGAAAAGTCTTGCCTCTGCTCCTTCAACTATAATGTGCTGTCAGTTTGTGGAATTTTTTTTTCATGTTTTTGTATAACTTCATAACAACAATAAAAGATTTTGGACACAGAGACAAAGATACATCTACAAAAATAGAATATTTTATATTTAGCATATTAGATGTACCTTAATGTATTCTAGGTATGATAATCTAAATCTCTGTACATCTTTAATCACCAATTTATGTTTCACACAGATGCAAAATCGGATGGTGATTTTACTTTGTAACCTGAAACCTGCAAAGATGAGGGGAGTAATATCTCAAGCAATGGTAATGTGTGCTAGTTCACTTGAGAAGGTTGAAATCTTGGCACCTCCTAATGGGTCTGTTCCTGGAGACAGAATTGTTTTTGATGCTTTTCCTGGTAAGTATTAGTCATTATTTAAAACAGTTTGGGAACCATTGTTTTCTTCTAATGTTTAGTTTAGAATCAGTCTTGTGTATGACTCCAAGGCTTTACCTTAAGTGACCATTATTATTGAGATTTTATTATTGAGTTTCTTCAGATTGGTTCGAGATGGCACAGTAAACACAACCATCTAACCATCACCCTCCCTATGAATGCACACATTGCATAAAATACTAGAGTTTGCTCTAGGGAAAATGCTAATAATACTTACATAGCAGAAGAGTGTGATATGGATAGAGAACGAATTAATGTGCTGCAGAGTCTTTGAAGCTATAGATTATCTCAGACTGCAGCACAGAAAAATGAAAAGAAAAGTTCATACATGGGAAAGAAATGTATAATTCTCAAAGTCCATCTAATAATGTACTTGCATATGCTATTACTTGACTTTAGGATATAAAGGAAAAACTCTGAGTTAAAACTTTTATTTATTGTAATAATCTCAAAGGAAGTTGCTTTTCATTTTGCTTGTTTTCTCCAGTAAAATGCTTCTGAGACAGATGAAGCTTCATAATATACTTAAAAGTTTCTTCAAATAGGTCTTTGAAGCAAAAGAGAACTTGTCAGATACAGAATAACTATTTCCTTCATAAAAGGAAGTGGAAATAGTTAGAAATCAAAAGATTGCATTTACTTAAAGGATGTTCATTTGACTAGAATAATGGGGAAAGTAGAAATAAATTAGGCTAACAGGGAGAATCAGGTCTAAAAGTCAGAATTGATTTGGAGATGTATTTACAGAAACAGCTGAGTTTTAATAGCATAGCAAGGCTGATGTGATTAGATGGGCCTGCTTTTTTAATCCTATGTTAACTGTATTATGTTTGATAAAATATTAGGATATGAAGGATTTTAACATTGGACTAAGATAGAAAATATGTATGAAAGCATGGGTTCATTTTCTTGAAATTCAGATCCCCCCTCCTAATCAAAAGTAGACTAATGTAAAAAACACAGAGATTGTTGAGCAAGTATCTGTGGCTTTGAATGGATGTATATGTCTTGAACCTTGGTAGATTGGAAACCATAATGGTCTGTGCTCTAAGACCCTTTCTTGTTGAACGAGGTTTTGGGAAAATCCCATCTAGAATCATTTCTTAAAGCAGCATGATGGCTTTTGGTTCTAGGAGCAAATGATTACCACTCTGCTACCACAATATCAAAACACTTCCCCAAACCTCACACTTGGGGGTAAATCATCATTTGTATACCTGACAAACCTGAAATTCTATTGAGAAGTCTTACTCACTAAATTGGAATAGAATGACAATAAAAGTAAACTTTTAAGATTCAGCATGCATTTTTAAAAAAGGAAATTCTGTTTACCTTTCCAAGTTAACATTTGCCTTCCTTTCTAAAATTTAAACACTTAAGATTTAGTATGTTTTCTTTACGTTTTATTTTCTGATGTAAATTGTAGAGTTACATGCTTAGAACTGGAAGAAATCATATACTTTAACCCACTATTTTACAGATTTGGTTTGAGGCCCAACAAAACTTAGCTACTTGCTTAAGGTTATATAGAGTTTAGTGAAGGGATCAAACAATAAATGTGCTGGAATTTCTAATACTGTAGCATTTTTGTTTGTTGATTGTTGCTTGCTGTGAATTAATAGGGATTATTTCATTAGTGAAGGCTTATAATTCATTCCTTTATCTCAAAGAATTAACAGGTAATATTTCAGCACTTGAATCAGGTTTACCTGAATGCTACTGTTGAGTAAATTGAAAGATTTTCTTTAGTTAGTCAATGACTCAGCATTAGAGATGCTAATAGCCCCATATGAATTTCTTGTCTTCACTATATTCTTTAATCTGTCCGTTCAGCTATTTGTGTGTTTATATTTAAATTGTTCCAAAGTTTGATATTTCCTGCAAATTCATAGTTTCCCTTGTGCCTCAGCACATGGATTTGTGGAGAAGGTAAGAAAAATAGTTGTAAAGTGAAAGAAGCAAAAACTTAACCTTTAAAATAGCCCGCGAGGTTATTTTCTTATCACTTGTAATAGCTTAACCAAGGTGAACAGCATCAAGTAATTGATAAATTTTAGGATGTGAGGTCTGTTAATGCTCATCTTGCTTATGCTTCCATATCAGTTGCTTCTGTAGCAGTAAACCTGAAAGGAGATAACAGTTAATACTACACAACAGGCCATTACTTTCACTTTTTTTTTTTTCTTTTTCCAGTGAGAGCCATGGTTTATCAGTGCTTTATTTCTCAGCATCTGTTTTACATTTTAAAGCTTAAGGTGTCTGCTGGTACATTTTGATGTTCACTTGATGTGCTCAGTGTCTGGAAACTTACATTTCATGTTATGTAAAGTGTGGTATAGAAATTGCAGTTGGGGCTCAAACCTTTGAAGTGCTATTTGGCCTTGAAAAGGCCAACTATTTATTCCAACTACAAATCCAAAAAAGTACATAGAGTTTAGAAGATGCCAAATAATATTTTTATAACAATGGATAGAAACCCTCACCACCCAGTACTTTTTAAATTTTCAGTGTGTGGAGCTATGCATTTTAGTATTTGAATGTGGTAACTACTCCCAAAAGCACCAAGCAAAAACAGCGTGAAAATAATATAGCCAGAAGACAGTGGCAGCGACAGCCATTTTTTGACGGTGCACTCTTTTGTCTAGTAATAAGTGAGAATTTGTATTCAGACTTTTAACTTCCAAGATCGTGCTTATTTCTTTTGATATTGTCTTATTAATAAATGTAATTAATGGTTATTACAAAGCATGTATGATATATGCAAGTGTTGAATTTTTCTATCCATTTATTATTAAAAAAGATATTTGTCTAAATTTGATTTTTCAAACTTGTCTATATTTGATTCTTCTCTCCAAAACCCATTTCAATCAGGTTTCTCTGCTCACTGTTTTCCCAGAACTATTCTGATCAAGATCATGAATTAATCTCTGTAGCTAAATATCCATGGCTAGTTTTTAGTCTTTTTCTTAACTAACTTGGTTTCTGGCACCACATTCTCCTGGCGGCCCCCTCATTGGCTGCCCTTCTTATCTCCTTTGCTGATTCTTCCTCACCTCCCTGACCTCTTAACATTGAAGTGTCCTAGACCTTGGTCTTTGCCCTCTTCTCTTTCCTTCCACACTTGGCCTCTTCTGTTTTCCTTTCCATGTTCATTTTTTTGGCTATTTTATCCAGTCATTTATCTGGCTGCCTACTCGACTTTTTCACTAACATATACCAAGGAAGAATACATATCCCCATCTTTCCCCTAGAATTCCCTTTTTCCATAGTATTTCCCATCTTATCTGATAGGAACTCCATTCTCTCAACTTCTTTTTATTTTCTCACATATCTTCTTCAGAAAATCCTAGTACTTGTACCTTTTGAGCATATCTAGAATCATTCTCATCTACACCACTACCACTTGGGTCTTTGTGCCAACATCTCTTGTTGGGAAGTCAAAACCTTCTAAATGGTCTCCCTTGCCCTTCTTCCATCTATTTTCAATGATAGCAGGGAGATTGATGTAAGTCAGATTGTATTACTCCTCTGCTCACAACTATTAAAAAGCTTTTCATTAGATCCAGAGTACAAGCCCAAGTTCTTACAGTGGCTTCCCATTATATCCATTTACCTCATGTACTCCACAAACCTTGATTGATCACTCCAGTTGAGCTCTTTCCCCAATTAGCTACATGACTTGGTTCCTCATCCTATTGAAATCTTTTAAATGTTATCTTTTTTGTTTTTTCTTCAAAACACTTATCATCATCTAATATACTATACATTATTTATTATTATCTGCCCACACAAAAATGTAAGCATCATGAAATCAAGATTTCTGGTTTTTTTGTTGTGGTTATTCACTGCTATATTCCTAGCATCTAGAAAAATGCATGGCATAGATAGGAACTCAATAAATTGGTTAATGAATATACAGAAAGAAACGTACTAGTAAAACATGTAAAGAAAACCAACAACACCCGCCCCCACCCCCCCCACCAGTATTTGGAGAACAGGCCTGAGCATCTGCCTTTGTTATTGTCAAGATTATTCCTCGAACCACCAAACCACTTTTCTCTGTTGATTAGCTTTGTAAAATTAATTCACTTTTTTTCTTTTAGATTTTATTTCTTTATTTGAGAGAAAAAGAGAGAGCACAAGTGGGGGGAGGGGCAGAGGGAGAAGGACAAGCAGACTCCCCGCTGAGCAGGAGCCTACCACAGGGCTCGATCCTGGGACCCTGAGATCATGACCTGAGTGGAAGTTAGACACTTAACTGACTGAGCCACTCAGGCACCCCAAATTAATTGACTTTTATTTGCAAAGTTATACTTTAGCTTTTGTGCCATAGTTACAATTTTTAGCAATAATTACAGTTATTATATCTCAGAAATTCAGTTAATTAAACATAAAATAATTCTGTTAGTGCTAGGCTTTTTATGGACATGGCAGATATCAAAGAGAAGCTGATTATCAATGAGCATTCTGTGTAAAAGAATGGCCTAATTAAAATGAGGTTTCTGGTTCTTATTCCAGACTTGTGAATGCCTGGGACTTTGGAATTTGGATTTATTGCTTTCTGTAGGTTTTAAATTCTAAGAAGGTGGTCATAGCTTTTTACATCTGTACAAACTCCTCTCTGAACTATTTCCTATTGCCTGTGTGCTTTGTTTACAATGAATTGGCCTAACATAGTGTCTGAAAGATTAGTTCTCTTACGTTATGTGTAACCATTTCCAAATGGTGATTATTGGCATGTGTTTAGCAATTTCAGAGTTTCTGCAGTTTTTAGGTTTAAGAACTTTTATTGATATCATTTAACTTCTTTGGATAACCATGTCAAAAAGGAAAAAAAAATAGGAAAGTAAGATTAGAAGGACATAATACACAGTAATGATGAAAGACTTCTCTGGACAATATAGTTCATTAAAAAACAATTGTTTAGGGACGGCTGGGTGGCTCAGTTGGTTAAGCATCTGCCTTCGGCTCAGGTCATGATCCCAGGGTTCTGGGATCGAGTCCCATATCAGGCTCCCTGCTCACCGGGGAGCCTGCTTCTCCCTCTCTCACTCCCCCTGCTTGTGTTCCCTCTCTAGCAGTCTCTCTCTCTCTGTCAAATAAATAAATAAAATCTTAAAAAAAAATTGTTTAAAATATTAGGTATGTTTTTCATGGCAGGTGATTTAAACTTGCATTTCAAACTAGCTTTATACCCTACCAAGTAGTATATTATTGAGAAACATTTTGAGTAAGCCAGAAAGTTAACACTGCATCCAAGACTTTTCAACTCTAATTTATATTCAGTTATCCTAATGTGACAAGTTCTAATTATAATCTCAAAATTTTATTTGTCTGAATCATGTTTCATTTATTGAATAAAGTTTCACAACTACATTCAGAGTGTTCAGGTATTGAGTCTGGTGTGTTGAAAGCAACAGTCAAGCTTTAGAGGTTCCTCTTAGTAGTTTCTAGTTTATATTTAGTTCAAGTCTTTGTTCCTGGAAAATTATTAGTCTTAGTTAAGAAGTTAAAGCTTCAGATCTTGACTCCACAGTGCTGGGTGACCTGGGAACCTTTCTGAGGCTTATCTTTTTTATCTATAAGGAGTTTTTAATGTTATCTATTTTGTGTGGGTTTTGTGAGGTTTAACTTTTGAAACACTTAGCTGCCTGCCTGATATTTAAGTTCTTAGCTGTAACCTTTGTGCCTCAATTTCCTCATCTGTAAAATGGGGGTAATTAATAATATTTGTGTACTGAGAGGATTGACTGAGTAAATATATGTAAAGAAAGCACTTAGTGTACTGACGGCCCATAGTAAGCACTATGTGTTATGTATTATGAATATTATTTTTTATACATGTCAATATCTTCCTAGATCTGAGAAGCTTAGTTTTGTGCTGCATCACAGTTTTTTTGTATTTGGGGCTTATGTCTGCATTTAGCAAGAACCCACACAATCCATACTCTTGATAAGAAACTTTCACACAAATCTGGGATGCTCTGCTTCTTGAATTAATCCATTATCAGTTGGCAATATCTTTTTGAGGGGGGACCGGGGGAATTCAGAGTTAGTACTCAGGCCTACCTGAATAGTATCTCTGCCTCCAGCTTTCTAGAATTCTGGAATGCCCACTCCCCCACATCATCTGTGTATAAGCAAAGTAGGATTATGTTTGTAGACTAAGGAATAGTTTAGAAACAAAAAATAAAAATCTTGTAGATACTTTATATATTGATATTTTTTCTATTCTGTTTATTAATTAGTTCTCTCTTGTCCAGTCTATCAAATGCTCTTAAAAGAATAAGAGAAATCCTTATCTTTTATACTAGTCTTTCAGTTTTAGTTTCATTGTATGTTCTTCTGGCATAGATACATCATTCAATTAACTATTCTGTCATCTCTGAAAACCTGCATATCAAAGGACAGTTTTGTATGTTCTGGCCAGTTTCATGGGCAGTTTCTGAAGAGCTAATAAAGAGCAAAATCACTGTGGCCAACCAATTTACTCAGTTTTGTTGTTCCTGTTGTAGGAGTGGAGAATAAAAACCAGTGTAGGTAATAAGATGTAATCAGAATATAAATATAATTAGTTCCAGTAATGTTAAAGATTCTTTTTAAAGTAATTCCAGAAGATTTGAACTTGGTAGTCACTTTAGAAAAGATCTAGAAAGTTATATTTCTATCATTACTGAATTAGATTTCAGAAAAAACTCTTTTTATTACCCTTTGGGAGAACAATTCTTATTTCACACTAATGCTTAAGAGATATGTTACTTTTCTTCATTGTTTCTTGAAGTGATTCTTTATTCCAAATGATAATTGAACATCCCCCCAGTTACTAAAATGATGTTATATTAAACTTTACTTTCTACTTCCTTATCAGTCATTAAATAGAGGGATTGTTTGGTATATTGGTGGCCCTTAAGTAGACCAGATGTATTCTACAATATATTTGTCTTTTGTTGATTATAAACTTCTAGTGTGGGTTATGATAGAGGGGATGGGTTATTACCCACATGTAAGAATGTTATTTCTTTTCTAAAGAACAGTTTATCAGGACGCGAGATGCTATACTAGCAGAACAAGGGTTTTGGTGTTAAATCATAATTTGTTTATCATGTAACTTTGAGCAGCTTATCTTCTCTGAACACCAGTTTCCTTATATTTAAAATTAGAGTGTTGTGTGCATTGTATGCAACAGTATATATTTCTTGTGCTTAGCAAATGCTTGTCCTTGTCTCCTTACTAACCCTTTCTATCTCTTTCCATCTCACCAAATGGAATGGGCAGAAAATGAAACCCAAAGTAGTTATTATCTTTAGTTAGATAATCTCAACATTTAATCCATTCTCCAGTATCAGTAAGAAATCTTTAAGCACTTTGGCAGCCATCTCATCGTTTATTTTGCACATTAAAACAGAGTAAAGCATAAGCCGTGCCACATGTAAAAATATAACACATCAAATTATGCTCTTATCTCTTCACAGTTTTTCTGTATGTATAGTGACAAAATGAGTATCTTGTATTTTTGTTTTAATAATTTGGGGGAAAAATAATTTGGGGAATAAGTTCTTTTAGCTGTATTACCTGCAGAAATATTTCTTATAAGAGTAAAAAATAATCTTTCACATTTGTAGGGAAATGACAAAATATTTGTGTGTGTACATATTTAGTTTTAACAAAGCAACTTGTACACTTTCAGTGTTTAAAACTGAGCATCCATCTTTGCAGTGAAACAAACAAAAACATTTTTTAATAAACAAAGTTACGATAGAGAATATCAATTCTAAACAAGATCCTACAGGTTCTGCTGATCCTCCCATCAGTGGGGCTCAAGTCATCATTAGGAGAGAATTTTATTTTAAAAAAGTCATCTTAAACTGCAAGGGTGTCCGTTAAACATCACAATTAAACATATCAAAGGAGAAGCCGTTAGGAAATGACTATTTTATTTTACCAATCAAAAATATAAACTGCTGACATCGTAAAATAAAGTAAATGTTAAAAGTAAGTGTTAAAATTCTGATCAGATCTAAAGATCAGAAAGTGTTGCCTAGACAATTCACTATAAATCTCTATGGATAATTTATTTAATATGGTAGCTATGTAACTTCTTTCCCCCCCCCCCCCCCCCCCCCCCCAGAACCTGACAAGGAGCTGAATCCTAAGAAGAAGATTTGGGAGCAGATCCAGCCTGATCTCTTTACTAATGATGAGTGTGTAGCTACATACAAAGGAGCTCCCTTTCAGGTGAAAGGGAAAGGAGTGTGTAGGGCTCAAACTATGACCAACAGTGGAATAAAATAAAATACTTCATTTACTGAACTACATTGGAGAAAACTTTAATAACAATAAAAAATATATTTGTCACTTGTACCTAAAATATAACTGGCTTTTTGTGTGTTATTTCTCTTGCAGACTTGACTAGTCTTTTAATCAGGTATATATTGTTTTTAATCGGTTAGAGAAACACTACATTTTTACATACGGTTTTTGCTCCTTTATAACATAGGAAGGAATGCACCTATGTTTTGTGATGATTTATTTTTTAGCAGGGATATTGGTTAGCAGATTGTTTTTCTTGATACATTTAGATAACTTGAAACTAAATGACCATTTAGTTTCCTATTTGGAGGCACATGGTACATGAAATTTTAAGCCCTTGGATTTTTAGTATATTGTGAATCTGTATTATAGATGTCTTCTCCTCTTCAGAAATGACAAGTTAGAATTTTTGTCAAGCTTATTAACTAGTCATATTGTAATAATACTGAAAATGACCAACTGTCATAAAAGCTAGGAGACGTGGCATTTTAACATTATTTTTTTTATTTTTTTTTTTTTTAAAGATTTTATTTATTTATTTGAGAGGGAGAGTGAGAGAGAGAGTGAGAGAGAGAGCACAAGAGGGGGGAGCGGGAGAGGGAGAAGCAGACTCCCCGCTGAGCAGGGAGCCCGATGCGGGACTTGATCCCGGGACTCCAGGATCATGACCTGAGCCGAAGGCAGTCGCTTAACCAACTGAGCCACCCAGGCGCCCGCATTTTAACATTATTGCTGTTGCTTACCAAAGTAATCAGACCTGTATATTTAAGGTGACTTTTTTAAAAGAATGAAATTTTCCACTGTGTACTGAACTTTTTCTTCCCATTTGGCAAAATAGTAATACATTTTGATAAATATAAAGAATAAATACATTGCAAAGTGTTGCCAATGCAGTTTCCAATAAATTGATAAAAACAGCAGTCTACTTTTTTTATTCTAGGTGATTATAAAGATTCTTTGGCTACCTAATTAAAGATTATTTGTAGGTTTTTACTTTTAGAAGAGCATTTAAGATCGATATATTTTGCTTTTTCATGTACTATCATTACTATTAATATATTAAAAGAAATTGTTATCAAAGTCAATGTACATATATATTAAGGTGTCAAATGCCTATTTTTCACTCATCTTAACAGATATTGTAGGAACAATGAAAATTAACTTAGGAATTAGGAGCTTTCAAGTTCACCAGCCTTGAGATGATGACTGATGATTTGGGCTACCGAAAAGAAATGCATCTGTGGAGGTAGGAGTGTAGATACTATTTTTTTTTTTTTTAAAGATTTTATTTATTTATTTGAGAGAGAGAGAATGAGAGACAGAGAGCATGAGAGGGAGGAGGGTCAGAGGGAGAAGCAGACTCCCCGCCGAGCAGGGACCCTGATGCGGGACTCGATCCCGGGACTCCAGGATCATGACCTGAGCCGAAGGCAGTCGCTTAACCAACTGAGCCACCCAGGCGCCCTGTAGATACTATTTAAAATAAAAATTACACAATATTCTAGCTGTTTATAGCCTCTGATGGAGAAGCAAAACAAAAAAATTTAAAACAACCGTGCATGCCAGGTTCTAAAAGGTATAATTAAATTTCGTTTATTGAAGTCCATGGAGTTCTGGTAGGCCAGTTTTATCTTCTTTCTGAAAAACTAAATAACAGAACATCAATAACAACTGTTGACACTAAACACAAATGAATGTCAGAAGTTATTTTGTACTCAGGATATATTATTCTTTTGGAAATAAGACTATGACAAAGTCTTGTGATTCTGTATTTTCCAATTTTTCCCAATTATATTAAATTTGAATTAAAGAATGTTTCAACTACTTAGTTGACATATTTATTCCCAATTTTTATTTACTTTTTTTAAGATTTTTTTTTTTGAGAGAAAGAGAGAGATTACGAGCAGGGGAGGAGGATAGAGGGAGAAGCAGACTCACCGGTGAGCAGGGAGCCCAATGCGGGACTCATCCTAGGACCCTGGGATCATGACCCAAGCCAAAGGCAGACACTTAACTGACTGAACCACCCAGGCGCCCAATTCCCAATTTTTAAAGTTACATAAAGCATTACTCAATCAAGTTATCAATGCAGCGCCATTATTAGTCATTGTTTTTATAGAAAAATAATTGATTTGTATTGCTGGGATGAGAGAGCTCTTATGGAACTAACAACAAAAATGGCATTGTTCATGAACTGGACATAAACCTTTTGGCTTTGGTATTCAGCCCTTTAGAGATTTCAACAGTAGGAGATGGTGTTAGGTTACAGCCTAAACAGTTGGTACCTCTTGACTTTTATTTATGTTTTGTGAACTAAACCAGGAAAAAAAAGTTGACCCTACCCCAAGATGCTTTCTTATGCAAGGTTGGCGTACTATCTTACAGTGAATGTTGGGAGTACTAACTTTTCTTATATTTAGAAATTCCATGTGTACTATTCTTTTGAGATGAGTCATTTTCAGGACCTGTTGATTTTAATATAAAATTGAAAATGTTTTCCCCTGCCTTGCTTTTACCAAGAACATTAAGTACTGTATGGATACAAGAACATTAAGTGCCCACCAAACAGATACTTTGTTGTTGCTTTTTAAAAATATGTAAATTCCTATTTAGACTATTTCCAAAATATTCAAAGTAACTCCTGGAAGTTTAATAGCATGTCAGCAAGATAGAGGGTGTGGATAGGGCCCTGTAGAGCAACATTAGTGACTTTAACCAGGTTTCAGAGTCTTTGCCTTGGCTTTGCAGGATCAAAAACCTGCATTTGTAGATGACTCTCAGAGAGGCTAATATATCCATAGAGCTTAGTATTGGTTTTGAAGCCAAATTACCTAGTTTTGATTCCTGGCTCTACAACTTAAATGTGTGTGTGAGCTGGGGCAACTGCTTAGCCTTTATATACTTTACTCCCCTCATTTAAGGTGGGTATAATAAAGTACTTATCTCAGAGTTATGAAGGTTGTGGGAGTTAGTACCCACAGAGTACTTAAAACAATTTCTAGGATATAATATATATTATTGTAATACCCGTTCATGGTAGGGATGCTCCTTTTCCAGAAACTAGTGTTCTTGAGATTTCCTGAGAAGTTGAATTCTTGTTCAGAACATTACATAGTGTATATGAAGCCCCAGGAGGCTGGGGCCCTTTTTCTCAGTAGACCTGATTGTTCCTCGTACCAGATGTAGTATCTCTTCCCTCGCTGGAGATGTTCCTTACTGCATTACTGAAATTTTCTCTTATCCACGTGCTCCCACTGACGTCTGTTGTTTAGATATTTAGATACTGCCCATCCCTGTTCATTGATGCCCTTTGATTGGTTTAGTATTAATGATAGTTTTAAAAAGTTTTGCAATTTTCTTTTTTTTTTTTAAGATTTTATTTATTTATTTGAGGGGGGGGAGCATGGACAGGGGGAGAGGCAGAGGGAGAAGCAGACTTCCTGCTGAGCAGGGAACCTGATGTGGGGTTCAATCCCAGAACTCTGGAATCACAACCTGAGCTGAAGGCAGATGCTTAACTGAGCCACCCAGGCACCCTTAGTTTTTAATTTTCTTAGACCAGGAAGACAATATTTCTCACTGTTGTGTTTTCAGTTTAATATAAATAGAAGCAATTCTATTTTTAAGTTCTTGGTCAGTAGGGAAGCACTTCACTCTTTTTTTTTTTTTTAATATTTATTTATCCATGAGAGACAGAAAAGGAAGCGGAGGCAGAGGGAGAAGCGGGCTCCCCACTGATCAGGGAGCCCAACAGTGGGGCTCGATCCCAGGACCCCGGGACCACGACCCGAGCCGGAGGCAGATGCCCAGCCGACTGGGAAGCACTTCACTCTTGAGTTTAACAGGAGCATTAAAGGGACATGAGTATACCTCAGCTTTCCAGGGAAATTTATATGTTATGCCTTTAAAAATACAAAAAGAACAGAAGTACTCAGTATTAACTGTGTACTTTAGCTACATAAATTGTGACACAAGTTCTGGTTCTAAGCGCTTTTGCAACAGTGTGAAGACTAAAACTTTATCACCAAGATACCAAATAAAAACTAGGGAGGAAAATTAATGTAACTCAACTAACAATACTACAAATTGCTGTCCTGTGGAGAAAGCTCTACTCTCCAAAATTTCAATTAGGGAATAAACCATGCCCTTCAACAAAAGTTAGGGGGATGTATTAATAATACCTCTCTGCTCTCGTGGATTTTATTATAGGGTTATTACTAAGATATGTAGTGCTTTATGGCTAAAAAGTACTTTTACACATCTTACCTATTTCTTAACTCCATAGAATTAGACCAGCCATTTCATTTTACCCCAAAGAACCAACAGAAAAGTTAAAAAAGTACCTGTGCTAAGGTATAACTAGCTGAAACCTAGATCTTCTTCCAGTAACTCTTAGTAATCCTGTGCTCTTCTCCATTACAATATACTTTCTTCCATGTCAGTTAAATGTCGTATGGTTTCTTTTATTTGGGTGAGAAGCAACTGCTTTGTTTAAACTTTAGGGAAAGATAGTGATAAAGTCCCTAGACTCTAGTAGTTCACGTAAGGAGATTAGGATGACTCCATTAGTGGAGTATTTTAAGAGATTCTAAAGGTAGAGGCGAGATCGTTAAATACTCCTTTGGAGTGGTTAGTTACAAAGATAATTTATCAACTTTTTTCTTTTTGTTGCAGAAGTTCTTAGGAAGAACCTCTTGGTAAAACCAGGCTGCTGCGGCTGGCAGCAGTTGCCTTTTTAAGTAATGCACTGTTGAGGGCACTGATCTGACAGTCCATCCCAAAAGCCAACCTGTGAGAGAGGTCACTAAATTCCAGATAGATAGATAGATAGTCAATATATTTATTTAATCCAGGAGCAATTCTATAGCAATTCTATAGCCTCATTTGCAGTACTACTTGGATGATAACCCCAAAATGTGCAGTAATAAAAGAAGGATAGCTGCTGATGGCTAATATGCCTCTATACAAAACCAGATCGTCAGATACCAACTTGTTGGAATAGAAGAGTGACTTACACATTCTTGCTTACTGTACTTTTTATAGTTACGGTTTTTCCTTTGGCTAAGTCTTGGCAGAGGTAATTCATAGGGGTATAACTCCAAAAAAAAATTTGGAAATAGGACCCAGAACAATGAAATAATTGCTGGTTTGAAAGTGAGCCATCTGGAATTTCAGAGTGTGAATTAATTATTGTATATTATATTTTTTCACCCTTATGTATTCCCTTGTTTATTTTTTTCCTTCCCCTTCCTTACTCCCACCCCCCCTCCTGAATACACTATTCCCAGTTCTCTGGATTTTTGAGTAAAATATGTGTGTGTTATTTTATGTCTTCATCAACATATTTCCTATCTGGCAGGCTATTGTCCTTAGCAACAGCAGCAGAAACAAACCTGGGGCTCAATAATTGCAAGAAATCCTTTTTTAATGAAGGGGCTAGCTACTCTTCTTGCCTTTCCCATTGCTACATAATACCTAATATTGTTCAAATAGTAATTATTAACGTCTGCTCATTTCTACAATGACGTTTTTGTGATAAGCCTTCTTCGGAAGGCTGCTCTAACAAAGTTTTACTTTTGTTTTTGTAAATTGCCTCATTAGAATATTATACATCCCAGTAGAGAAATGCTCTCAAGATATATGCATCCACTTAACTTTTCAGCTCTAAGATTGCATATTTGGCTGATATTTGTTAATTTAAAACCCATTCAGCTTTTTACACCTGGGGAATTTGGAAAGAATAGTGCGGGAGTTATCCAAAATCAACACCACAATTTGATTTCTCTTTGAAAAAGATTAAGAAAAATGCAAACTGAAAGTCACTTTCAATAGGTTTAGCAAAAGAGAATGATGTTGGTAGAAATAACTTTTTTCTGTAACCTTAGTTTTCATATAAAAGAATAACATTTTCTCTTAAAACAGCACATGCTTTGAAAAAAACTTCAGGTGCTTGTGAAGACACTAATTTTTTTAAAGTTTGAGAATTTGGGAAATAGCAGTGCCACTTAAAAACAACAGCCTTTTTGTAAAGAATTAGAATATGCCTGAAAATCAGTAGAACAGAGTAAGCGAATTCTTTATGGAAAACATGGCACAGGATGGATTTTAAAGAAAGTCTGAAATTGCTAATTGAGGTAATATATTTAGGAGAATAAACCTAGTAAAGGTCAGAGCCAGTGAGTATTAGGGCTGAATCACCAATGCCCCAAGATGGTATGTGCTAATGAGAGTCTAACCCCAGATGCACAAAAATATCAAATATACTATTTTCCAGTCCTCCAAAATGTTCAAAACACTTTCAAATACAAAGTTCAGTAGAGGCTTTTGTCTTCCAGGTGCAAATAGTGTACAGATTGGGCTGAAGGGACGTAAGGAAAGATTGCAAATTATAGACTAATGGAATAGGTGATGGGATACCAAAGATAAACTTTCTGGACATCGTTTCTTTTACCTAGAGCTAGTTTAGGTTGCATGGTTCTTTTGTTGCAGGTTGTAATTATCTCCAGTTACGGTGAGTTTATTCAGTGGTTACACGTGTACAGTCATCCCCAAAAAGCCAAATAACCCAACTTCCGGTAGAGTACAGCACAGCAACAAGATGTTCACTTCTGTGTCTTGCATTCTTGTGATTCAGCTACCCCACTACCAGCTAAAAAATTGGTTCTCTACATCCGCTATGCTGATTATTATGAGGTGTTAGGATTACTGCTGCATAATGGTACATGGAAGAACATGTCTAGAATTTAATGCCTCTTGGATACTGTGCTAGAATTAAGAGTATATTAGGAGTATATATAACACACTAACTAGAAAGATGCGGGAAGATGAAAACAGTGGTAAGGAATGGACCTAATATTTCTATATTAAGTTAAAAGAGATAAGGATAAACTACCGGGAATGGTCAATGTAATTGGTAGGAAAGGACTTTTGAACAGAGGGGGCAATCTGTTAGGGAAGTCTTGAGTTAAATGTCTTAGCAAAATCTGGTAATGGGAAAAGAAAAGCATTCCAAAGCCCTCTTCCGTAAGGAGGACCTGGGAAGGATATAAGGATACGGAGGAAATGAAAGTGTTCTAAAGGTCTATTTTAGTAGGTGAGGGCATGATGCTGTGTGGAAGGGAAGTTCTTGGCTAGAGAAATAGTTGTTACCTTGTTATCACACAATAGTGCTTGATTCTGAATCAGGAACAAGCAAATAATCCTTAATGCATATCAGTTAGAATAGAACTTTCAAGTTATCAAGGATCAGCAAAGCTGATTTGGTAAAGGAAAAGAAAAATGCAGGAAATACAGTAATATAAAATAAAGGAAAATGAAGAAACATCTTATATGCTTGCATGGGAGAATTTAATATCATAAAATACCATTTTTCATAAACAAAAAATTTTTTTAATTAGAAAAAAAAAATCTGAAAAAATACATAAGTGAATGCCTGAGAGTATCCAGAAAAGTGTTTTAAAATAACCACAACAAGAGATACTTGTTCTAGATGTCAAGGAATAACATAAAGACATTTTGATTAAATCATTCTGGTATTGACAGTAATATAAAATAGATAATGGAAAGAAACAAGAATCCAGAACAGATCCAGAAATAGATACAGGAGATAGCTCTCTCTATATATCTACCTACCTCTGTCTCTGTTTTTCTTTCTTCAGTAGGAAAAGGATGAATTATTTGATAAATAGAGAAAATATAATTGGTTACACATCTGGAAGGAAATGAAACTAAAAGTGTATCTTGTATCATGTACATAGAAATATATGAGTATAAGAAAATTCACAAATTTTGTTTGGCAGAAGTTCTCATAAAGTTAAGGGATAAATAATAGAATTAAAAAAAAAAAACATAAAAGACAGATGGAAGACTAATATCTATAGTATACATAGAACTCTTCTATTTTGCCAAGCAGGGAGTGTTAAAAAAATATTCAATGACACTTGTTAAAGATGGTAAGGCAGACTTTATTCAGGACCATCAAGATAGGTATAAGGACTACTGCAGAGATTGGGCTCAACTCCCAGTGTAGCATAGGGAAGGGAGAATTTACAGCCAAGGAGCAGGGTGGGGATCAGGGTCACTTGGGTTGGTGGAGAATTAGCAACCTGATCAGATATTGAGAGTGAGAGGGTTCTGGTTAAACTGACCTGCCAGAGTTCTTGCTGAGACCAGATTTTACAAGGAAGTGCACAGGTGGGGCTAGGAGAAGTTTAAGCCTTAAAAAGTGTTGGTCAAGCAAAGAATCATGTAAGAAGTAATCCAGTAGAAAATTGATAAAAAGGACAAAGAATGTAAAGAGGCAAGTCATAGAAGAGTAAATCTAAATGAGCAACATGCTTATAGAGATACTCCCAATAGTAGTCTGGGAAATGCAAATTAATGTAACATGATTTTACATTTATCAAATGGGTGTTAGTAGGTATTTTAGATGATAACACTGATTGATGACAAGAATATAGGGAAAGAGTACTCAAACAGTGGTGAAAAAATTTCTTACAATATGAAAAGAAATTGGGTAAGATATATGGAACTTAAATTGTATGTACACTTCAACCCAGAAACTCCACTCTTAGGAATATAACTTACAGGAAAAAAGTCAATATTATATAAAAATACATATACAGGAATAGTTGTTGAAGCATGACTTTGGGTGGCAGAAAACTGGAATGCACATCAATAGAGAAGTAGTTGCACAGACTGTTACAAATACACTGAAGTGTTAAAAGGGGTGAATTTAAGTTACATTTTAGAGTTGAAGGAATTTTAATGAGGTGGTATTAAGTGAAAAAAAAGATGCTGTAAAGAGTATAATATGAAAAAATTTTTTTTAAAAAAAAACAGAAGTCAGGGCACCTGGGTGGCTTAGTTGATTAAGCATCCAGCTCTTGATTTCAGCTCAGGTCATGATCTCAAGGTCATAGGACTGAGCCCTGCATTAGGCTCTGCGCTGAGTGTGGAACCTGTTTAAGATTCTCTCTCTCTCTGCCCTTTCCCTCCCCACCTCAAAAATAAGTTAAATAAATAAATAAAAATAAAAAGACAAAAGTCCTCCATATGCTTATATGTATATGTGTACTCTGTGTGTGTGATTACTTGGACATGCAGAAAATAGGAATGGTGCATATCATGCTCTTTGTTGACATAAGCTCCATCTAATTGGCTGATGTGCATGAGGAGAAGGAGAGATGGAAGAGGAGAGAGGTAATGGCGAACCAAAAAAGCAAAATACAAGACTACTAAAAGAAAGTAAAATATGTTATATGATCACATTTAGGGAGTTATGTATATATACATATATATGCAAATCTAAAATAATTGAAGGAAGAACATCACAGAAGTCTTCCTCTTTGAAACTGGAGGCACCTTCCCTCTATTAATTTTTAACACCATGCCAACCTCAAAGATCTTGAACCCTTAATGTTCTGTACAACCTATCTTTCCTGAAACTAGTATTTTTTTTTATTTTTATTTTTTAAAGATTTTATTTATTTATTTGAGAGAGAGAGAATGAGAGAAAGCACATGAGAGGGGGGAGGGTCAGAGGGAGAAGCAGACTCCCTGCCGAGCAGGGAGCCCGATGCGGGACTCGATCCCGGGACTCCAGGATCACGACCCGAGCCGAAGGCAGTCGCCTAACCAACTGAGCCACCCAGGCGCCCCTCCTGAAACTAGTATTAATGTTCTAGAAGAGTTAGCTGACATCACATGAATGAAGAATATGAAGGACTTAAAATGTGAATTTTCCCCTCTCTTCACCACTTACTTCAGTTTCAGCTTCTCAGCCTCAAATCTCTTTTTCTGGGGGCGCTTGGGTGGCTCAGTTGGTTAAGCGTCTGCCTTTGGCTCAGGTCATGATCTCAGGGTCCTGGGATCGAGCCCCACATCCGGCTCCCTGCTCAGCGGGGAGCCTGCTTCTTTCTCTGCCTCTGCTTCTCTTCCCCAGCTTGTGCTCACTCTCTCAAATAAATAAATAAATAAATCTAAAAATATATATATATATATATATTTTTTTTTTCTGTCACCAAGTGGCCAACCCCTAGGGAAGTGTCAATGCCCATTTAGTTCTTAAATCAGCTCCTTTGTTGAAGCTCTCACTTTACAGTCCTGGACCCATGATAGAAGGGCCCCTGAAGAGAAATAGAGAGAGACATTATTTCAAGTTGGAATTTGAATTACACTTTCCCATAGAAGCATTTTGTAAATTTTGGTTCTAGGCTTTCTAATACCGTTTGTGCTAGAGTTCAGGTAAAATTAAGCACTAAGTAGGTTTTTGAGGCCTTTCCTGGGAGAATAATCACCAGCTATAATCTTATTTCTAATAGGAAATACAGTGTATTGCACACTTAAAAAATATGAAACCAAGCTGTTGGTAAATTAGGAACTATCTTAGTGAAAGAATTTTATAAATTATAAAGCTCATGTACAAATGTTGAACATAAGGGTGATCCAGTTTTGATTTGGTGGTAGTCTTGGCAGTTATGATTGACGAGAATTATTTTCCTTCAATCCTCACTGCTGCCTTTGAGACCATCCTGGAGCTCTCTCCTAAGCCAAAGTGACTAACCTTATAAGGTAGAGAAGCCTCCTCTTCAGTCAAGGCTTTATTCATTTTGGGTTATTACAGTTATTACCCTTGTTTCTGCTGCAGGGCTAGGCTCTGAATTTTTACCTACATTTCCAACCCTAAATAGGAACCACAGGTCATAAGAAGGTGGAAAAGAAAGTTAACATTTATTGAGCATCTAACTGTGAGCCAAGTTGTTTAATCATTATAGTAACTATCAAGTAGATATTCCAAATGAGGATTTCACAGGATTAAATAATTTTCCTTGTCTAGCATCAAGTAAGTAGTGGAGCTAGTTTTTAAAATATAGGTAATAATTTTTCATTTTAACTTTTATTTAAATATAACAGATATACTAAACAGTTTATGAATCAGAAGTGTTCGTTGTTGAATTTTCACAAAGTGAAAACTCTGAAACCAGCCTCCAGGTCAAAAAAATGAAACATTACCAGAATCTCAGAAGCTGCCCAGTGCATGCTTGTTATCCTCTCCCCAAGAGTGACCACTCCTGATTTCTAACACTTCTAACATCAGAGTAGTTTATATTATATCAGTTTTGACTGTTTTTGAACTTTATATAAATGGGATCATACAACATATGATTTGACTATTTTATGTCTGGCTTCTTTCAACTTTCTGTTTGGGCAGTTCATTGATATTGTTACATGCAGTTGTAGTTTGCTCATTCTCATTACTGTGTAATACTCCGTTGTGTGAATATACCTCAATTTGCTTATGCATTTTACTATTAATGGACATTTGGATAATTTCCAATAGCTAATTAGCTATTATGAGTAGTACTGCTATGAGCATTCTTGTACACACATATATTTTAGTGCACAAATGTACACCTTTCTGCTGAATGTATACTTAGGAGGGCAATCGCTGTGTCACAGGATTTGTATTAGGAGTCTTGATTACTTTATATTTTTCTTAACTGCCAAACAGTTGTCCAAAAGTGGTTATACCAATGTACACTCTCCCCAGCCGCCTATGGGAGTTCTGAGAGTCCTCTCATCCATTCTAACAGAGGCATTTTTTTTTTTAAAGATTTTTATTTTTATTTATTTGACTGAGAGACAGTGAGAGAGGGAACACAAGCACGGGGAGTAGGAGAGGGAGAAGCAGCTTCTCGCCGAGTAGGGAGCCCAATGCGGGGCTCGATCCCAGGACCCGGGGATCACGACCTGAGCCGAAGGCAGACGCTTAATGACTGAGCCACCCAGGTGCCCCTAACAGAGGCATTTGGAAACAAGGTTTCTGACTCTAAAATCCAATGTCATTATGTTACTTTAAATTTTATTTAAAGGTAAGAACTTGGTAACAGTTTTCTTTTATGAATTCCATGATTCTTTCTAAGATTTTTATTCTTTGTTCATTAAGTGAGTTTCCTTTTTTATACTGGAAAATATATCTGTGCTGAATAGAATTTAGCAGGGTTAGCAGTGTATCGGAGGCCTCATGCAAATATTTATCTTCACTGAACCCAGCCTCTTCTATTTTCTCTGCATGGGTGAAAAGAATGGCAGTGTAATTCTTCCAAGCATGTCCCAGAAGTTCCTGAAAGAAAGAAGTTAAATGGCTATTTGCCTTGGCCTATATTCCTCAAACACAAGCAAAGGAGTGGTCCAACATAGACAGTCAACAGATCTGGATGTCATTATGTTACTAAAAGCTGATATATGTAATGGGAAGTGAAGACGGGGTCAAATAATGTAAGTAAATGGAGAAAGATGGGTGGATTTTGTAAAAAAAAAAAAAAAAAAAAGGGAGGGGGCTGTATTTCTACATTTTATTTTGCTCTTATAATTTATAAATTATAAGAGCAAAATTCAGAACTGTATATTATTAATGCTGCATATGATACAATTTCATTTACAACATTCAGCAATAATTTATATTTACCTGCCAACCTGAAGCTGTTAGAACCACAATTCCTTTAAGTCAAAGGACTTTGGCCAAGGGAATTGTCATATCTTTTTTTATAGGAATGTTTGTTATTATCATAACTAAAAGTATCCTCTGAGGATTTATAATTACATAATCTGGTTACAATCTATTGATTAATCAGATGACATGTAATGGAAAAGTTAAGATCAAACTACATTTAGTGATTTGGAACAACTACAAAATACCACTGTGATTTGCATCCTCTTCACGTGCCTAGAATCAAGCCCAGTTTATCAGATGACTTCCTCTAATGTGGTTGAAAAACATCAAAGACTGGTATTCCTTTGGTTAGTAATATGTGGAAGTTGGTTATGGAATAATGTCTTTTTTGATTAGTGAAAATAAGCTGATATAAAATGGAAGTGACAGGATGTGGCAAATTGTTCACACAATATGAAAGGTGTCTAGAAATAACCATTTAACATTTTTAATATTTCAAAAGTTATATGAAATCATGACATTGTGAAAGTAAAATGACATTCCCTTCATTCCAAATATTCTCGTTACCATTATATTTTCAAAGGTGCTACTGGTTTATAATAGCAAACTTGGAATTTAGACCCTCACCATCATCTCAGATAGAAGGTTTAAAGTATTACTTATTTCTGAGTCCTCAGAAAAATATAAAATACTTAGGAATAAATATAACAAGAAATATCCAGGACCTCTAGTAATCAGAAGAAAGAAAGAAGAAAGAACAACTAATATTTAGTGCTAGGTATTGCTGGGCACTTTACAGGCTTTATCTTTTTGAAATTCAACATAATGCTTTGTGGGAGATAGTATCAGTACAAACTCTGGTTTAAAAAAATCTTAAAAAATTGAAAGACAGTTTGGGAAACTATTTTCAATGTATATAACAAATGTGGGATTGGTATTTATAAGACTGAAAAACTGAAAATGAAAGGAAGAGAGAAAGGGAGAGAGATGAAGGAAGGAAGAATCAAGACATGTAAATAATATGGAAATATGGCAACTGTGGGACAATATATTTAAACTTAAACATCTCGAGACCATGGTTACCAATTATAATTCCTAATATAGTTTGTCATTTATCAGAGCTATGTATTTACATATTTATCTCTGTACCTTGACCATGAGCTTTTGGAAGGCAGAGTCTGTCTTCCTATATCAATCGAAGCCTCTAGCACATTGTAAACTCTGAGTAGAAATTGGTTGGATTAATCTGTAATTTGGACCCTCACCATCATCTCATACAGAAGGTTTAGGGTTTTATTTATTTGTTTTGAGTCTTCGGTTTTGAAGTTTAATCTTTGGGACACAAAATTTACCTTCCTATAAAATTTCTCTTTTGTTCTATAGTTCATTCTCATGGATTTGCATGTAGTCTGCACTTTCTCTTTTGCATTCAGAAAGACTCTCTCAATGAGTAAGTCCAAAATTTTTCCTCATATCTGTTTAAAATTTGTCTACACCATAGAATAATTGTATATTTCTGATTCTCCTAAAAGTGCCCTGCCTGAAGAAAATCTGAACTGAAGTTTCAAGATCAGTACATTAAATGAATAATTATTTTTAACAGATTCTAAACTTTACAAAAGAATTTTTAAAAAGGTACTTTAATTGGTATATTCTTATGTGCCGTCAAAACACAAATTAGCAAAATTTAAATTAACCCAACTTTTAAAGACGATAGCTCTTTGTAAATCTAAGTATATGTGTAATGTCAACATCACATTTTAGGTAATAGTGACATAGCAAA
The DNA here is from genome assembly GCF_002201575.2 of Neomonachus schauinslandi. NCBI lineage: Eukaryota > Metazoa > Chordata > Mammalia > Carnivora > Phocidae > Neomonachus > Neomonachus schauinslandi. The sequence continues at coordinate 116,356,920 of NC_058404.1, read as the reverse complement.
ATTTGTCATGCTCAGCATGTTGTAACATATTTCTTGTGAGAGAAGATCAGAGAGTCACAAAATAAAGTGGTGTTATGGTTTGAATTGTGTACCCCCTCCAACTCATATGTTGAAATCCTAACTTCTAGTACCTCAGAATGTGACTTTATTTGGCAATAGGGTTGTTGCCAATGTAATTAGTCAAGTTAAGGCCACTAATGCAATACGATTGGTGTCCTTATAAAACAGAGAATTATGGACAAAGATATGAATACAGAGAAAAATGCCATGTAAAGATAAAGACAGTCATCCATAAGCCAAGGACAGAACCCTTGGATAAAGTCTTCACTTACAGCCCACGGAAGGAACTAATCCTGCTAATGTTCATTTCAGATTCCTAGCCTCTGAAAGTGAGGGGTAATAAATTTGTGTTGCTTACAAGCCATCCAGGTAGTGAACCTTGTTCTGGCAGCCTAGCAAATTAATACAAATAGTTGAAAAATTAATGAAGTGCTAAATAGATCTATTTTCTGGGAATAAAAAGATTCCTGGGTTATGTGCATCAGAACCACTTGAGATGCTTGCTACAAATGTGTCAGAATCTTTAGGGATGGAACCTGGGAATTTGAATTTTAAAAAGAATTCCAGGTGATTTATTCCTCCTGCAAATATTTATTGAGGGTTACTTTGTTCCAGGGACACAGTGGACCGTGACATACACTTTTCTGCTTATGTCTAGTGGAGATTCTTTTGTACTAACTTAGAACTGAGGAAGAGGGGCAGACAGGAAAGAAAATACTTTCCATTTGTTGTAATTGCAGGTGTTGTGATAGAAAATATATTGGTGCTATAGAGGCAGACATTTGGCCCAGTTTGGGGTGGGGGTGGAAAGTGAGGTAAAGGGAGGAGTCAGGAGAAGTTTCTAGCATGTGATGATGCCTTGAGCATAGGAATCAACAAGAGAGTCATGGGGCAGTGAAGACATACCAAGTAAAGAGAGTGATTGAGCCTTATTGGGGATTGTGTAGTATTGGGACTTTACTTCTATATAGTTATTGATCCTTGAACATTCTTGTCTCTGAAAATTTCTGAAATTTAGAGTTAGTTCTGATATTCACCCAGTACATTATTAATGTGTTTATTTTGATTGTCATAATATTGAAATGTGTGTTACAAGTTAATAAATAGACACTACCCTTAACCTCTTGAGGGCTACCCCCAGGTCTACCCCATGGGTTTTGGTTGATGCATGAACCACATTTGTCATTAAATATTTTTAAAACATCACCATAATAAAAATTCATGCTAAATAAACTGTTTGGTCCAAGCGATCCCTTCCTGAGTTATATATTATAATAGAATTCTTCTTTTGCTAGGTTAGTACTTATTGCATTCAATGGTATAACTTTCACAGTATGTCTTTAGTTCCTGGTTTTCTGGGTTGTAACATTAACACATTCCCTTTTTGTCTCCATCAGACATTTCCTATACTTTAAACTGTAATAACATTCGGGAAAAATGAGTTAAATCACCTAAGGAAAATAGATTTGTAAGCTCGGCACTACTTACAAGTCCATGTGTTCAGCCACTGGGAAGTTTTTACATGTTGATAATTATTTATGAAAGGATGCTCATGTCCTAAACTGTGAGGGAAATTGCACTTTTGAATTACTGCCAGAAATAGAAGAGAATGGTTGATTTAGCTTATAATCTTTAGATTGATTTTTGGCCAGAAAATAGTTGACTATTTGAAAATAGTGTCACTTGGTGTATAGTCATCATGTTAGTGGCCAAACGTGTTCTCTATGGACCCAGAGAAAGAATAATCACAGTTGATTGATACCTCACATAAAAATCCAAGAGTAAGATAAGTTAATGTAAGTTATCTGGTGTTAATAATTTAAATATAGTACTAAGCTAGATGGAAATTTTACAATCAATCACGAATTGTTTGGTTTCAGAGTGCTAATGGGTATGAGTCCATCTAGTCCTTTTGGGACAGCTCGTTAGGATATAAACTTTGTTTTCCAGGAATTATGTTCATTTTCCCAGGACCTCACCAGCCCTGCCCCATTTGTTTGTGGTTGATGAAATCATAGCATCTGGACTTTTTAGGGGGAATTTTTTAAAAAGCCAACTATTACATCAACTGAGAAAAAAAATTATCATGGAACAGGAGGACAATAAGGACCATTCTTTATATTTCAGACTATTCCTTTACTCTCATCCCACTTAAAGCACCACATTTCCTTCTCCAAGAGCTGAATGATAAGACCTTGTTAGATCAGATTCAGTGAATATTCAGCCTTACAGATCTTCTGTCCAAATTGCCTTATTTTACAGAAGGGGATATCGTGACATGTGATGTTAAATGGCCAAAGCCGCACAGCTGATTGTTGGCAGGCCTGGGCCTATAACAGAGGTCCCCTACCTGCCCGGACATGTCCTTCCCACTAAATTGGAGCTTCTCACTTTAACCTTTACTAAACCAGTGAATTTTCTTCCCAGATTTTTTTTCTAAATTAATAGGGAAGTTCTTATACATCAGGGCTGTGTAAATTTGATTTCACTCTGATTTTCTTCTGAAGCCTATCAAGATAATCCTGAAGAAGGTTACAAATAATATGTCCTAATTTTAGCATAAGACAAAACTAACAATAAAATTATAATGGCCATAGCTGACATTTAGTGTACACTCGTCTTGTGCTAGTGCCTGAGTTAATTTACTGTTATGTTATTATGAAATTAGTCCTGAAAATAACCCAGTCAAGTAGACACTATTATTTTTCCCAATTTACCAATGAAGAGATTGAAATTTAGAGAAGCTGCTTGCCCAAGGTCATAAAGCAAATAAGTAACTAAGTAGGAGCTTGAACACAAGTATAACTTACTCTAGAGCCCATGCTCTTAACCTCTATAATAGATTGCTCATGTCTAGTAATTCGTTTGAATACTCATCACAATTTGCATAGTGTGCAAATTGTTAACAATGATAGTAGCTTTCTGTGAATCTACTATTAGTCAGGCACAATGCACAATCCCATTACATTCATTAAACATAACCCTTAAAACTCTTCAACATAGGTAAAATTATTCTCATTTTATGAGGAACTGAAGCCAAGAAACTCATAGTAACATTTATAGGCTTATTTTTCAACTAAATTCTATCCAACAACTAAGCCCATTATCTTCATTAAGTATTTTCAGGCCATGCATTGGCCTTTCTGAGCCTTTTGTATACACACCCACCTATAACATCAATATTTGAGTTGTTCATTCTAAATAAAAAATATCTCCTTGAAGCCTGATTATGTACAGAAATAATACATGGTACCATGATAGTGGAAAGAATTTGGACTTAAGTCAATTCCTGGATTCAGTTCCTAGTGCAGTTTGGCGGCTTGCTAGCACTTTTCTTAAGGTGACTTTATTCTGTCTTCTTTTATTCACTATTTGTGGATTTTTAAGTAACATTCAAATGATATTCAGATAATATTTAGATGAATCATGCCCTTTATTTCCCAATTTTGGGAAGATGACTCACTGACATCTCCACCATTTTGCTGTAAATTATGAAGGCCTAACATAAATAAAGAAAAAAGGATCATTTGGGGAAATGTTTCATTTGTCATAGCTGGCAGCCTATAACCCCTCTAAAAAATATTAGAGCACAAATTAAAAGAGATATTTAAAGAGACCATAGGGAGGTACAGGAAAAAAGAGGTCACTTCTCCGGCATTGGCTTTGTAGGTTCCTTCCATGGCAGGTACGAGTGCCCCCAGAAAGGAGGAAAGGAAAAGGGAGAAGGCAGATATTCCATTCCCCATTTTGCATAAGCCAGGAAGAAAAAGAAATCCAGGGTGTGTCTGGAACCAGAGGACCTTAACAACTCCTTGCTCTTCCTAACAGCTGTTGGTCCTGTTGAATATTCAGACATTCTGCAGCTGCTTCCAATCTGTGAGCACATCCAGATGGCTGCCACCAGTAACTGAAGCACCTTCAGGAAGAAGGTCATAAACAGCCAGCTTGTGCATAGGCGATCTTCAACCAGAAATTATGATAGAAGCCCAGAATAGGACTGCAGTGCCTCTCAGGGGTCATGGGCCCCTCTGAAGCTTACTAAATCTTGGCTGCTGAGTTTTCCTGGGAGGGAAAAGATATTTATTTAGAAAAAAAAATTCTGGATCTGAGCTTTACTCTAGCCCATCTCCTCTCTGCCTTTAAGTCATGAACTGAACACTGAATTAAGAAGGCAGTGCTAAGAGAAGGTGGCTGTATGCCAGCTACCTTTTAAAAAGATCAGAGACATGTATGAATCAAATTCACTTGTATAAAAAAATTAGGGGATTAAAATAGAGTTCTATATCCTAAAACTGGAAAAAAAATCTATTTTTAAAATGTATGTCTTGTATTTTTTATTTTTTTAAAAAGATTTTTTATTTATTTATTTGGCAGAGAGAGCACAAGAAGGGGGAGCGGCAGGCAGAGGGAAAGGGAGAAGTAGACTCCCCACTGAGCAGTGAGCCTGATGCGGGGCTCAACCCCAGGACCCTGGGATCATAACCTGAGCCGAAGGCAGAAACTTAACCGACTGAGCCACCCAGGCGCCCCTAGAATGTATGTCTTTTAAAATACCCTTTTCAGCTAAGCATAGGACCACCATAGAGAAAAATTTAGAGACATGTGGAGAGAGATTAGTTTTTGAGAAATATTTGTACATTTACTGAATTTACTGAGTTATATCCATCTGTACCTTCAACTAAATGTTTATTTAATAGCAGCTTTAAATGAACTTTAAAACTTACTTAAAAAATTACACTGATGGAATGGCAACAGGTTTTCCCCCACTTGATTTCTACCAGAAATATTGTTTGAAATGCAGGCTTTAATAGTTTAGGGGAGGTTTGTGGGCTTTCTTAGATTCCACATTGTTTCTTAATTGCAATCATCTTCTCTTCTTTACTTTTGCACAGCATGTCCTTGACTTTTCAGGAGTTGGATGATGAGGAATATTTTTTATACTCTTGTCACCCTAATTTTTTCTGCTAGTTTGTTGTGATTTCACATATGGCTTTTTTTTTTTTTTTCATTTTTAAAAACATGCACAGTTACTGAAAAAAAAGTGTGTCTGTCATTTAGAACAATCTTATGCCTTTACTAGTTAAAGGGAAAAAATATTTCTCTGAATCTAAGTATACTATCTTTCTAAGTATAACAGATCCTATATCGATGTGATCAGAAATTGGGCCAAAAGAAGAGTAGCATTTATACAAATTCTTGAATGAAAAATGTCTGCTTTCTATTCTCCCTGTAGTTTACCTATGGAGCTTCTAGTAATGATGAGTTCTCTTATCTCGGTGACTTAATGAGGCTACTGAGTAATACTAGTCAAGTCCAGCAGTTAAATTTAGGTGGCTCCAGACTAGAGAATCAAGAGATTGAGTAGAATGGAGCAGCTCAATGAGCAGTTTCCAGGAATTGTTGGTTATAGATGGACCTGGTTCATATATGTGTGTACCATATGTAAGTATTACTCCCTCCATCTCCTAGTTATAGCCGTACTCAGAACCCCTCCCCATTCCAAGGTCCTTACCTAGACTGGCTGACAAGCTTCCAACTTAGTGACTTCTAATAAATGAACAAACAAACATGGATGGACCACTTGGCAAAGGTGGCATATGTTATTCATGTTCACATTGAGGTCCCTGTGGTCTTTTCTTGGCCACAGTGGATCAGTTGCTGACCCTACAGATGATGAGGCACTCAGAGCATCTGAAATTCCTGATTTCTTTCCTATAAATAAAGCATAGTTCACCATGATGTAAGTCACAGTGAAACCTGCTTTCCCCCAGGCTACATTATACTACTTTGGCACTTAACGCATTGTCTTTACTTGTTTATTTGTCTCTTCTACACTGTTAAGTTTTTTGAGGACAGGGCTCATATATTGTTCACCAATCATTAAGCTCTGTGTAAGTACCTGATACAGTTTTCAATGACTGAATCAGTGAATGAACACACATTTGTTGCAAGTTTTAGTAGTTCTTAAACTTTGCCATTTTTAAAAAAAATATATGGAAAATTTATGCAAATGCGGGTATGCAGGTTCTACTCTTGAAATTCTGTTTCAGTAGGGCTTAGATGAATATGCATTTTTAACAACAGCTCAGTTGATTCTGAAGCAGATAGTCTGGAGGCCACATTTACAAACTCATTCAGGGGTTAGTTAACCTCTGAAGTCTAGCATCTTATTTGGGGGTGGGAGGGTTTGTCTGTGACATAGTTGTAAAATGACTAACTGAATTCCTCTAAAGGAAATTGTAAAAATGACTCTTGATAGGAAAAATCAAGTAATTTTTACCATTTCTATTTGACCAACACTTGTTTTAAACTTGCTCTAACCTACTCTTTTGAGCATATTGTCATAGGATAATGTCCTCCAAATACAAATAATGGCATTAGTGTAATTGCCTTTTTGTATTACCTGAATCATCTGGACTGAGGAAGATGCTTCCTGTCCGCAGAGAGGCACGTCTGCTCTCTGGACCAGCAGCGCAAGATGGAGACCCTCTTGCCCGAAGTGATGTGCCAGGGCCTCCTTGACCTCCTGTTTCACATGCTCCTGTTTCAACCTGCTGTGTGGATAACCAGGAGTGTCCAACACCTGGATCTGCAGGGTTATCTCTTGCCCTCCTCGACGCATGAAGCCACAGAGGTGACAACTGCGGCCTAGACAACAATCTTTGGTTACAGAACATGGAGAAAAGCTGCTGTGGAAGTCTGTGCTTCCCAGAAGAATGTTCCCAGCAGAACTTTTTCCACTCTGAGTCATGCCAAAGAGGGCCAAGTTGATGATCATGTTGTTGGAGTCTGTCATGTCTGTGGGTAAACAAAGGTTCAGCATAAGCAGTTAGGCTTCTATGTTCACCCAATGTAAGGCTTTTTACGTGGCCTGGAGCACTGCTGGTACTACTTTTGGCTTACTTACCCCTCATTCATAGTGCCTAAAGCATGGAGGAGTGCTCCACTAAAGTGGAGACACCCCAGTGACAGTGGGAAGATTGAAATAATATTGGTAGTTTGCAGTGGGAGAGGAGAGAAAAGTCAAATATAGATAAGGAAGAGATGAGGAAGCAATAATTGCAGGAAAATGAGGGGAAGAAAAACCAAATTACATGAAGATAATGTAAACCATCTTTAGGAGGAATATGTTAACTCATCAATGTGGCAGGTGAGTCGGTTTAGCAATGGGTGCTGAGTTTTCTGAGTTCATTAAAAATACTAGCAGCAGTATTTGAAAATCAATCACTCTTGGAGGAGAAGAAGGAACAGAAGAGTGGAAGAAATGGATCTTTCTGGCATGTTAAATAACATCGCCTACTTCCCCACCTCCCCACCCCTGGAATACACAAGTGGCATCTGCAAAAAATTATCTTTCCTGACTTCCTGAATGTTTGTCTCCTGTGAAACATGAATACTGTTAAAGAAGATTTCTGTTTTTGTTTACTATTTTTTTACAACCAGGCAACATTCTGATGAAAATGAGAACTGCTTGTAATTTTTGTTCTGAAATAATTAATAAATCATTTTCATGGTCTACCATGGTAACTTATTGGCTTTTGAATAAAGGAAGTAAAGCCCAACACATTGTGTAACTCAGTTAGGAGGGAGGAGAATCTTGGGAGAATCTATTCCATTTACAGCACCCCTAAAATGGAGGTAATCTTTTGTGTAGAACATAAGCATTTTAAGGTCATTGATCATTTTCATTAGATCAGTACAACAGAGCTACAGGCCAGTTGCCAAATGAACTCAACCTGCTGATTCAGAAGTAAGGACATTTAATTAAAATTGCATATTTACTATTTTTGCTTATAACTTGTACTTCTATTATTCAGTTTTATGTACCTCTGGCCTTTCTTGTCCTCTATTGCCCCTCACCCCAAACTCCCTAGACTCTACTATGAACATTTTGAAGGAACCTCACACACTCACACAAAAGACACTCATTTTTGGAGCCCCTCAAGGTGACCCCAGTTTACCCAGCTCATTCAGCTGTGTTGGCTGAGCCACAGTCACTCAGATTTCTTTTTACTCCTGAATCAAATGAGTAATTAAAAAAATAATAATTATTATAGAATCCCAATATACTCGCTGTATGTCACCTACCTTTTCCAATCTTAAAAATACTTTTTCCACAAAGACTTCCCTGGAGCCGGTACAGTTGTTCTTTGGTATGAACTTTAACCTTCTGACAGTGTTACCGTACCATTCTGGGACTGATACTGTACGTATTTTATTTAGTTAATCTATGACCAGAATCCTCCCCATAAATGGTTAGTTGTCTTTCTCTAATCAGCACTGACTTTTTTTTTTGTCATCTGACAGGCTGGTCATTTCAACAGATACTTCCTGAAACTTTATTTCCAAGATTAAATTCTTTGTTTTAGGGCATCTCTATTAGGTAACAGCTTATCTACAGCATAAAGATGCAAGATTGACAACTATTAAACACAAACTAGATTCAAAAGCAATGGTTATTTTTTTTTTTCCATTGTAAATGATGGAATGTTCCTCATTGATACTACTTCATCAAAAGTTTCAACAAATAGATATGCAATATACATGCAATCAATAGATATTGAGGTCATAACAGTATTTAGTTCATAAATTCAAAAATTCTATAAGAAAATGCTTGGCTATTTCCATGGAATTGAAATTATCTTATCCTAACTGATGTAATCACTAGCATGCTCATATCTGCACATGTAGTTCCTGTATCAATTAATGATAGCATATTTCAGAAAAGGAGTACAACCAACTGTAAATTGAGGCCAAATACATTTTGCTTAAAATCGGGTTTCATTTTGTTATTGAAAGCTTTAATTTTTTCTCTATATAACCCCTACTTCTCCAACTACCTTTTCAGTGTGTAAGATGTAGAAACCTTAATATGGTTATATTCTGATTCATCTTCTCTTATACCTCTCAAAAAGTCTGTGAAGTATGTATTTCTTTGTGAAGGAATCTTGGAGACATCTGGAATGCCTTATGACTTCATGGGCAGAAAGTTAAAAAGTCTTCCTGTGTGGATATAACAAGGAAAACATGAACCGTTTTCATTCATCTGACAAGCACATTTGGCGTTCTTGAATGGAGCAGAAAGAACCTCCCCCAGGTGGCAGTAGTAGCCTGTTTCCTAAGAAGTGATTTTGAACTAGAATTTATTTGCATTTTCTTCCTCAAACCATAAACACATTCTTCAAATAGGCAACCTACATCAACACATACTAATTGTGTGGGAGATTTTTGAGTAAAGGTAAAATGAAGCCATCTTTCCTATGTTCCACATAAAATGTGACAGATGTAGAAGGTTCTTCTTAGTTTTCCGCTTTGCATTATAATTTAAATCATTTGCTGAATGCAGCAGTTGACAGTTTAACAAATAAGGTTCAGAGTTCATATGTGTGATTAAAAGTTCCAATGAGGCTTCAAAATTTAAAAATAATTTCCAACAGGTTTAATGGTGGTTTTAAATCTAAGTCAATTTAGAGATTACATAGAAGGGTAATGTATTGTTATTAGATGTTAAATAATTGATTTTAATTCTTTTTGGATCAGAGTGAAAAAACAACTTGAAAAATTACCTTCACTCTTTACAGAAACTTGGCTAAATATAATGTAGGTGGAATAAAACTGTATTACTTTAATGGCTGGCTCCGGGGTTTCTCTGAGGAAGGAAATTCTTTGAGAAAATAGTTCGATTAGCTACTTGAAGTAGAAAAGGGGATCCTGATAACATAAGTCAAACTCACAAAAAACTGATTGCCAAACTGCTGGGAATGGGGGAAGAGCCAAGAAGAGAGTAGAGAAGATCAGGGTATATCAAGAATGGATGGAGGGAGGGGGAGAGAGAGAGAGAGAGAAGGGGAAAGGAGAAGGAGGTAGTGGGGGACATTAGAACATGGCAGGAATCTGGATTTCCCACTTGTGCAAATGGCTAAAGGACTATGTTAGAGCAGAGATAGCTAATGTTCAATTTTAAGTTCTTTGCATTTCTGGGATATAAAGTAAGCTGCGTTCATGATTACTTTGTATGAAGGTGGATTTTTGTTTTTGTTTTGTTTTTGGTTGTTGTTAGCATTTTACTTTATTTTATTTTGTTTTGATGGAAATTAATGGAGAAACCTGAGGTCCACTCTAGGTTAGCACAGGATAAGGACCACAGAAGTTGGAGATTGGAAATGACATCTGAACTGAGGTAATTGAGAAGAGGCAGGAGGTTGAAGCTAGAAGGACACTAGTCCCTAGGAGTTTTCAAGAATCTTAGGAAGGATCTTAGACTTTACACAGTCTCTGAAATGAGATACTATGTTGTAAGGGGAACCCCTGTTGACATGAGTAACAATTAGATTTCAAATTACACACACAAGCAGAGTATTAGTTTGCTAGGACTATCATAGCAAAGTATCATAGACTGAGTGGTTTAAATAACAAAAATTAATTTTCTCACAGTTCTTGAGGCTAGAAGTGTGAGATTAGGGCATCAGCTCCTGAAGCCTCTCTCCTTAGCTTGTCCATGGTCATCTTGTCCCTGTCTCTTCACATGGTCTTTCCTGTGTATGTTTGCACGCAAATTTTTTCTTCTTAAAAGGACACCAGTCATAGTGGCTAAGGGCCCACCATAATGACCTCATTTTAACTTAATTACCTGTCTCCAAATACAGACATATTCTGAGGTACTAGAGGTTAGGATTTTAACATATGAATTTGAGAGAGACATAATTCAGCTCATAATGCACACATACACATATATTAACACTTGTGCATATATGTATACATTATAATTATATAAATTGTACATCTCTATACTCAATAAAATTGTGTCTCTATACTCCATAAAATTGAGGTTTAGTATAAGCAGTGCTTGACTTATGGCAATTTGACTTAACACATACTCTTATTATGGTTGTAAACAAATTCCAATTTTCATTGGCTTGAACTGTGAACACATTGCTTATATGTTATGTCTTTTCATAAAAAGAAGACCCTTAGAGTGATAACCAGAATCTGTAATTATGATGTCTAAATGACCTTAACCTTGGCCAACACTGTTGTAAGTCGAGGGGAGCACTGAGAAGCTGGCTATAGTTGGTGGTAACTTAATTAACTCAGTTTCAGCTGGTCTTAGAATAAGACATCAGATCTTACCGTTCCAAAAATTTCAGAGAACACTGGTCAGCAGTTTATATTTTGAGGACAGTCCTAATTTGAATGCATTTTGAAGTTTCTTGGAGCCATGAAGAATACCCATGTCTGAATAGGAATACCGATGGGAATATGAGAAGGCTTCAGTCCAAACTTGGTTGGTTTCACATTTTAAAGACTGTACCAGTCTCATTCTCACTCAGGAACATTTACGATACTGTTTTTTGTTTGTTTTTTGCTTTCCTCCTGAGTATTTCTGATTGATTCTTTTAAGGATTATAAATGAAATTAGTGTATTTCAAAGCATCTAGGAAATTCAGAATAGAAGAGGGGAAAATAGGGTTATTTAAAACATTTTATTTCCTGGCCTGCATGGGACAGTGGCTCCTCTTGGTAACTGACACAGTAAGCACATTTCTTTTTCCAAATTACCCATGTCCTCCCCCTACTTATTCCTCTTCCTTAAGTAACACTACTGTGATGAGAGGCATTAATGATGGGATTATGTTTAGCATGTGAATGGTGAATGGTGTGGAGGCGAGACTAATTGTTGGCAATTACTTAATCAGCGTATGGTATTCTTTTGCTATGCTACTCCATTCGGTTCTCTAAGATTTACTTATAATTTTAACAACTCTATTAATAGTAAAATTGCTTTATAGATTTCTATTTTTTATCCTATATTTGTTAATTTTTCAGATCAAGAATATACTAACCTCTTGAAACGAATTAGAAAAATCTTTTTCTTTGTGGTACTCTGCAATAATTCCAATACCTTGGCAATTATTGGTTTGAAGAAACTTTCACAAAAACAGTTAGGCCAAGCAGCTTTCTAGAGGTTATTCCAGAATAACTTTAAAAATTTTTGCCATAGTAATTTGACTCTTCTTTTGTCAATTTTGATGATTTTTATGTTTTATATTTTAGCATTGATCCCTCTTCTTGTTCTGTGTTGGCTTATATATTGGATTTGACTTTATATACTTAGTAAATGTTTGCACACATGTGTATGTGTGTGTGCACCTATGTATATGCATTTAACTTTTATACTTTTATAGTTTCAAAAGGATTTCCATTAAAATAAATGAAATTTATAATCTCATACCTTTAGGATATAATGAATGATGTGACTTTTATTAAAATAACTAAACTTTTGGTTACCAGCTTTGAGCCCTTTAGGTTGAAAACTAAGAATCACAGGTATACTCATGTTATCATTTACCATTATAATATAGTAAGTCATCATATAAATATATGTTATTACTGAAAAATGAATGCAACCGTGTAAACAAGAGAAAATTAGTAGGCTTTTTGTTTGTTTTTAAGTTTTTATTTAATCACACTGTGCTCATCACAAGTAGACTCCTTAATCCCCATCACCTATTTTACTCATCCCCCTGCCACCTCCCATCTCACAACCATCAGTTTGTTCTCTAGTTAAGGGTCTGTTTCTTGGTTTGGCTCTCTCTTTCTCTCTCTCTTATTTCCCTTTGCTTGTTGGTTTTGTTCCTTAAATTCCACATGTGTGTGAAATCATATGGTATTTGTCTTTCTTTGACTGACTTATTTCACTTAGCATTATACTCTCTAGCTCCATCCATATTGTTGCAAATGGTAAGATTTCATTCTTTCTTATGGCTGAGTAATATTCCATTATACATACACACACACACACACACTACATCTTCTTTATCCATTCATCAATCGATGGACATTTAGACTGCTTCCGTATCTTGGCTATTGTAAATAACGTTGCAATAAACATAGGAGGAGTGCATGTATTCCTTTGGATTAGTGTTTTTGTATTCTTTAAGTAGATACCCAGTCCTGCGATTGCTGGTCGTAGGGTATTTCTATTTTTAACTTTTTGAAGAACCTCCATGTTGTTTTCCAGAGTGGCTGCACCAGTTTGCATTCCCACCAACAGTGCAAGAGGGCTCCCCTTTCTCCACATCCTCACCAACACCTTTTGTTTCTTGTGTTTTTAATGTTAGCCATTCTGACAGGTGTGAGGTGATATCTCATTGTAGTTTGGATTTGCATTTCCCTGATGAGAAGTGATGTTGAGCATCTTTTCATGTGTCTGTTGACCATCTGTATATCTTCTTTGGAAAAACATCTATTCATGTCTTCTGCCCTTTTTTTTTTAACTGGATTCTTTGGGGGGGGGGGTATGTGTGGAGTTTTATAAGTTCTTTATATATTTTGGATACTGACCTTTTATTGGATATGTCATTTGCAAATATCTTCTCCCATTCAGTGGATTGCCTTTCAGTTTTGTTGATTGTTTCCTTTGCTGCACAGAAGCTTTTTATTTTGATGTAGTTCCAATGTTTATTTTTGCTTTTGTTTCCCTTGACTCAGGGGACCTATCTAGAAAGAAGTTGCAATGACCAATGTAAGAGAAATTGCTGCCTGTGCTCTCTTATAGGATTTGTATGGTTTCAAGTCTCATTTAGGTCTTTTATCCATTTATTTATTTATTTTTGTGTAGGGTGTAAGAAAGTGGTCCAGTTTCATTCTTTTGCATGTTGCTGTCCAGTTTTCCTAATACCATTTGTTGAAGAGACTGTCTTTTTTCCATTGGATATTCTTTCCTGCTTTGTTGAAGATTACTTGACCATATAGTTGTGGGTCCATTTCTGGGTTTTCTGTTCTGTTCCATTGATCTATGTGTCTATTTTTGTGCCAGTACCATACTGTTTTTCTTACTACAGTTTTGTAATATAACTTGAAGTCTGCAATAGTGATGCCTCCAACTTTGCTTTTCTTTATCAAGATTGCTTTGGCTATTTGGGGTCTTTTGTGGTTCCATACAAATTTTAAGATTGTTCTAGTTCTGTGAAAGAAATGCTGTTGGTATTTCGATAGAAATTGCATTAAATGTGTAGATTACTTTGGGTAGTATAGACATTTTAAAATATTTGTACTTCCAATCCATGAGCATAGAATGTCTTTCCATTTCTTTGTGTCATCTTCAATATCTTTTATCAGTATAGTTTTCAGAGCACAGGCCTTTCACCTCTTTGGTTAGGTTTACTCCTAAGTATCTTATCATTTTTGGTACAGTTGTAAATAGGATTGTTTTCTTCATTTCTCTTTCTGCTGTTTCATTATTAGTGTATAGAAATGCAACAGATTTCTATACACTAATTTTGTATCCTGTGACTTTACTGAATTCATTTATCAGTTCTAGCAGTTTTTTGGTGAATCGTTTAGGTTTTCTATATATAGTATCATGTCAGCTGCAAATAGTGGAAGTTTTACTTCTTCCTTGCTGATTTGGATGCCTTTTATTTCTTTTTGTTGTCTGATTTTTTTGTCTGATTTCCATGGCTAGGACTTCCAGTACTATGTTTAATAAAAGTGACGAGAGGGGACATCCTTGTCTTGTTCATGACTTTTGGGGAAAGGCTCTCAGATTTTCCCCATTGAGGATGATGTTAGCTGTGAGTTTTTCATATATGGCCTTTATTATGTTGAGTTATGTTCCCTCTAAACCTACTTTGTTGAGGGTTTTTATCATGATTGGATGTGGTACTTTGTCAAATGCATTTTCTGTGTCTATTGGCATGATCATATGGTTCTTATCCTTTCTCTTATTGATGTGACGTATCATGTTGATTGATTTGTGAATTTTGAATCACCCTTGCAGCCCAGGAATAAATCCCATTTGATCGTGGTGAATGATTTTTTAAATGTATTGTTGGATTCAGTTTGCTAGTATTTTGTTGATGACTTTTGCATTTTTGTTCCTCAGAGATACTGACCTGTAGTTCTCTTTTTTTTTGTGGTGTCTTTATCTGGTTTTGGTATCAAGGTAATGCTGGCCTTATAGAATGAATTTGTAAGTTTTCCTTCCTTTTCTATTTTTTGGAATAGTTTGAGAAGAATAGATATTAACTCTTCCTTAAATGTTTGGTAAAATCCATCTGTGAAGTCATCTGGTCCTGGACTTTTTTTGTTGGGAGTTTTTTGATGACTGATTCAATTTCTTTGCTGGTAATTGGTCTGTTCAAATCTTCTATTTCTTCCTTTTTGCAGGTTATATGTTTCTAGGAATTTATCTGTTCCTTTTAGGTTGTCCAATTTTTGGCATAATTTTTCTTAATATTCTCTTAGAATTGTTTGTATATCTGCGGTGTTTGTTGTTATTTCTCCTCTCTCATTTGTGATTTTATTTATTTAGGTCCTTCCCATTTTTTCTTGGTAAGTCTGGCTAGAGGCTTATCAATTTTATTGATTTTTTTCAAAGAACCAGATCCTGGTTTCATTGATCTGTTCTATTGCTTTTTAGTTTGTATATCATTTATTTCTGCTCTAATCTTTATCATTTCCTTCCTTCTGCTGGTTTTAGGTTTTGTTTGTTTTCTTTTTCAAGCTCCTTTAGGTGTAAGTTTAGATTGCTTACTTGAGACTTTTCTTGCTGCTTGAGGTAAGCCTGTATTGCTATAAACTTCTCTCTTAGAATCGCTTTTGCTGTGTCCCAAAGGTTTTGAACCATTGTCTTTTCATTTTCATTTGTTCCATGTAATTTTTAATTTCTTTTATTTCCTGGTTGACCCATTCATTGTTTAGTAGCATGTTATTTAATCTCCATGTATGTGTGGTCTTTCCAGATTTTTTCTTGTGGTTGACTTCTAGTTTCATAGTGTTGTGGTCAGAAAAGATTCACGGTGGGGTGCCTGGGTGGCACAGTTGGTTAAGCGTCTGACTTGGTCTCAGCTCAGTTCATGATTTCAGGGTTGTGAGATCGAGTCCTGTGTTGGGCTCCACACTCAGTACAGAGTCTGCTTAAGACTCTCTCTCCCTCTCCCTCTGCCCCTTCCCATTACTCTTTCTTTCTCTCTCTCAAATAAATAAATAAAATCATAAAAAAATAGAAAAGAATAGATTCATGGTATGACTTTGTTCTTCTTGAATTTGTTGAGGCCTATTTTGTGGCCTAGTATGTGATCTATTCTGAATAATGTTCATGTGTACTTGAAAAGAATGTGCACTATATTTTAGGATGGAATGTTCTGAATATATCCACCAAATCCATTTGGTCCAGTGTGTCATTCAAAGCCATTGTTTCCTTGTTGATTTTCTGTTTAGATGACCTGTTCATTGATATAGTGGGGTGTTAAAGTCCCCTACTATTATTGTATTATTATCAATTTTTTTCTTTGTTTGTTTTTAACTGTTTTATGTATTTGGGTGCTCCCATGTTGGGTGCATAAATATTTACAATTATTATATCTTCTTGTTGGATTGTCCCCTTTATTATCATGTGGTGTCCTTCTTTGTCTCTTTTTACAGTTTTTGTTTTAAAGTCTATTTTGTCCAATATAAGCATTGCTGCTCTAGCTTTCTTTTGACATCCACTTGTGTGATAAATGTTTCTCTATCCCCTCACTTTTAATCTGCAGGTGTCTTTAGGTCTAAAATGAGTCTCTTATAGGCAGCGTATAGATGGGTATTGTTTTTTCATCCTTTCTGTCACCTGATGTCTTTTGATTGGGGCATTTATTTCATTTACATTCAAAGTAATTATTGGTAGATATGTATTAATTGCCATTTTATTACTTGTTTTGCTTCTGAAGATTTTCTCTGATCCTTTCTTGTCTTTCTCTTCTTCATGGTTTGCTGGTTTTCTTTAGTAATATATTTGGATTTCTTTCTCTTTATTATTTGAATATTTATTAGTGGTTTTTGATTTGTGGTGACCATTAGATTTGTATATAACATCTTCTGCATGTAGCAGTCTATATTAAGCTGATGGTCCTTTAAGTTTGAACCCATTCTTGGGGCACCTGGGTGGCTCAGTCAGTTAAGCATCTGACTCTTGATTTGGGCTCAGGTCATGATCTCAGGGTCATGGGCTTAAGCCCCGAGTTGGGCTCTGTGCTCATCAGGGAGTCTGCTTGAGATTCTTTATCTCCCTCTTCTGTCCTTCCCCCCACTCTCTCTCTCTTTCTCAAATAAATAAATATTTAAAATAAAAGTTTGAACCCATTCTTTACTCCTCTCCTCCTCATGTCCTAGGTATATGGTGTCATATTTTACATCCTTTTCTTTTGTGAGTTCCTTGATTGATTTTTTTAGAGAATTACTCATTTTTACTGCTTTTGTGTTTCCTACCTTCATACAGTCATTTTTCATCTTTCCTTTCCAAAGAGTCCCCTTTAATATTTCTTGCATGGCTGGTTTAGTGGTCAGGAACTTCTTTAGTTTTGTTTGTCTGGGAAACTCTATCTCTCCTTCTATTCTGAATGATAGCCTTGCTGGATAGATTATTCTTGGCTGCAGGTTTTTCCTATTTAGCACTTTGAATATATCATGCTACTCTTTTCTGGCTTGGAAAGTTTCTGCTGAAAAATCCACTGATAGCCTTATGGGGTTTCCTTTGTATGTAACTGTCTTTTGACTTCCTGCTTTTAATATTTTTTCTTTATCACTATATTTTGCCATTTTAATTACAATATGTCTTGGTGTGGATATGCTTTTGTTGATTTTGTTGGGGGTTCTCTGTTCTTCCTGGATCTGGATATCTGTTTCCTTCCCCAGATTAGGCAAGTTTTAAGGTATTATTTCTTCAAATAAATTCTCTGTCCCCCTTTCTCTCTCTTCTTCTGGGACTCCCATAATACAAATGCTATTATATTTGATGGAATAACTGAGTTCCCTAAGTCTATTCTTGTTTTGCATAATTCTTTTTTCTCTCTTTTGTTCAGCTTGATTACTTTCCATTACTCTGTCTTCTAGGTCATTCATTCATTCATTCATTCATTCGTCTGCTTCTTCCAGCCTGTGGTTCTTTCTATCAAGCATGTTTCTCATTTTATTTATTGAACCCTTTATCTCTGCTATGTTATTCCTTATCTCTGCCTGAAGTCTCTAACTCATGTCCTCCACTCTTTTCTCAATTCCAGTGAGTATCCTTATGATCATTGACTTAAATTTCCATCAGTAATGTTACTTATATCTGTTTCACTTAGATCTCTGGCTGTGGCCTTGTCCTGTTCTTTCATTTAGGATACATTCCTCTGTCTTCTCATTTTGTCTAAGTCTCTGTGCCTGTTTCTCTGTGTTAGAAAAGCCAGCTATGTCTCCATTCTTGAGGTAGTGGCTTTATGAAGAAGATATACAGTGTTGTGTCCCCTGTTCTGCAGGGCCTGGCACTTCTGGGAGTGTCTCCAATGTGTCCTACATGCACTCTGCTGTTGTGTTCTGGCTGCTGTTTATCCTTCAGGCCAATGTCTGCAGAGGCTCTCTTTGCCTGTTGTGGGCAGTGTTAATCCCTGGCCTGAAGGTGTCATGTTTTAACTAGGTGTGCTCTGGTCTGCTTGTGAAATGAGACCTGCTTGTGAATGAGACCACTGCTGCCACCAAAACCGAGGCCTTGAAAAGCTCCTGGGTCAGGAGATGCAGTGTTGGCCAGGGTTTGGGCCAGTCTTCTGGGGGAGGGGACCTGCTGCACTGGGACTGAGGCAAGCATGACTGGGAAGGATGGTTCCGCCAGAGTGCTGTGGAGGCAGGGCTTGGTATAAGCAAGTTAAGTAGCAACTGTGAGCACTGTGCTGGTTCCCACAGGTGGCTGTGTGTTTATGCTGATGGGCAGGGGAGGGAAATGATGCTGGTCAGTTCCTTTGTTCCTGGAAGCATCTCTCCATTAATTCTGCCTTTCTGGGACACACTCAGAGAAAAGCAAATAGCTGCTCCACTGTGTGCCCCAGGTGCTCTTCACTGTTTCCATGCTATATGTCTGCAGGTTGTTTGCCCTGCCTTCTCTCTGCAGCCCCAATGTCCTCTGAGCTCTGCCAGAGCCAAGCACACTGACCTTTAAAACTCCAGGCTTTAAGCCCTACTGGTTGCAAGAATCCACAAAGTTCCAGGCCTTCTTGCTTTCCATGCCAATTGCTATGGGAATTCATGTTCCTTGTGGGCTGACCTGTGTGCTAATCTGTCTCTTGCCATTTTCTATGACTGGAGCTCCCTCCCCACAGCAGCAGGCATGATCTGTTTCTCTTCCAAGTCATGTCTCCACACTTCATACCTTCTTCAAGGTGGCCTCTTCTTCTTTTGTGGCGTTTGTTCTGCCAGTCTCTAGGTCGATTTCTGGGTTATTCAGGATGATTTCATAGTTATTTAGTACTTTTCGTGGGATGAGGCAAGCCTAGGGTCCTCCTACTCTGCCACCATCTTCAAAATTAGTAGTTTTAATTCAAAGGATCTCAAATCTCCCAAGATTTATTCTCAAAAAACTTCTGCTAAATTCTGTTACCCTAATTTAGATCCTCTTTGATAAAAGATTTTTCTTATTCAATCTTGAGAAATAAGATGATATAATGCAGAATATTATTGAAAATATATTCATATAAAAATAATTTTATATGTCAAAGATTTTATGCTTTATTCTTCTTACCTAGGAAATAAAAGGCACTCTACCTGTATGGATAAATATATTTTATTAGCCAAATGCACAGATCCAGGGGGTCTCATAATGATTAATAAAGCTATTAATTCCTTAGCCCCTAAGATAAGACACTAGATTGACTTCAACTTCTAAGAGACTCTAGTTTGTCATGTATTATTCAATTTCAAACATTTATGTGTTATCAATTCTTCTAGTAATGTCTTGGGAGGCACTAGAAAATTCTCTTATCATGATACAAAGCATCATAAATGCCATGGATATTGGTTAGAAATAAAGTTAATGGCCATGGATATCAGATGTCACACCTGATACCTCTTAAACTTGATGCCACAAAATTTCCCATTTTATGGGAAATTTTTTTTTTCCTAAAATAACTGAGAATCTCAAGTCAAGAAAAATAGACCCTGCATAATAATAACTGTAACTTATTTAATATATTTATAGTCTTCCTAGGATACCTAATTTTTCTTTTCCAAGAAAATGTAAACTTTTTCTCCCCTTAGTAATAACTGTGGAATGGAACTAACTTCCCAGATATTATCACTAGAATTTGCTGATAACAAAATGTCTGAAACACTGCTAATTACTTTAGAAAGGTCAGAAAATTCCCTAACTCCCTTAATATTTTCCTGTCCCATATTGAGGTTAGGTAGGGTGTGTGTGTGTGTGTTGCTTGCCCAGTGATGGACTGTTATCAACTAAGCTATGCAAAAGACATGATACATGACAATAAGACAGTCTTATCAGGCTCCTATCAAAGAATGTCAGCTACATGGGAGGTATAGTTATTAGTATTAAATTCAGGTCTTAAGTGATTTCTGGAGATGAAATACTGGATGGCAAAGCTTTACTATATAGTATCCCTTTATTGAACCTTAAAAAATAAAACAATAGCGGAGTACTAAATATACTTGTGGCCTAAAGCAAGAATTTTAGATTTCCAAATTCCTAACAATACTGAGGAGTGACTGAGCTACTGAGAGAAGGAGAATAAAATGAGTGTCCTCCTTTGTAGATTTCTATGCAATGCAGATTACCTAAAGGCATATCATAGAGAGGTTGTAATGATGTATAAAAAGAAATGTCAGTGTTGTGTTTGTGTTTATGTGTACATGCATCCTATATGAGTTCAGCATACTGTAAGAGAAAGCTAAGACATGTAGTACATGTGACAGGCACTGTTCTAGATACTTTTAATACATTAAACCACACAGCCCTCTGGAGTGGCTAGTATTATTAACCCCATTTTAAGGGACATTCAAGCACAGAGAGGTTAAGTAACTTGCTCATGATCATATAGCTGGTAAGTCTCAGAGTTAGAGTTACTCTTATTCTCAGTGTATAGTTATTGATACTCATCTGCTCAACTAGTTACTATTTTTATTTCAGCTATAGCACTTGGCCAGAATAGTAGGATTATATGCCAAAGTGTAGAGAAGGGGAAAAGGTACACTGGAAGAAGGCAAAGGGACACAGGGAGTATGATTTGTCAATATATGTAAATGGTACTTAATTTTTATACTTTGTTCCCCAAAAATGTTTTGGGAAAACATTTAAAGCATAAGAAACGGATTTTCTAAAGGAAAAGTTAGACTTGTCCAAAGTTATTTAACATTTGGCTAATGTGCTTTGTTTCTGTTTTGGGCCCAATCTTATTGATCATCCAGGCCATTTTAATCATAAAGACCCCCCCCCTCCCAAAAAACAAAACAAAAAAAACCCAACCAATAACAGCAACAATAATGACAATAATGACAACAGCTGTACTTTTTTGGGCAATTACTGTGAGGCAAGTATGTGCTAAGTGCTTTATGTGAATTTTTTCATGTAAGTCTCATAACAAATCTGTGTGATAGGCACAATTATTGTCACTTTCTCCATAAGGAAGCAGACTCAGAAGAATCCTCCCAAGGTCACACAGCTTAGAAATAGCAGAAAGGGAACTCCAGCCCAGGTCTACCTGAGTCCAGAGACCATATGCTTATTCATTTTACCATAAAATGGATAAATTCAAAAGGGAAATGCTAAATGCTCTGCACAAGTCCTTTGCTTACGTTCTACTTAATTCTGGTCATACCCAGTAACTATCATAAATAAGCACTTTGTTAAAATCATACACTGACCTGGTATTATACTTCTGTGATCATGGCCCCACACAGTACATCACATCCTGCTTGTCAGCCAAGTCTCCACAGAAATTAACAAGCATAATTTAAAAGTCAGAGGCAGAGCAGGCGAGAAAGTGGGTGGTAAGTTTTAAGAATGGTTTTCAGGTGCTCACCACATGAGCTAAGTGCAAAAAAGACAAATGCTAAGGTCTATGCATTGTGTGGTCTATGAGAGATGAGGTCAGTAATTTAACACTGTAGTGTAGTGGTAAATTTCAAAAAGAGACATATGATATTTACATAATTCCTAAAAGGTGAAATTAAATAGGTCTGGATAAGAGCCACTATCTGTGCCAAGCATGATTATATGAAATTGAAGTCATTGCTTTACAGTATTGCTATAAAATTGCTGGGCTAAAAAACAAACCATAGGCCCACAGTATTTGGAGACATTCATCTGAAACATATTGTTATAAGCTTAGATGTGGTAGAAGAGTTGAATTTGGTCTTCTGGCCAATTTGGGAAGGTATACAGGATATTACAGAATAAAATAAAAATCATGTTTACATAGTCCAATTGTAAGCTTAATTTGGCAAAAGAAATGGCAAGTAGATTGCATATAGAAGTGGCAAAACAGCTCTACGGTACAAGGTGGTCTTGTCCTGTTTTATAATATTTTTTTTTTAAAGATTTATTTATTTGACAGAGACACAGTGAGAGAGGGAACACAAGCAGTGGGAGTGGGAGAGGCAGAAGCAGGCTTCCCGCGGGGCAGGGAGCCCGATGCGGGGCTGGATCCTGGGACCCTGGGATCATGACCTGAGCCGAAGGCAGACGCTTAACGACTGAGCCACCCAGGCACCCCTATAATATTTTGTTTTTAAGCTAGATATTCTTTGAAGCAATCTCTGAACTTTGTGGTGTGCACAAATTTACATTATAATGAAAGACCAAAAGATAACATTTAGAAATGATATTATGCAACATAAATACATAGATGACATCACAACCTGATGTGACAATAAGGTATCATGGGTGGTGTTTAAGCATAGTATGAAAATATGTATTTCTTCCTATGGTTGTTCCTTATGTTCACCAAAGATAAAAGAAATAAATGTTGCTATTATTCAATAAAGGTAATTATTTTTAAAAGAGTTTTATTTTTAAAAAGAAAATATCATGAAAATGTGTTTATAAAAATTTATGCCAGCACTGTAGATATTAAGGAATATAGGAAGCTTATTCAAGTTGAGTCCCCAAATAGCTAATTAACTAGCAATTCAAAACATATTGAGTGACTGATTTGTGCTGGGTACATCATTTATTTTCCAGAAATCAGAGTTTTGATAAGATAATTATAAGGCAAATTAAATTCTACAGGATTTATTGTTATATTTCCTTCTTTTTTTTTATTTTGAGTATAGTTGACAAACAATGTTAACATTAGTTTCAGGTGTACAACATAGTGACTCAACAACTCTATACTGTTAATCTATATCTCTTAATCTCACATGTGTTTCATAATGTAGGAGGTACTCAAAAACTCAAAAGTGAAAACTTTTCAAAATCTGAACACACCTAGACTCCAAATCATTGCCATAAAACTAGAGGGCTACATCGCTTTGTTTTTCTCCTTTATTAGCACCTAAAGGAACAGTTATTGTCACTCAAATAAATGATTGTTGAATGAATACCTTTATGCAAATTTGTAAGAATTAGAAACAAAATAAAATAGAACAGGGTTGAAAATCTAGAAAGTCTCTGAGAGCTGGTTACCTTTTTTTTTTTTTAAAGATTTTATTTATTTGACAGAGATAGTGAGAGCAGGAACACAAGCAGGGGGAGTGGGAGAGGGAGAAGCAGGCTTCCCATGGAGCAGGGAGCCCGATGCAGGGCTTGATTCCAGGACCCTGGGACCATGACCTGAGCCGAAGGCAGACACTTAACGACTGAGCCACCCAGGCGCCCCGAGCTGGTTACTTCTTTACAAAACAAGAAATGATCTACTTCAGAGGACTGTTGTAGGCTTTAAGACAGATAAAGTATATGAATATATTCTGCAATATGTCTTATTATAGGAAGTGTTTAATAAATATCGATTGAATTTGAATTTGTCTTTACAATAAGGCAGATTTTATTTTATTTATTTATTTATTTTATTTTATTATGTTATGTTAGTCACCATGCAATACATCATTAGTTTTTGATGTGGTGATCCACGATTCATTGTTTTCAAATAACACCCAGTGCTCCATGCAATATGTGCCCTCCTTAATACCCATCACCGGGCTAACCCATCCTCCCACCCCCTCCCCTTTAAAACCCTGTTTGTTTCTCAGAGTCCATAGTCTCTCATGGTTCATCTCTCCCTCCAATTTCCCCCCCTTCATTTTCCCCTTCCTTCTCCTAATGTCCTCCATGCTATTCCTTATGTTCCACAAATAAGTGAAACCATATGATAATTGACTTTCTCTGCTTGATTATTTCACTTAGCATAATCTCCTCCAGTCCCATCGATGTTGATGTAAAAGTTGGGTATTCATCTTTTCTGATGGCTGAGTAATATTCCATTGTATATATGGACCACATCTTCTTTATCCATTCATCTGTTGAAGGGCATCTCGGCTCTTTCCACAGTTTGGCTATTGCAGACATTGCTGCTATGAACATTGGGGTGCATATGGCCCTTCTTTTCACTACATCTGTGTCTTTGGGGTAAATACCCTGTAGTGCAATTGCTGGGTCATAGGGTAGCTCTATTTTTAAATTTTTGAGGAACCTCCACAGTGTTTTCCAAAGTGGCTGTACCAACTTGCATTCCCACCAACAGTGTAAGAGGGTTCCCCTTTCTCCACAACCTCTCCAACATTTGTTGTTTCTTTCCCTGTCCATTTTTGCCATTCTAACTGGTGTAAGGTGGTATCTCAGTGTGGTTTTGATTTGGATTTCCCTGATGGCTAATGATGATGAACATTTTTTCATGTGTCTGTTAGCCATTTGTATGTATTCTTCAGAGAAGTGTCCTTTCATGTCTTCTGACCATTTTTTGACTTCATTATTTGTTTTTTGGGTGTTGAGTTTGAGAAGTTCTTTATACATCTTGGGTACCAGCCCTTTATCTGTAGTATCATTTGCAAATATCTTCTCCCATTCTGTGGGTTGCCTCTTTGTTTTGTTGACTGTTTCCTTTGCTGTGCAGGAGATTTTTATCTTGATGAAGTCCCAAAAGTTCATTTTTGCTTTTGTTTCACTAGCCTTTGGAGATGTATCTTGAAAGAAGTTGCTGTGGGCGATCTCAAAGAGGTTACTGCCTATGTTCTCCTCTAGAATTTTGATGGATTCCTGTCTCACATTGAGGTCTTTCAGCCACTTTGAGTTTATCTTTGTGAATGGTGTTAGAGAATGGTCAAGTTTCATTCTTCTGCATGTGGCTGTCCAATTTTCCCAGCACCATTTTTTGAAGAGACTGTCTTTTTTCCATTGCATGTTTTTTCCTGCTTTGTCAAAGATTATTTGACCATAGAGTTGAGGGTCCATATCTGGGTTCTCTATTCTGTTCCATTGGTCTGTATGTCTGTTTTTGTGCCAGTACCATGCTGTTTTGGTGATCACCGCTTTGTAATATAGCTTGAAATCAGGCAACGTGATGCCCCCAGCTTTGTTTTTCTTTTTCAACATCTCATTGGCGATTCGGGGTCTTTTCTGATTCCATACAAATTTTAGGATTGTTTGTTCCAGCACTTTGAAAAATGTCATTGGAATTTTGATTGGGATGACATTGAAGGTATAGATTGCTCTGGGTAGCATAGACATTTTAACAATGTTTATTCTTCCAATCCATGAGCATGGAATGTTTTTCCATCTTTTTGTGTCTTCAATTTCTTTCATGAGTGTTCCGTAGTTCTTAGAGTG
Source organism: Neomonachus schauinslandi (assembly GCF_002201575.2). Classification (NCBI taxonomy): domain Eukaryota; kingdom Metazoa; phylum Chordata; class Mammalia; order Carnivora; family Phocidae; genus Neomonachus; species Neomonachus schauinslandi. Next base: position 116,331,293 of record NC_058404.1, on the reverse strand, counting down.
TAGATCCTTTACCTCTTTGGTTAGGTTTATTCCGAGGTATCTTATGGTTTTTGGTGCTATTGTAAATGGAATTGTTTTTCTAATTTCTCTTTCTACAGTTGCATTGTTAGTGTATAAGAAAGCAACTGATTTCTGTGCATTGATTTTGTATCCTGCCATATTACTGAATTGCTGTATGAGTTCTAGTAATTTGGGGGTGGAGTCTTTTGGGTTTTCCACATAAAGTATCATGTCACCTGTGAAAAGAGAGAGTTTGACTTCTTCTTTGCCAATTTGAATACCTTTTATTTCTTTTTGTTGTCTGATTGCTGTGGCTAGGACTTCTAGTACTATGTTGAACAATAGTGGCAAGAGTGGGCATCCTTGACGTGTTCCTGATCTTAAGGGAAAGACTCTCAGCTTTTCCCCATTGAGGATGATATTCGCTGTGGGTTTTTGGTAGATGGATTTTATGAGCTTGAGGAATGTTCCCTCTATCCCTATACTCTGAAGAGTTTTAATCAGGAAAGGATGCTGTATTTTGTCAAATGCTTTTTCTGCATCAATAGGGAGGACCATATGGTTCTTCTCTCTCCTCTTATTAATGTGTTCTATCACATTGATTGATTTGCAAATGTTGAACCACCCTTGCATCCCGGGGATAAATCCCACTTGGTCGTGGTGGATGATCCTTTTAATGTATTGTTGGATTCTATTAGCTAGAATTTTGTTGAGGATTTTGGAATCCATATTCATCAGGGATATCGGTCTGAAATTCTCCTTTTTGATGGGGTCTTTGCCTGGTTTGGGGATTAAGGTAATGCTGGCCTCATAGAATGAGTCTGGAAGCTCTCCTTCTGTTTCTATTTATTGAAACAGCTTCAATAGAATAGGTATTATTTCTTTGAATGTTTGGTAGAATTCCCCAGGGACTCCATCAGGCCCTGGACTCTTGTTTTTTGGGAGATTTTTGATCACTGCTTCAATCTCATTACTGGTTATTGGCCTATTCATGTTGTCAATTTCTTCCTGTTTCAGTCTTGGCAGGTTATAGGTTTCCAGGAAGGCCTCCATTTCATCCAGATTGCTCAGTTTATTGGCATATAGTTGTTGATAATAATTTCTAATAATTGTTTCTATTTCCTTGGTGTTAGTCGTGATCTCTCCCCTTTCATTCATAATTTTATTAATTTGGGTCCTTTCTCTTTTCTTTTGGATAAGTCTGACCAGTTGTTTATCGATCTTTTTTTTTTTTTTAGATTTTTTATTTATTTATTTGACAGAGAGAGACACAGCGAGAGAGGGAACACAAGCAGGGGGAGTTGGAGAGGGAGAAGCAGGCTTCCCGCAGAGTACGGAGCCCAATGCGGGGCTCGATCCCAGGACAATGGGATCATGACCCGAGCCGAAGGCAGATGCCCAATGACTGAGCCACCCAGGTGCCCCTGGTTTATTGATCTTATTAATTCTTTCAAAGAACCAACTTCTGGTTTCGTTGATCTGATCTACTGTGTTTCTGGTTTCTAATCCATAGATCTCTGCTCTAATCTTAATTATTTCTCTTCTGATGCATGGTTTAGGCATCGTTTGTTGCTTTTTCTCTAATTCTTTAAGTTGTAGAGTTGGTGAATTCGGGATTTTCTGTTTTGAGTGAGGCTTGGATGGCTATGTATTTCCCCCTTAGGACCGTCTTTGCAGTATCCCATAGGTTTTGGACCAATGTGTTTTCGTTCTCATTGGTTTCCATGAATTGTTTAAGTTCTTCTTTGATTTCCTGGTTGACCCAAACCTTCTTGAGCAGAGTGGTCTTTTGCTTCCACGTGTTTGAATTTCTGCCAAATTTTTTCTTGTGTTTGAGTTCCAGTTTTAAAGCACTGTGGTCTGAGAATATGCAGGGAGTAATCTCAGTCTTTTGGTATCGGTTGAGACCTGATTTGTGACCCCATATGTGGTCTATTCTGGAAAAAGTTCCGTGTGTGCTCGAGAAGAATGAGTATTCTGTTGTTTTAGGGTGGAATGTTCTGTATATATCTATGAGGTCCATCTGGTCCAGTGTGTCATTCAAAGCTCTTGTTCCTTTGTTGATTTTCTGCTTCAGTGATCTGTCTATTCCTAAGAGTGGAGTATTGAGGTCTCCTACAATTAACGTATTGTTATCAATATGACTCTTTATTTTGGTTAACAGTTGGCTTATGTAGATGGCTGCTCCCATGTTGGGGGCATAGATATTTACAATTGTTAGATCTTCTTGTTGGATTGACCCTTTAAGAATGATATAGTGTCCTTCTGTGCCTCTAACTACATTCTTCAGTTTATAATCTAATTTGTCTGATATAAGAATTGCTACCCCAGCTTTCTTTTGAGGTCTTTTGTCATGGAAGATGGATCTGCATCCCTTCACTTTCAGTCTGGATGTATCTTTAGGTTTAAAATGAGTCTCTTGTAGGCAGCATATGGATGGGTCCTGTCTTTTTATCCAATCTGCAACCCTGTGCCATTTTATGGGAACACTTAGGCCGTTCACGTTGAGAGTGATTATTGAAAGATATGAATTAATTGTCATCATGTTGCCTGTGAAGACCTTTTCTTTATAGATTGTCCCTGTAAATTTCTGTTGTAGATCACTCTTGGGGTCTTTCTCCTTTTATAGAACCCCCCCTTAATATTCTTGCAGGGCCGGCTTAGTGGTCACATATTCTTTCAGTTTCTGCTGGTCTTGGAAGCTCTGCATCTCTCCATCCATTTTAAATGCCCTTAAGATGGTTTCCTTGGTTCTAAGATTTGTGAGTTTTACTATTACATGCCGGGGTGTTGGCCTTTTTTCCTTGATCTTGGGAGGGGTCCTCTCTGCCTCTAGGATACAAATGTTTGTTTCATTCCTCAGATTAGGGAAGTTCTCAGCTACGATTTGCTCAAATACATCTTCTAGTCCTCTCTCTCTCTCCACCCCCTCTGGGATTCCAATAATTCTGACATTGGAATGCTTCACGGTGTCACATATTTCTCTGATTCTATTTTCATGCATTCTAAGTTGTTTTTCCCTGGCCTCCTCTTTTCCCTTTTTATCTATTAAATTGTCTTCCAGGTCACTAATTCTTTCTTCTGCCTCACTTGCCCTAGCTACTAGATTATCTAGATTAGATTGGATCTCATTGATAGCATTTTTAAGTTCTGCCAATTCAGCTTTCATTTCTGCCCTTAGAGACTCTATGTTCTATTAATCAATTTCTCCATTCTAGCTATTGTCTTCACAATTGCTAGCCTGAATTCCATCTCTGACATCTTGGTTATATCTGCATCCATTTGTAAATCTGTGGCATAAGTCATAATCTCTGAGTCTTTTCTATTTTGGGGGTTCCTCCCCCTAGTCATTCTGTTGAGGGGTGGTTGAGGGAATATATAGAGTCCAAATTATTGACTACAACCCAAGCAAGATGCACCTGTTTTCTAGGGATGTTAGGGTTGCTGGCCTCTTGTTCTCCCAGCCTGTCTTCTGGGGGAGGGGCCTGCTGTGCTGTTGCTCAGGCAACCCTGTTTGGGCAGATTTGCCCTGCCCCCCTCTGGCGGCGGATGGGCTCAGTGGGAACCGATTTTTAGGGGCTTTTGTTCTCTGGTGGCTTTCCCTGGCGGCTTTCCGTGTCTCTTCCAAGAGCTGCACTGTTGCTCAGCAACCCTGTTTGGGCAGATTTGCCCTGCCCCCCTGTGGCGGTGGATGGGCTCAGTGGGAACCGGTTTTTGGGGGCTTTTGTTCTCTGGTGGCTTTCCCTGGCGGCTTTCCGTGTCTCTTCCAAGAGTCAGAGCAGAGGAGACTATATCCAACCCTCTGCCTCAGAGCAGAGAGATTGCAGTCTGTTCTTCAGTAAGCTCTCCAGGCCACACTGTCTCCGTTTTTGTCTGTGCTGCTATAACCTACAGTGTCCTGGGTTGTGCACCCCTCCACAGCACTCCCAGTCCTGCCTCAAGGTTGGGGCATGTCTCTGCCCTTTGTGCTTCTAAAACCACCAGCCACCCCCAGTTTGCAGGCATGACCTCGCCACTCTGGTTTCTGTCTAAAGTCCCTTCCCCGCCACTACCGGTCTGCGAGTCTGTGCCCAGTCTCCGGCAAAGGAGGCTATCGCTCACTGGCTGTTAGAACCCCCCCCGGCCAGGCTCCCTCCCGCTGCCGTTTATCCACCAATATCTGCCTGTGGAATCACAGCTCCCCGCTTTGTACCTCGAAACCAACTGCCTGTGATATTCTGTTTGTAGAGATCCAGATCTTCTTACATCTCAGGCTGATTTCATGGGTGCTCAGAGTGGTCTGGTAGATAACCAGCTCAATTCCAGGGACCAGTTGGAATAGGGTTCCCTACTCCTCTGCCATCTTTTCCAAATCCCTCGTGTGAGAAAACTTATGTTTTGATCCTCAAAGTCCAACAGCTTGCTTTTCTCCCTAAATTACAGGCAGGGAAGGTCTCTGCTATAACAGCCAAGTATGAAGATGTGAAGTGAGGTCACAGGTAATATCACCTCCTGCAGACAAGGATTTTTGAAATGTGGGTTCATCTTCAGTCCTCTTCACTTGGTTTTGGTTCCCATCAGTTTGTGCAAAGTCTGATCTTGTAGCAGAAGTGCTAACAGGGGGTGCCTGGATGGCTCAGTCGTTAAGCGTCTGCCTTCGGCTCAGGTCGTGATCCCAGGGTCCTGGGATTGAGCCCCACATTGGGCTCCCTGCTCTGCAGGAAGCCTACTTCTCCCTCTCCCACTCCCCCTGCTTGTGTTCCCTCTCTCACTGTGTCTCTCTCTGTCAAACAAATAAAATCTTTAAAAAAAAAAAAAAAAGAAGTGCTAACAGTAGTTGGCTTGGCCAGGTAGTTTCATTTGTCTCCAGACTCTCCCAGCTCCAATTTGGGTGCACCTGAGACCTCCAGCAAGCACACTGGGTCGTGCTATAAGCCACCAGGAACCGCCCTGTCCTCTGTGCTTAGGCTGTGCTACCAAAAAGCCATAAGGCAGATTTTAAATACAATTCTCTTCCAATCTTCACCCCATCCAAACGGTATTTTTGTATGGTCTTTATAAAGATGACAGTGGGGAAAGTTAAAAGTAATTATAGGCAGTAAAGAATGGGTTAGATTTCCTGTATTGAGTTTATGCATAGTTTATTTCTTCCACAGTGGCCTTCTGGGATGAAATATAGTCATAAAAGTTAGCTTAAATTGGTATAGATACTTGAAAACTATAGATCTGGGTTTAAATTTCTGTTCCATTACTAACTATCCATATGAAATGGATAAGTTTTGTATCTTTCCTCAGACTTAGTTTCCTCTTCTGTAAAATGGAAGGGGCTGCTGATATACTGCATGTAAAGTAAATGAAATACTATATGTGAACATATTCAGGAATATGCAACATGTCCCAAATGGAAATTATTTTATTTGCTGTCCGTCTTCTTCTGCTTTTTAACTTTCTTTTTACTATATACAGTGGATATTTATTGGTTTGCCATTTGTGATTATCAGACATAGTACATACATGAGAGAGCAATCACTTTGGAATAGAAGCCTTGTATTTTGAGTGCTAAGACTGTCACAAGCTTTGGGACTCCGAGCAATTTGCATAAATTTTTGGATCTTGATTGTCTCATCTGTAAGATGAGATAAAATTCTTTTATTTATGTAAAGCACTTAGCTCAGTGCCTTTACACATGAGTGTTCATAAATGTTATAAAATATTCTGTTGTTGATATATTATATACCCACACATACCATATTTGTTAATATTCCTTGAAGGCAAGTAGACATATACAACCAACACACACACACGCTTATCAAACACACTAGTCATTTAGATTAATTTATCAGTTGTAAGTTAGGAAATATACCATTACATCAAAATGTTAACATTATTTTCATTATGTCAGTTAATTTACAAGCTGCATAAAAAATACTATCCTCCACAGTATCTCTTTGTCTTTCCTTTTTAGAGTTCACTTCGGGAAACTGAGGATTTTGGTCCCTGGTTGTACTACTTGTGTATTACAAACAATAATGCAGTGAGTGGAATGAATACTGTGTAACAGTTTTTCATACTATTGTCAGATTTTTTTTAAGCAGAGAGATGTGTTGCATTTCTTTTTTTTTATTATGTTATGTTAATCACCATACATTACATCATTAGTTTTTGATGTAGTGTTCCATGATTCATTATTTGCATATAACACCCAGTGCTCCCTGCAGAATGTGCCCTCTTTAATACCCATCACCAGGCTAACCCATTCTCCCACCCCCCTCCCCTCTAGAACCCTCAGTTTGTTTTGCAGAGTCCATAGTCTCTCATGGTTTGTCTCCCCCTCCTAAATGCAAGTGCCGCTTCTAGAATTTTTTTCTGTAAATCAATCCTACCAAATAGCTAACTATTTCATAAATAAGACCATCAAAACCTGAACAGTGTGCACAGGGAATTCATTCTGCAATGTAGTGGAATATAATCAGATTTTATGTTATTTCATCTCTATCTTTCATCCTGTGACCTAGAGAAGTAAATGAATCATTTAACCTACTCTCCATGAGAAACGACTTCTCAGGCTTCTTGTTTTGTCCCCTTAATTGCTTGTTTATTTATTTCAAGTTGCATCCAAGATGATAGAATGATGCCAGAGGCTGAATGTGCAACTCATTGTTTAGCCACTCAAAAAAACAGGCTTCCAGTCTTAGCTGCTGTAGGATGACAGAGATAATTCTAAAGATGTGGACTCTTGTCTGTTACTTTAAGCCACTCATGGTCTAGTTCGGGACTTTCATGTTCCTGGAATAATTAGAAACAAAGGTGTCTGAGGAGAGGGGAGGGGGGAAAAAGGCTTCTTTGAGGGCTTTTTTGAGGATTCTGAAATCCTCAGAGCTGAGTGAGGACGGAACAAAATAATCAGTTACTGATGTTTGCAGTGGCTGTAATGAAGAGGGAGTAGAGGTACTTGAGCCAGTTCTTTATTCTCCATCTTAAGAGGTAGGTCTTAGGTCTTCTGTATAAAATCAGTAACTTTGGAATCAACTGATTCTTATTCATTAATTCAGGGGCGAGCTGGAGTAGAGAGGATGGGAAAAGAACTTACATTTATTAAGCATCTATTATGTGCCAGCTACTGTTAAGACCCTTCATATTTAATCCTTAAAATAACCCCTAGGAATAGGTATCGTTGTCCCACTTACAAAAGGTTAGTACTCTTGATAACTTGTGTCAGTTTAGTTAATAAGTTGTATTTCTACCCTTGGCTTATATACAAAAACCCATGCTCCTTCTACTTAAAAAGGTCAGAACTATAGCAGGAAACAGATGACACACACAAATGGGGTTATTTTAAGAGAAGAAACTATTGATAAGAGAAACCAACAAAGATGGAATTGTACCCTGGGGCTGTCATGAGTGGGAGCCCCTGGAGGGGTTAGAAAAAGAAGTAGTTATTAAACTCAGAGAGAGTAGGGGTTACCTGATAGCAATTGTGGCCTCCAGCACAATGAAGGAAATCCCAACTGACGACCCACATGGAAAGAAGGAGTAAGTACTCATTCTTACTTTCCCCCCCACCCTATTCTCTTTTGTTGGTGACTCCCATGCACTGAAACAAACTGGAAGTCTGAGGCCAAGGGAGTCCATTGAGGAAGTACATAAAGATCAGCCTTTTGGCAAATAGGGAAGGATGGAATAGAAGAGTCAGAAGATCTAGAGGACAGTCATAGTGTATAACAGAATATCCCATTATTCTTAAGATAAATAGTGTTTCATGGTGGTAGTAGGTGCTTTCTTTGGACTCTTGTACTGATAAAATAATTGATCAACAAAACCCAATGTGATTCATCAAAAGAAAAAGATGTGGGGATGCAAATAACAGAAAACTCAATGAACAATGGCTTAAGCACTGAAAACATTTAATTATCTCATATTTGAAGAAGTCTGGAAGTAGCAGTTCAGGGCTAATTTAGCATCTTATTTAGGTCACCAAGAACATTATCTCTCTTTCCATCTTTTCTCTCTGCAAGTTCACATTGTGTGGTTCTTTGTATTTATGACTTATCATTGCTGGGCTATAATGTGTCCATCATAACTCCAGGTCACTGAAATGCATTTATAGGAAGTAGGGAGCAAAAAGGCAAGGGCCCTCTCTTTACAAAGTTTTATCTTCTTATGCATGAAGCAAAATCCTGACTAAAACCCTCAGGAAGACTTATTCTTACACCTTATTTGTCAGAATTGGGTCATATGTACACATCCACCGCAATCAGATTTTAGAAAGCAAGTATATAACAAAGGGGCATTGGAGCCTTTATTATCAGCATTGGGCCCCAGCAACTCAAGGGTAATAGAAAAAGTCCTAATCACCATTCTCTCTCACATTTCATAAATTTGAAAATTGAGGCTTAAAAATGTAAAGCAACTTATCCAGTCACATGAACTAGGGTTTCAGTCCTATACATCTGATTCCAAAGCCTCTGTCTAAACCACAATATTATATTGGCATTCCAAGGAGATGATTTCTCTCAGTGAGAATGTAAAGAAAGAAGGGCAGAGGACTGAGGGCTATGTTATATCCCACACATGTTCAATATTCCTTCTCTTCACTCTATCCTACTTCATGAATGAAACTATTCATTTAGATTACCCTGACCTCAAACACTGAAAACTATGGAAACTGGGAGCTGAAGAGTGAAGTGAAGCACCTCGTAAACTTTTCACAGGAATTCTTTTAAAACATGTTCAGTCATTCATGCTCCAGAAAATCTGAGAGGTGCTTGAAAAGTTTTCATTTTCTAGCTGACGCACTGTGTAAAGCTAAGACTGACAATGTAGAATAGAAATCACAGTGCCCTGGAAGAAAACATCTTAAAAATTTTCTAATGCTCATCCTCCTAAAGCTCCCTATTAACATTTCTAATGCATTCCCTTTAGGCATTTTACATATATCTCTTAATTTTAAAAATTTGCAGAAGCCCACTTTTCTCCAAAATTAGTGAGTATTCTTGTATCTGAAATTATTATTTTTCTCTAACTTTAAGAAGTGTAGTACTTCTTTCTGTTGAGAAAATATATTATTCTATCTGCTTCTGGATCCACCCACATGCCTTTCTGGAAACCACATTTTATATGTCCTAATTTGAAGAACTAAAGAGAAAAGAAGAAAAAAGAAGCTATGAAAGTAACTGATTGTAATCATCATTTGTAATGTTTTAATTTTTAATTCCACTGTAGAATAAAATAGTACTTTGTTTCAAATTTGGATAATTGAATAGTGTCTTAATGTGCAAATTGACAGTGATTGTTAAAAAAAAATCCCATCGGGGCGCCTGGGTGGCTCAGTCGTTAAGCGTCTGCCTTCGGCTCAGGTCATGGTCCCAGGGTCCTGGGATCAAGCCCCACATCGGGCTCCCTGCTCCACGGAGAGCCTGCTTCTCCCTCTTCCACTCCCCCTGCTTGTGTTCCCTCTCTCGCTGTGTCTCTCTCTGTCAAATAAATAAAATATTAAAAAAAAAATTCCATCATGTTGATGATTAAAGTAACAAGCACTGATTTTCTTTTAATTTAATCTCTCCTTTGCAAACTCTGCCAATCACATTAACTTTTTCTGATTCTCCTAGTTATAGGTGGGAAAGCTTTTGCTACCCATTTCCCCATTGTTTTAAGTAAACCAAGTCTTCATTATGGCAATAGTTCTAAGTGGATTTTTAAAAGCTTTGTATGATGCCCTAAAATTATTTGAATCATGATTAATGTTTGTGCATGGTTATCATTCCTGCTATTTTAGTTACATCATCACTTAATAGATCCTATTAAAACAATATAATAACAAAGTACTGTTAGAATACCCACTAGCTAGCTTTCTAAGCCCTATTCTTTAAAAAATTACTCAAAGCCAAAGTGTTCATTTTCTTCAATTTTATAGTGTAACAGATGCCAGAAGTCCTGGATTCTAGCGCTAGTGTTACTAGTAGCATGTTCTATAAGCTAAGGCAATCAGCTGACTATTTTGAATTTGACTTTGCCCAATAGAGAACTTGAGAAAGATGGACTTGATGTTTCTAAGGCTATTTCAAGCTTTAGAATTACAATTCCAATCTAACAGAAAGAGAGTGATTATTCAAATTCAGTTTCAGAAATTAACATTTGGCTGGCTTTAGTCTCAATAAATTTCACTGTCTAAGATTAATGAGCATGGAAGATATCCTGATTCCCATAAGGATGTAACTTAGCAATTCATTGACTCTAATTGATACCAATGCCTATTAAATAGAAGGGGAAAGGGAGATGTCTTTCTCCATATTGGAAAATGATAGAGGGGAAAGACCTTATAAACTATTTCTTGGGTTTTTTCCCCTTCCTCTGTTGGCCTCCTTTTTCCCACCCATTTCCCATCAGCATCATGCTGATGTAGAACTGTCAGCTGCTGAGAGTTAGTGGCAGGGCTGGGGTTTTGTAAATGAGCTCACCTTGTTTTGAATTTCTGTTTTCCATCTGTTTTTGGCAAACATTCCTGCATTTTTAAGAAGTCCAACTACTTTAATATAATGGATGAACATTTCATTCTCTTTCCAGTGCAATACTGAGATTGCTTTATATTGAGGAACAAGGACGCCTGGCTTCCTTCCCCATCAGGTCCCACAGGCCCTTGCTGCCATTCATGATAAGAACTCTATAATTTACTTTTGCCTTTATTCCCACTGAGGCAGCATAAGCCTTTTCTTGTGGCCCCTTTCTCTGGTTTTCAGAATCTCTTGCATTCTCTCTTTTTTCCCTTCTATTTCTGGTCTTTGCTATAGAATAAAAGATGTGTGTGGGCCATGGAGCTCTCACCAGTTCTCTTTTAGGGACAGATTATACAGGAAGCTGGCATCAGCCAATGCAGTTAGCCCTTCCATTTGAGGATCTTCCTTGCCCTTCCGTGCCTCCTACCAGTTAGGAGGAAGAACCAGTTTTAGTCATTGTCTCATTCCTGATGCTTAACTCCCACATCACTTCTCTCCTTTTCCTTTGAAGATTTTCAATCTGGTGAGTACACAGGATTTATCTATGTGCCAATTCCTGTTGGCTATGGTTGCTTGGAATATTGTTTGAACAGTGTTTCAGGGCTTAGCAGTGATGAATGCTGTGATCTCTTTAAGTTTAGTGGTGGGAAAGGAGGGGAATGGCACCTTGAATCAACAACTTTATTAATCCTTACTTTTTACTCAGATTGAATTGGTCCCATTATTTCTTGTATACTGACTGCTTATTCTAAGAATTATACCATGCCACATTTCATTGCTAAAGGGTTCTGGACCCCAATTCCAATTTGGCAGTGGTGGTGCTGGTGATGGGGTTTCCCCAGAGCACCATGCAAGTCTCCAGCACCAGTGGGGTGTCCTACAATTTAACTAAATTTTTACACTATCTATCTGGAGATAGCATCAGATCCCACAGGTTAAGGGCTCAGTCCAGCAAGACTGCCCTCAGCCCCTTTATATGCCAATCCTGGGCTTCTGACCAACTGGCTATGGATCTGAGGTTTCATATGATCCCCTTCTTAGGTTTGATTAATTTGCTAGAGTAGCTCATAGAACTCAGAGAAACATTTTATTTACTAGATTGCTGGTTTATTATAAAAGGATGTAAGTCAGGAAGACCTTAATGGAAGAGATGCATAGGTCAAGGCATGGAGAAAGGGCACATAGCTTCCAGGCTTTCTCTGAGTGTACCACTCTCCTCAAATCTTCAACCTGGAAGCTCTCCTAAACCTATCCTTTTGGGTTTTTATGGGGCTTCATTACATAGGCATGAGTGATTAAATCATTGGCCATTGGTGATGGATATCCGCATAGGTCAGCGGGATGGGTCTGTAATTTCCAACCTTCTAATCACATGGTTGGCTCCACTGGCAACCAGCCACCATCCTTAGGTGAGGTCCAAAAATCACCTTATTAACATAACAAAAATTACCTTAATCTCTCTCATTGCTTAGGAAATTCTAAGAGTTTTAGGAGTTCTGTACCAGAAATAGGATGAAGACCAAATATATATTTTTTATTTTAAATTACAATATTGCAATTGCACCTGCTTTTAGAAAGTCTTCTTGTACCCCCTTCCCATGGCCCCAACACTACCAAAGTTTTTAAGAACAATGACCACATATTTTTCATATTTGTATCCTCAGGTCCTACCTAATATTTGGCCTGACATATGGTGAGTGCTAATAAAATTAAACAAATGCAGAAAATGAGATTTTTTTTTCTCTTTAGTCTTTTTCCCTCTCATCCCTACATCTGATTAACAAGTGCTGTTTCACCTTCAAATATCTCTCAGATCTGTCCATGCTTCTTCATGCAGCCTGAAAGTTTTCTTTTCTCTTCTCTGGTGAAATCCCACTAATACTTCAAGTAATCTAGATCTGCTGAGAATAGTTTTCTCATACCTTTTTGCCCTTACTTCAAGCATGTTAAGTTTTCCTTCTATGTGCTCTTATTGAACTCTGGGCATAGATCCCTCAAAGCAATCACTTCTTTGTTCTACTGCTATTGGTTTTCCTGTCTAGCTCTCTCTCAGATCCTGAGCTCCTTGAAGGCAGGAGAAGTATAGCACTTGGCAACATACTAGACTCTTAATAAATGGTTTTTTTTTTAAGATTTTATTTATTTTTTGACAGAGAGAGACACAGCAAGAGAGGGAACACAAGCAGGGGGAGTGGGAGAGGGAGAAGCGGCTTCCCGCGGAGCAGGGAGCCTGATGTGGGGCTTGATCCCAGGACCCAGGGATCATGACCTGAGCTGAAGGCAGACACTTAATGACTGAGCCACCCAGGCGCCCCTTAATAAATGGTTTTTTTAAATGAATAATTAAAATTATTCTTGTTAAGAGGTGGAACAGTGAAAAACTCAAATATTTTATTACCCAAAGTATATCCAAGACTAACTTCTGTTTGTGCTACCTTATGGTCCTGACAGTTCATTAGATAACATTTTAACTTAGCAAAATGTTTTTCTAGAAAATACACTGCCATGGGTTTGATTACTTCACAGTCGATTTTCATTATCATCCTTGTCTTCATTGGGAAAGATTATTCCCTCTTTTCTCTAGAGAGCATGCAGTGAGTAACTTTATGCCATTCTGATAAACTTACAACGTTTACAGGAAGAAAATTCTAGTTAGAAATTCAAGAGGCCAAAACCAAAAATTTCATAACTCACAGGGATAAAATTTCTCAGAGAGAATATGGTAGATTTCTATGTACTCATTAGTTTTCCCGCACCAAAGAAAACTGTTTGCTCTGAGTGGTGATCATTTTCTATAACATCATTTGCATGGAAATGGAATGGAAAACATACATAAGAAAAGCAAAGAAGACCTGAGAAGCACTCATTCCTGTACAGTTTAATCACTGCCCCCATGAAAGTTTTGCTTTACAAATGATCTTGAGTCTATGTTACTAAGTTATGTTGGAAATTACTTAGTTGAGGGGCACCTGGGTGGCTCAGTTGGTTAGGCATCTACCTTCGGCTCAGGTCATGATCCCAGGGTTCTGGGACTGAGCCCTGCATCGGGCTCTCTGCTCAGTGGGGAGTCTGCCTCTCCTTCTTCTTCTGCCTCTCCCCTAGCTCATGCTCTCTTTTGCTTGCTCTCTCTCAAATAAATAAATAAAATCTTTAAGAAAAGAAATTACTTAATTGAATGATGTGAATATTTAAAGGCAAAACATATGCTAAAGAAATATAAAAACAATTTTCTGTATTATTCTCACTTTTAGTTTCTCTCTTTTTTAAATTGAACAAATGAAACCAGTTGGGAAAATTGAGATAAATAAATAAATAAATAAATAAATAAATGTATTTTTGTATGTATAAAGTTTAAGTCTTTGCACTGGTTCATAGGGTGTTCTCATTTTTTTTCTTGACTGGGCTCATATTTGAAACAAACTACACTTCCAAAGTCCAAACAACACATACAAAAAAATTGTTTACATGTGCTTTCATTTTTTCTTTTTCCCCATGTTTTCTCTAAAGGAAAAAAAAATGACATTGCTGATTTATATTTCACATACTATAAAAAAAAGTGGTGTCACTTTTAACACTAAGTATAATCTAATGTGAAGTTATTTTAAATGACTCCTTAGATTCTCTTTTACCACACCCTCAGCTGAAATCTAACATCATTCATGCTTTCTTGTGGTTTGAGTTGTATTTCTGCTTAAATTCAGAGGCTAATTAATCATAGAAAGACTTCAAGAAAAATTTCTTGCCACCCCTTCAGTTACTGATGTCACAAAACTACATCTTTGTACATTGTGTGTCCAAAAACATAATAATTGTGTTTTTTTAATAATTAGTCTCTTAAATTATGTAGAAAACAATATGTGGAGTTACAAACTATTATTACAATAATACTAGCTTTTATAATTGCCCATATATTTACCTTTACTGAGATCTTTATTTCTTCATACAGCTTCTACTGTCCTTCCATTTCAACCTTCACAACCTCCCTTTCTTGCAAGGTAGGTCTTGTTGTAATGAATTCCCTCAGCTTTTGTTATCTGAGAATATCTTAATTTTTATCTCACTTTAGAAGAACAGTTTTGGTGGATATAGAATTTTTGGTTGACAGAGTTTTCTTTTAGCACTTTGAATATTTCAATTTAGTGCCTTCTGGCCTCCAAAATTTTTTTATGAGAAATATGCTAATTATCTTATTGAGGACCCCTTGTATGTCTCTTGCTGTGTTCAAGATTGGCTCTTTGTCTTTGTCTTTTCTCAGTTTAATTATACTGTGTCTGGCATGGGTCTGTTTGAGTTTATCCTGTTTAGAAGTTGTTGAGCTTTTTTCAGTGTTTATAAAATGTCTTTCACCAAATTTGATGCTTTCAGCCATTATTTCCTCAAATAATCTCCACCCCTTTCTTCTCCTTCTGGGACTTCTATAATACATATGTTGATCTGACTGATGGTGTCCCACAGGTCCCTTAGATCTTTTCACTTTTCTTCCATTTTTCTTCTCTCATTTCTTCAGACTCGATAATTTCAATTGTCCTATCTTCAAGTTTGCTGATTCTTCTGCCTGCTTAAATTTGCCTTTGAATCTCTCTAGTGAATTTTTCATTTCAGTTATTATACTTTTCAGCTCTAGAATTTCTTTTTAGGTCTTTTTTCTCTTCATTGATATTTCCATTTAGTTCAGGTATTGTTTTTTTGTTTCCCCATGCTTCCTTTAGTTCTTTGAACATCCTTAAGACAGTTGTTTTAAAGTTTTTGTCTAATATGTCTGCAGTTTGGTAGTTCTCAGGAACAGTACCTATTGGCTTATTTCTTGCCTTTGAATGGGCCATACTTTTCTATTTCTTTGTACATCTTGTTATTTTTGTTGTTGAAAACTGAACATTTGAATCTAATAAAATGATAACTCTGGAAATTAGATTTTCTTCTCTGGAAATCAAAAGCTCCTGAGGGTTTGCTGTTTTGTTTTTGTTTTCCGTTTGATTGTTGTAGGCTCTCTCCATGCTAAGGATCAGCCTAAGGTATAAACATAAGGTCTTAGGTCTTTTCTGAGCCTGCACCTTTCCCTGGGCATGTGTGGTGACTTTTTAATTTCTCTTGTATATGTCCTGGTCTTTTATGTCTGGCTTCCAGAAGGAGAAAAAGAGAAAATTAAGGGAGAGGGGGAAATGGTGCTAGCCCTTTAAATTTTCCAGAAGTCACTTCAGCCAGTGCGGGAGGGGCCTTCAACAAATGGTGGGGGGGGTGGGCAACAATCGCTGCCTGCCTCTGTGTCCACACCTCTGTGATCAGAAGCAGCAATCAGTGGCTTGAAAATAGATCTCAGTATTTGGAAGACAGGATCTTTATTGCCCACCTGGCTCTTGCAAGCTGCGTGTGTGCAAAGTGTTCCAGGAACACATGCACAGATGCATTCCATGGGTTAGAAGTGGGAGATGGGTAGCCACTGCTGAGCTAAGAGCTGAAATTAATCACAATTTACTGTCTAAGCCTTCCCCTGGAAGTGGAAAACCTTCAATAGACTCCAGAGTTCCAAGATAGTTACATCAGACAGATTCTGGCAGTGCAATTGTTGTCTAGGTAGGGAGATGGATTCCTGGTGCATCCTACTCTGTCCCAGAATGCCTTTGGGAAAATCCTTTAAATTAAAAAATGTATATAATACACTCTTAGTTGGTTCAAATCATATTTCTCTTAAATATTAATATATTATACTTAATAGGTAATTTCTTTTCATACTTTGCACACATAAAGATATATCTTTCAGGGGCTCTTGGGTGGCTCAGTTGGTTAATCAGCTGCCTTCGGCTCAGGGGTCCTGGGATCGAGCCCCACATTGGGCTCCCTGCTTGGCTAGGAGCCTGCTTCTCCCTCTCCCCCTGCCTGCCGCTCTGCCTACTTGTGCTTTCTCTCTCTGTCTCTCTGTCAAATAAATAAATAAAATCGTAAAAGAAAAAAGAAAGATAAAAAAGATATATCTTTCAAAGACTTTTCAGGGACAAAAATATTAAAGTCATTTTTTTTTTCTGAATATGTTGGTAAAGGGAAAACTGTTCAAGCAGCATTGTTACTGAGATTTCATTAACTGAAAAAGAAAACTGAAATTGAAAAGGAATGTGCAGATGTATACTATGGACTCATGAATAAATATGTAGTGTAAAGAGGGGAGATTATAAAGTGAACTCTGTGCCTTTAAATCATCTAAATGATTAAATAAAAAACAGTGATCAGTATGGTCTTGTAGGTAAGTCAGGCACATTTTTAGTTTGGGAAAATACTTTATTTTGTAGGATTTAATTTAACTATTTTTGTATATAAAATCTTACCCTCTCTCACACAAACTAGAATCATGAACTCCAACTTTTCCTTTAAAACAGAACAAGACACAGCTTGCCTCTTATGGTATAACAGAATTAAATAAAACATGAAGTGTTTCTAAAATAAATTCAATGATAATTTTAGCCCTAGCCTACTAACATTTCAAGCAGAAGCATCAGATCATGTTGTACACAAATTTATTAATTAATGATAAAACATTGCATTGGTGCAAATGCAAACTGGTGCAACCACTGTGGAAAACAATATAAAGATTCTTCAAAAAGTTAAAAACTACCCTATTATCCAGCAGTCACACTACTGGGTGATTACCCAAAGAATACAAAAACACTAATCCAAAGGAATACATGCATGCCCTATGTTTATGGCAGCATTATTTACAATAGCTAAGATATGGGAGCAGCCCAAGTGTCCATCAGTCAATGAATGGATGAAGAGGTGATATAGATATACAATGGAATATTATTCAGCCTTAAAAAAGAACAAAATCTTGCCATTTACAATGACATGGATGGAGCTAGAGAGTATAATGCCAAGTGAAATGTAAGTCAGTTAGAGAAAGACAAATGCCATATGATTTCACTCATATGTGGAATTTAAGAAACAAAACAAATGAGCAAAGGGAAAAAAAAGAGAGTGACAAACCAAAAAACAGACTCTTATCTATAGAGAACAAATGGATGGTTAACAGAGGGGAGGTTGGTGGGGGATGGGTGAAATGGGTGATGGGGATTAAGGAGTGCACTTGTGATGAGCACTGGGTGATGTATGAAAGTGTTGAATTACTATATTGTACACTTGAAACTAATATGACATTGTATGTTTACTAACTGGAATTAAAATAAAAACTTAAAAAAACATAGGGCATTGCTTAATACTAGTTTGTTTATTCATTCATCCCACTTAACAAAGTGCTTTTGACGCTTATCATCTGATAGGTACTGCAGAAGGCACTGTGTATGGATGTGTGGTAGGGTGAGATGGTATAGGCTTGTAGGCCCCTTGCAGGCCAGGGTCATTTAAGGACTGCAATGAGGTTAAGGATAGCTGGGCAGGCCTGAGCTAAGGAGAGAAAATGTTCTCTTCGCCTTATCTCATGTTGCAAGTTCTAAATGCCTGGATCAGCAGGAAGTGGCTCTTGCCTCGATTGGGAGTGTTAGTTCTCAGAACAAGAACATACTGTCTCCAGAGGAAGGGTGGCCAGGATATCTCTGTAATTGGCAACTTATAACGTGTAAACAGGATCTATTTTGTTCTCATTACACCTTGTGTATCTTTCTTCAAGGATGTTAGTTTAGTCTTATTATATGCTGGAGGTACACATTGTTATGCTTATCTGATTGCTGTAAATATATAATTGTGTGAAAAATAAACGGCAGTATGCAGTTGCAAGTGCTGCCTTTGCTCTGCATCCCCTGTGTCCTGGTTCTTTCGCAACCCTTACCCAGGGACCCCAACGCACTAGACGTTGACAGTAGGGGATAAATTTGAGCATAGGTGAAACTTTCTTTCCCATATTTAACTTATTTTTTTAAAATTTGTGTATAGTTGATTCACAATTTTACACTAGTTTCAGGTGTACAACATACTGATTAGACAAATTTATACATTATGGTATGCTCACCACAAGTGCAGCTACCATCTGTTACCATACAGCACTATTATATCATAGACTATTTTCCCAATGTTGTGCCTTTTATTCCCATGATTTATTCAGTTCATAACTGGAAGACTATATTTCCTACTTCCCTTCATCCAATTTGCCCATCCCTGGCCCCCTTCCCCCTGTCCCATATTTAACTTTTGAAAAGCCTACATTCTTCTACATTATTCATTGATATTCCCAAAACATCATTCCAAAATGAATATGGATATTGATGTGTAAACTGATAAACCAACCCCACAAAACATGCAAGTCAGTGTTCAACGTTCTCCTCTTTAACTTCTTACATACACAGATATGAATTATATATGAAAGTAGGGGAATACTAGTAAAACAAAGTCCCACAATCATTGTCATTTTATCATAATCCATGTAAAAGATTGGATTTATATTCTGACAATTGCAATGCAAAGAAATGTATGAAGGGGTCCATGTAGATTAAATAATGATAATAGTAACAACACTTATGTAATGCATACTATATTGCAGACACTCTTCTAAGCACTTACTCATTTTAAATCATGAAATCCTTAAAACAATCCTATGAGGCAGGTACTATTACTACTCCCATTTCACATGTGAGAAAATTGAAGCACAGAGAGTTAGAAGAGTTTATCAAAGGTTATTTTAAGTTTTGTTTCAAGTTTGTAAGTTTGTGGTTCAAACTCAAGCATTCTGGTCCTAGACTCTGCAACTCACTTTTGGCTAGGATGACCAGAGGGAACTTCATAAAATAAGTTGACTCTGAGTAAGGAACTAAACAAAGATTTCATTTAAAGAAATTTTGTTTTTATTTTGAAATAACTTTAAGACTTAGACGGAAGTTGCAAAAATAGTACAGATAATTCCTATATACCCTTCACTCAGTTTTCCCTGATGTTAACATTTTATATAACAATAGCACAGTTACCAAAACCAGGAAATGAACATTGCTACAATACTATTAACTTATTTATTTATATTATATTTATATAGAGAAAACCTGATTTGATTTTTGTGAATTGTTTCAGAAATACCCTTTTTCTGGTCCAGAATCCATCCAACCTTCCCCACTGCATTTAATTGTACATTTACTTAGTCTCCTCCAAACTGACAGTTCCTCAGTCTTTGTCTTTTGTGACCTTGACACTTTTTTAAAGGGTAATTTGGGTCATTTTGTAGAATGTTTTTCAATTTAGGTTTGTCTGATTTTTTTCTCAATATTTTGGTGAGAATATTCATTATTAGCAAAAATACTATAGAAAGGATGTGTCCTTAGTGCATCATATGAGCAAGTTTCTGGTGTTGATGTATCTTCCTAGTGATTGATGTTAACCCTGATCACCTAAAGGTGGTGTCTGCCAGTTTTCCCCAAAGTCAAATTTCTATTTTTTTTCCTGAGAAAGATACTTTTCTAATAGAGATATATGTTGAGACTGCAAGTATCCTATTTTTCATCATAATTTTGTTCACTGATTTTGTTATTCATTTATCATCTGCCTGCAATCAATTAATATGGTGTTTACTGAATGATAATTTGTTCTCAAAAGTAGCTATTCCTTTTGTCCATTTATTCATATCAGTATAGATTATAAGCTAGTAGTATTATTACTTACTTTGTTGTTCAGATTGTTCCAGTTTTAGCCACTGGGAGTTCCTGTGTATTTTAACATGTCTTCATCATTTCTTGAGAATTTCAGGCTTTTGACAGAAGGAAATCGAAGCAGCCTGGAATGTAACAGTTTAGAAAATTCCTTTTATATTTGTAACCTTTGTGTATTGAATGAACTTCAAAAAATATTTTTCTCACAAGTAGCAATGTTAATAAAGTTAACATAATTTTAGTTAGAATTAAAATTTTTTCATAACTCATTGCTGACTTGGACCTAACCTAACTCTGAGTTTATTTATGCCCCAATGTATTACTGGGTTAGCTAGTACTCCCTAAAAGGGGGAAAATAAGACATAGAAAAGTTTTTCAGTTTTAGATACACTGTATGGTGCTTTCTTGCCTTAACCCAGTTATTCCATTGAAGATAGAATCATCAAAATTCACTTTATGCAAATTCTAGGGCATGAATATGGAATACCCTCAGCCACATCAAGCCATAACTAAAAAATTAGAAACTTAGCAAACTTTTACTGAGTGCTTTCAAGTATTAGGTATTGTGCCAGGCACTATACGTTTATAAGGAATATGCTTGAAAAAGTTAGTTAGGAAATTGGGAAATAATATTTGCATTTAAGAAAAGGAATCATAAACAGTGGCTCTATAGGAAATTAAAAATATTCCATAGCTAAGTGGCTCAAAAACATAGGGAAAAAAGGTACATCATATAATAGATACATTTTTTAACATTTTATTTATTTACTTTTTAATTAACATATAATGTATTATTTGTTTCAGGGGTACAGGTCTGTGATTCATCAGTCTTACACAATTCACAGCGCCCACCATAGTACCTACTGTCCCCAGTGTCCATCACCCAGGCACCCCATCCCTCTCACCCCACTCTACTCCAGCAACCCTCAGTTTGTTTCCTGAGATTAAGAGTTTCTTATGCTTTGTCTCCCTCTCTGGTTTCATCTTGTTTCATTTATCCCTCCCTTCCCCTATGATCCTCTGCCTTGTTTCTCAAATTCCCCATATCAGTGAGATCATATACTTGTCTTTCTCTGATTAACTTATTTTGCTTAGCATAATACCCTCTAGATCCATTCATGTCATTGCAAATGGTAAGATTTCAATTTTTTGATGGCTGCATAATATTCCATTTATATATATACCACTTCTTCTTTATCCATTCATCTGTTGATGGACATCTAGGCTCTTTCCATAGTTTGGCTATTGTGGATATTGCTGCTATAAACATTGGGATGCACGTGCCCCTTGTATCGTGCCCGATAACTACATTTGTATTTTTGGGGTAAATACCCAGTAGTACAATTGATGGGTAATAGGGTAGCTCTATTTTCAACTTTTTGAGGAACCTCCATACTGTTTTCCAGAGTGGCTATACCAGCTTGCATTCCCACCAACAGTGTAGGAGGGTTCCCCTTTCTCGGCATCCTCACCAACATCTGTTGTTTCCTGACTTGTTAATTTTAGCCATTCTGACTGGTGTGAGGTCTTATCTCACTGAGGTTTTGATTTGGATTTCCCTGATGCTGAGTGATGTTGAGCATTTTTTCATGTGTCTGTTGGCCCTTTGGATGTCTTCTTTGGACAAATGTCTGTTCATGTCTTCTGCCCATTTCTTGATTGGATTATTTGTTCCTGGGATGTTGACTTTGATAAGTTCTTTATGGATTTTGAATACTAGCCCTTTATCTGATATGTCATTTGCAAATATCTTCTCCCATTCTGTCAGTTGTCTTTTGTTTTTGTTGACTGTTTCCTTTGCTGTGCAAAAGCTTTTTATCTTGAGGAAGTCCCAATAGTTCATTTTTGCCCTTGCTTCTCTTGCCTTTGGTGATGTGTCCAGGAAGAAGTTGCTGCAGCTGAGGTCGAAGAGGTTGCTGCCTGTGTTCTCCTCAAGGATTTTGACAGATTCCTGTCTCAGGTCATTCATCCATACATCTATGCTGTAAAGAATGGTCCAGTTTCATTCTTCTGCATATGGCTGTCCACTTTTCCCAACACCATTTGTTGAAGAGACTGTCTTTTTTCCATTGGATATTCTTACCTGCTTTGTGAAAGATTAGTTGACCATGGAGTTGACAGTCCATTTCTGAGTTCTCTATTCTGTTCCACTGATCTATATGTCTGTTTTTGGCCAGTACCATACTCTCTTGATGATTACAGCTTTGTAATAGAGCTTGAAGTCTGGAATTATGATGCCACCAGCTTTGCTTTTCTTTTTCAACATTCCTCTGGCTATGCAGGGTCTTTTCTGGTTCCACACAAATTTTAGGATTATTTATTCCATTTCTGTGAAAAAAGTTGATGGTATTTTGATAGGGATTGCATTGAATGTGTAGATTGCTCTAGGTTGCATAGACATTTTCACAATATTTGTTCTTCCAATCCATGTGCATGGAATGTTTTTCCATTTCTTTGTGTCTTCCTTAATTTCT
Source organism: Neomonachus schauinslandi (assembly GCF_002201575.2). NCBI lineage: Eukaryota > Metazoa > Chordata > Mammalia > Carnivora > Phocidae > Neomonachus > Neomonachus schauinslandi. The sequence continues at coordinate 116,308,775 of NC_058404.1, read as the reverse complement.
TTCATGAGTATTCTATAGTTTTCTGAGGACAGAAATCTTTGGTTAGATTTATTCCTAGGTATCTTATGGGTTTGGGTGCAATTGTAAATGGGATCGACTCCTTATTTTCTCTTTCTTCTGTCTCATTGTTGGTGTATAGGAATGCAACTGATTTCTCTGTATTAATTTTGTATCCTGCCACTTTATTGAATTCCTGTATGAGTTCTAGCAGTTTTGGGGTGGAGTCTTTTGGGTTTCACACAAAGTATCATATCATCTGCAAAGAGTGAGAGTTTGACTTCTTCCTTCCTCATTTGGATGCCTTTTATTTCTTTTTGTTGTCTGATTGCTGAGGCTAGGACTTCTAGTACTATGTTGAACAGCAGTGGTGATAGTGGTCATCCTCGCCGTGTTCCTGACCTTAGGGGAGAAGTTCTGCTTTTCTCGACTAAGAATGATATTCGCTGTGGGTTTTTCACAGATGGCTTTATGATATTGAGGTATGTACCCTCTATCCCTATACTCTGAAGAGTTTTAATCAACAAAGGATGCTGTACTTTGTCAAATGCTTTTTCTGCATCTATTGAGAGGATCATATGGTTCTATCCCTGTACGGTGAAGTTTTAATCAAGAAAGGATGCAAACTTTATCTAATGCTTTTTCTGCATCTGTTGAGAGGATCATATGGTTCTTGTCCTTCCTTTTATTAATGTAGTGTATCACATTGATTGATTTGCAGATGTTGAACCAACCTGGCAGCCCAGGAATAAATCTCATTGGTCATAGTGAATAATCCTTTTAATGTACTGTTGGATCCTATTGGCTAGTATTGTGGTGAGAATTTTTGCATCCATGTTCATCAGGGATATTGGTCTGTAGTTCTCCTTTTTGATGGGGTCTTTGTCTGATTTTGGGATCAAGGTAATGCTGGCCTCATAAATGAGTTTGGAAGTTTTCCTTCCATTTCTATTTTTTGGAACAGTTTCAGAATAGGTATTAATTATTTAAATGTTTGGTAGAATTCCCCTGGGAAGCCATCTGGTCTTGGGCTCTTGATGGTTGGGGATTTTTGATTACTGCTTTGATTTCCTTGCTGGTTATAGGTCTGTTCAGTTTTTCTATTTCTTCCTCGTTCAGTTTTGGTAGTTTCTACCTCTCTAGGAATGCATCCATTTCTTCCAGATTGTCTAATTTGTTGGCATATAGTTGTTCATAATATGCTCTTATAATTGTTTGTATTTCTTTGGTGTTGGTTGTGATCTCGCCTCTTTCATTCATGATTTTATTTATTTGGATCCTTTCTCTTTTCTTTTTGGTAAGTCTGGCCAGGGGTTTATCGATCTTATTAATTCTTTCAAAGAACATTTCCTAGTTTCGTTGATCTGCTCTACTGTTCTTTTGGTTTCTATTTCATTGATTTCTGCTCTGATCTTAATTATTTCTCTTCTGCTGGGTTTAGGCTTTATTCGCTGTTTTTTTCTCCAGCTCCTTTAGGTGTAGGGTTAGGGTGTGTATTTGAGACCTTTGTTGTTTCTTGAGAAAGGCTTGTATTGCTATCTACTTTCCTCTTAGGACCACCTTTGCTGAATCCCAAAGATTTTGATCAGTCCTGTTTTCATTTTCATTTGTTTCCATGAATTTTTAAAATTCTTCTTTAATTTCTTGGTTCATGCATTCATTCTTTAGTAGGATGCTCTTAGCCTCCATGTATTTGAGTTCTTTCCACCTTTCCTTTTGTGGTTGAGTTCTAGTTTCAAAGCATTGTGTAGAAAACAATATGTGGAGTTACAAACTATTATTACAATAATACTAGTTTTTATAATTGCCCATATATATATGCAGGGAATGATCCCAATATTTTGGTACAGGTTGAAACCTGATTTGTGACACAGGATTTGATCTATTCTGGGGAATGTTCCATGGACACTAGAGAAGAATGTGTATTCTGTTGCTTTGGGATGGAATATTCTGAATATATCTGTGAAGTCTTTTGGTCCAGTGTGTAATTTAAAGCCCTTATTTCCTTGTTGATCTTTTGCTTAGATGATCTGTCCATTTCAGTGAGGGGGGTGTTAAAGTCCCCTACTATTATTGTATTATTGTTGATTTGTTTCTTTGATTTTGTTATTAATTGGATTATATAATTGGCTTCTCCCATGTTAGGGGCATAGATATTTAAAATTTTTAGATCTTCTTGTTGGACAGACCCTTTAAGTATGGTATAGTGTCCTTCCTCATCTCTTATTATAATCTTTGGTTTAAAATGTAATTTGTCTGATATAAGGATTGCCACCCCAGCTTTCTTTTGATGTCCAGTAGCACAGTAAATTTTTTTCCACCCCCTCACTTTAAATCTGGAGATGTCTTTGGGTTTAAAATGAGTCTCTTGCAGACAGCATATTGATGGCTCTTGTTTTTTTATCTAATCTGATACCCTGTGTCTTTTGATTGGGGTATTTAGCCCATTTACATTCAGGGTATCTTTCCTATTGAAAGATAGGAATTTAGTGCCATTGTATTGCCTGTAAAGTGACTATTACTGTATATTGTCTGTGATCCTTTCTGGTCTATGTTGTTTTTAGGCTCTCTCTTTGCTTAGAGGACCCCTTTCAATATTTCTTGTAGGGCTGGTTTCATGTTTGCAAATTCCTTTAGTTTTTGTTTGTCCTGGAGGCTTTTTATCTCTCCTTCTATTTTCAATGACAGCCTAGCTGGATATAGTATTCTTGGCTGCATATTTTTCTCATTTAGTGCTCTGAATATATCATGCCAGTCCTTTCTGGCCTGCCAGGTCTCTGTGGATAGGTCTGCTGCCAGTCTAGTATTTCTACCATTTTGGTTACAGACCTCTTGTCCTGAGCTGCTTTCAGGATTTTCCCTTTGTCTCTGAGACTTGTGAGTTTTACTATTAGATGTCGGGGTGTTGACTTATTTTTATTGATTTTGAGGGGGGTTCTCTGTGCTTCCTGGATTTTGATGCCTGTTTCCTTCCCCAAATTAGGGAAGTTCTCTACTATAATTTGCTCCAATATACCTTCTGCCCCTCTCTCTCTTTCTTCTTCTTTGGGGATCCCAATTATTCTAATGTTGTTTCTCTTTATGGTATCACTTACCTCTCGAATTCTGCCCTTGTGATCCAGTAGTGGTTTATCTCTCTTTTTCTCAGCTTCTTTATTTTCCATCTTTTGGTTTTCTATATCACTAATTCTCTCTTCTCCCTCATTTATCCTAGCAGTTAGAGCCTCCATTTTTTATTGCACCTCATTAATAGCCTTTTTGATTTCAACTTGGTTAGATTTTAGTTCTTTTATTTCTCCAGAAAGGGATTATCTATTATCTTCTATACTTTTCTCAAGTCCAGCTAGTATCTTTATAATCGTCATTCTGAACTCTAGTTCTGACATCTTACTAATGTCTGATCAATTAGGTCCCTGGCAGTTGCTACTCCCTCTTGTTCTTTTTTATGAGGTGAGGTTTTCCATCTTGTCATTTTGTCCAGAGGAGAATAGATGAATGAGAGAAGAACATGCTAAAAGGGTAACAACAACCTCAGAAAAATATATACTAAATAAATCAGAAGAGACCTGAAACTGGGGGGGGGGGGGGAAAAAAGGGAAAAAAGAAAAAGAATACAATCAAGCCGGTGAATAGATCAGTGCCACACACTAGATTTGGGGTGTGTTTTGGTCTGTTAGAAGAAATTGCCTCCCAAAATTTTAAAGAAAGAAAAACTTATATATATTTAAAACTAAAGGTAAATACAATGAAGGGATGGAATATGAATATAAAGATGAAAATTTAAAAAAGATTTTAAAAAAGGAATTGATAAGAAGTTGGTTGAAAGAAGAATGAAAAAAAAGAGAGAATGTGAGTCAGGCGGGGAATAGAACAGAGTCATACACTAGATTTAGGGTATATTTTGGTCTGTTAGAAGAAACTGCATCCCAAAATTTTAAAGAAAGAAAAACTTATATATATACAAAAAATAAAGTTAAATACAATGAAGAGATAGAATATGACTGTAAAAATGAATAATTAAAAAAGATTTTAAAAAGGGAATTGATAAGATATTGGTTGAAAAAGGAAAGAAGAAAAATTCAACTAAAAAAGAGAAAAATAAAGAAAATTTTAAAAATTAACTATGAAAGACTAAAGTATCATGGGGAAAAAGCCACGAATTCTATATGCTGTATTCCCCTAGCGGTGGGGTTTTGCCGTTCTCATTGATCGGTATATTTGATCTTGACTGGATGTTCTTGCTGATCTTCTGGGGGAGGGGCCTATTGCAGTGATTCTCAAATGTCTTTTCCTGAGGCAGAATTGCCCTGCCCTTGTCAGGGGCTGGGCTAAGTAATCTGCTCAGTTTTGCTCTCGGTAGCTTTTGTTCCCTGAAAGCTTTCTGTACAGCTTTAGAGGATGAGAGTGAAAATGGCAGCCTCCCAATCTCTGGTCCCGGAGGAGCCAAGAACTTGGGGTCCCACTCTGCAGTGCGCCCTCAGAGAAAAGTAGTCAATTACTCCTGTCTCCCTGGTCTCTGGCTGCACTCCCTGCTCACCCGGCCTGTGACCGAGTATTTCTATCTCTGGCACACAATCCCATTTGGAGTCTCCAAACCCAGCAGATTCCTGCAGTGTGCTCCCATGCCACTATCCCTGGGGAAGGAAGGGGAGTCTCCTGGATCTGCCGCTTGTTGGGTCCCTGCTGAAAGAGCAGTGGCCTGACAGTGCCGTGGATCACAGTTTATGGCTACCCTGAGCTGAGAGCTCACTCCTTGGATCAGTCTCTGCAGCTGGCTTCCCTGCTCTGATATCTGGGAGATCGGCCACACTCAGGCATCCCTAGTCTGTGACCCCAAGGGTCCTGAGACCACACTGTCCCAGCGAGGGTTCCACCCCCCAGCTTAGCCACTGGAGCAGTGTCCCTCAGTGGAGCAGGCTTCTACAAGTTCCGATTTTGTGCTCCGCTGCCCTATCACTTGCCGGTAGCTGGCTGAGGAGGCTCCCTCCCCCCAAGGTCTATCTTCCCATATATCGCCTTAGATTCACTTCTCTGCACTTCCTAACTTACAGAAACTGGTTACTTTTCTGTTCATAGAATTGCTGCTATTCTTTTCTTTGATCTCCTGTTGAGTTTGTAGTTGTTCTGAATGGTTTGATAACTATATGAATTCCTGGGACCAGATGAAATTTAGGTCTCCTACTCTTCTGCCATCTTGCTCCTCCCCTAGATACATTATTTAAAAAGTACATGGTATTAAATACATATTTTAATGGTATTTCATAAGAGAAATATTAATAAAGCTGTGAAAAGCATAGAGTGAAAACCTAATTCTACTTGTGAAGATGAGTAGTGTGAGAGAAAGCTTCAGAATTCAAGAGAGTTTTTAAATATAATAAGAAATCACTTGGTGAGAAAAAATTGGAAGGACTTTCCATGTTGAAGCAAAGCTTGATCGAGTATGTACATAATGATGGAAAATAATAGGGCTAGGGAACCACTAGGAGATTGAAATTCCAGTTGCATTGTTAGAGGAGGAGTGGGAATACTGGGAAATGAGAGGCTGGCATGGTAGGTGGGAGCCAGAATCTGATGTGTCTTATAGACCAAGGTAAGGAGTTTGGCTTTGCCTTAATCATTGGAAATTTTTGGACAGCCACATTTGGATATTTTTGTGCCAGAAAGCTAACCAGAACAAAATGAAAAATGGAGTGATTTTGTGTTATTATCCCAAACAGGCAATTGAATCAAACATGTAGATCTTATTTCTGGCTCTATTTATCTTGACCTCTTATTATCCTGTGGTATTCTTTTTCAGGAGAGAGATCTTGAGAAAGATGGGAAATTGAATGAGATTGAATATAATCAAATAAGAAAGCATTCTCTGCACTCAATGCTAGGACCACATTGTCCATAATTACAGTGTTTTTGTCATGTAAAGGAAATGTGCCTTATTTTTGGTGTAGGAGTAAATATCCTGATTTATATATATATATATACATTGAGAAAACTATATGTAGCATGCACTTAAACTAAGGAAGAATTGACTGATTTTGGAATCTTTTTTAAAAATAAATATAATCTTAATTTCCTAATCAATATTTTTTTTTTTTTTTTTTTTTTTTTTTAAAGATTTTTTATTTATTTGAGAGAGAGAGAACACATGAGAGGGGGGAGGGTCAGAGGGAGAAGCAGGCTCCCCGCCGAGCAGGGAGCCCGATGCGGGACTCGATCCAGGGACTCCAGGATCATGACCCGAGCCGAAGGCAGTCGCTTAACCAACTGAGCCACCCAGGCGCCCTCCTAATCAATATTTTTTCAAAGATTTCATACCTTATATTCTTTATAAGTACTAAATATAAAACAAGTCAACCAAAGTATGTATTAAGTACTCTGTTTGCTTAAGAAATTTGAGAAATTCTTTCGTAAGAAAAAGACTTTGTGGGCGCCTGGGTGGCTCAGTCGGTTGAGCGACTGCCTTCGGCTCAGGTCATGATCCCAGGGTCCTGGGATCGAGTCCCACATCGGGCTCCCTGCTCTGCGGGGAGCCTGCTTCTCCCTCTCCCACTCCCCCTGCTTGTGTTCCCTCTCTCACTGTGTCTCTCTCTGTCAAATAAATAAATAAAATCTTTAAAAAAAAAAAAAAGACTTTGTTTCTCATGTTAGAACAAAAATATCCAAGTGTGGCCATAGTTAAGGGGCTTAAGAAAAAAGAAACTGGTTTTGCCTTAAGAACATTTGAGTGACTTTACTTTTAAGCATGGCTTGCCAAAAGGACATGGAACTAGTAGAAGTAAGTAATTTCATCAAATACTGTAAATTGAAATGCATAAACCATCTCAGCAATGACTGAGACAGAATAACAATGTTTATGTTGTCTTGGATCTCTTACTGTAATGGAATATTTGTGGAATAATTTTGTAAACAAGAGCTATAAATTTCTTATTCTCTATAGAAAATGAATAAATCAATGAGCTGAATATATAAATGAAAACTGAGTGTACATTACTAATTTTTTTTATAATATTTCAATTAGACCAAACTCTAATGTGTGGAAAATAAAGCAAGGTATTATGTCTGGAGAACTTCTAATTAAAGTTTGGATCCAAAGTTATATTTTTGAAAATACATGAAATTCTGAATGTAATAGTCCTTTGGATTAAGTCAATAAATTTAATTATATTGATGATTCCTGCCATTTGGTATGGTATCTGTGAATGAAGATATATATCTATAGCTGTATCTATATCTATATCTATCTATATATATTTTTCCACAAATTTTGGGATTATTAGGATTGAAATTCAAAACTTTGAAAATGTTCATAAGCTGCTGCTTTGATACTTTTTGGAATGTTGAAAGGCAAATTAATGTTAGATCAATACTTTTCCCCCTGGGCTCTGAATTCATTAATTTGATCGATGTCTCTAAAATAAAGGAAATTTTTAAATTAGCCATTATGAAAAATTATACATCTGCACTGTATTAAATCAATGAAGCCATACTTTGGTGGAGAGAATGCTAATGCATAACACTCTGAACTATTTATGCAAATTATAGCATATTTGGGGAAACCATAGAGAGATAATAAAAAGGATGAGTAAATTCTCTAGGGTTCAGAGCTATAGTTGCTCAATGACTGGAGGAGAAACAATATGTTAAAATGTTTTATTTATAGGTTCCTAAAGTACCTTAAGGTATGCTTAGTCGAATTACCTGCTTGGTCAGTAATCACTTAGTCTATAGTCTTAAAAGAAGATAAAAGTATCATTAACCATGATAGCCCTCTTTTTCTTAAGGTGATCCAAAAACTACTTCTATGTAATTTTCATTGATGTGGGACTTCATTGAAGAGTTTGAAATGAACATTAATTACTTTCTTCCTGTTGTAAATCATGTAAAATAACATCTGAAATCTATCTTATTTACCTTCTTCCAGAGTGAGGAAAGACTCCCAATAAGCTGTTGTATTATGGAGCTCTGGTGTTTGCCCGCGGTTAACCCACTGGTAGGGGAGAAATGTTTCCCTGATATTTGGGATTTTGCTAGGAGAATATTTCAAATACAATATGCCTGACCATTCTGAGATGAGAAGAGGAGTTATAGGACAAGGTGGTAGGGTGTTTTGCATGCCCCCATATTGTCAACCCTTGCCTATCATTTTGTATTCTACTGTTAACAAGTTTCCTGTAGGCTCATCAACCTAATCCAGACTCATTTTTACTCTCACCACTAAAAAGGTATTTTATATTGCTATCATCTATTCCCCTACCATAATTTAAGAACATTTTAAACCAATTTCCTCTTGTTTGGTTCTCAACAGAGAAGAAGAGCTAATTAACAATTTCTGTGCAACAATTCATTAGATTTCCTTTTCCATGGTACATAATAGAGCACAACTTTGTTTTCATTCATGTTTTGACTAACAGAAATTTCCTGCCTATTTCATAAGGATGTTGAAAGGATTAACCAATTAGTGTACATAAGATTCAAGTTCCAAAGAAAAAAGTTATTACATATAAACATAAATTTCACTGGGACTAGAAATTAAGAAGAGAATGTCTCTTTTACCATACTAACATGGTCATTTTTAGATGTCAAAGTTGTATTTTTTTGCAATAGGGATCTCTAGAAACCAGAAATGATGGATTAAACAAGAGTGAGATAAAACTTATATTCTCTGTGCACTCAATAGGTAACATTCATACTGATTTCAATGATATTTTAAATGATACATAGATTTTTGTTTCCTCTGCAGTCTCATTTCTTGAATATTATAAGAAATGTTATCTCAGTTACACAAGATCAGAAACATGTGCTTTAGGCCTAATAGTATTGAAGTTCTATAAAGTCAGCTCCAAAGACTCTACATAAAACTTGACTGATTTAAAATGAAATAGAAGCAGCTGTTGTAAGGAATGCAGTGTATAAGCTCTCATTTAAGGTTATATTTTAGGTATCTTATTTTAATTGTGAATTTTGAAGAAAAGAAGGAAAGAAAAGAAAAAGAAAGAAAGAAAGAAAAGAAAGAAGAAAGAAAGAAGAAAGAAGAAAGAACGAAAGAAAGAAAGAAAGAAAAAAGAAAGAAAGAAAGAAAGAAAGGAAAGAAAGAAAAAGAAAGAAAGAAAGAAAGAAAAAGAAAGAAAGAAAGAAAGAAAAAAGAAAAAGAAAACCTGGTTATAACTGTACTAAAACAGTGCATGAAATCATAAAACTCAATTGCAGTCTTTTCCTTTTACAAAAAGGAGCATGAATTTGTTGTTGTTGTTTTGCAAGAGGTTATTATAATGTTCTTTTTTTCTTCACAATAGATTACAAAAAAGTTAAATACTGAAAATTATATTTCAAATCTTACCGCTTCAAGATTGATTTGAGAAACCAAAGGAAGCTACATTGTTTTTTATAGGTTTAACACACTTTTTCCCCAAACATGCAGCTCTGAGCTTAATTATAACTGCAAAGGTGTAGACTAGTGGCACATTATTTAGACAACTCATCAACCAGATCTTAAAAATGGATTGGTACTGGTATTTTCTTGATTTCAAGTTAAGATCTATCTTGGCTCCCTCTCTTTTCCAATTTATATATGTGTGTGTGTATACATATCTATATCTATATCATCTATCTGTATCCTATATATAGGATAATTATATATAGTGTACTGCATATAGAGTACACTCTAGTCTATTGTATGAAACCTGGATATCCATTCCAAAATTTATTTAGAATTTTACACAAAGAATGTGTATTTATTTTATTACTAGAAAAAGTAAACATTAATGTAACTGCCATATAGATTTAGAAAATCCATTTTTAGAATGTTTTTTGTGTGAAACATTTATCTATTATGGGGAGACCACAAGGATTGAGCTAGCTATATACATGTGATTGATTTTAATATTTTGAAGAATGTTTTCTGGGATATGAATGGTGATATAGCTCATAACACTATTATTATATTCTGCATATATTGAATTATTGAATATCTATGATATACTTGTGTTAATAACTGATTCCTTCTAGGACAATATTTTGAAGATTGTAAACTCTCAATTAAACCAATGAATCAATAATAAATAGAGAATACTTTATCATTCTATTTAACATTTCTATATAGAAGTATAATCCAACTTGAATAGTGGTCTGTGATTAGCCCTATATTGCTCAAATGATCATGAGATAACAGTGTAGAATCTAGAAGTAAATATTAAAGACAGTGAGTTAGAATATATTACAATGACTATGTAAATATTTATGTCCTGAGTAAAATAAAGGCCTATGGCCAGATAAGTTTACTCAAATAGTGTTCTAAAAAAGCCGGGATGGATTGTTGTAATGAAATTACTGAAGCTACAACTAAGCAGGTTTTTTTCCATGATCTTATTCCATGTTGCTATTTATGACATCCACATTCCTAGAGTGAAGAGTTGGGGAGAGCAGTAATAGGTACAGTCTTTCCTCATTCACTTCTTAGAGCAATGAAAGCTCTTGGAGCAGTGTTACCATTCAGTCTGTTCTTGATTACTCTGGGTGCCTGTAATCGGTCCATCTTGGGTGCTCTTTTGGTTTTTATGGTTGTAGTAAACTCTTCCCTAAAAAATATTATCAAAATGACATTGAATATAGGTTTAGCTTATTTGTTAGGAGTTTGGACTTCAAGAATGTTTGGATTGTTTTCCTGCAATAAGATGGTAACACTAGTTTCATATGTTTATAGGAAAAAATATATTTAAAATACCTTTTTGATCTATTTTTTTTTAATTTTAACTCATTAAAATGTAAACATGTAGTATTACATATTATATGTCATACATATAATTCTGGGTACTAGCAGATTTAACAGTGAATAAAATTGCCAAAAATCTCTGCCCTGGTGTAGCTTGTACTCTAGTGTGGGTAAATGACTCTGGAGTTTAGGTCAATAAACAAGACACTTAATATGGAAATATGTAAAGAGGATAATGTTTAGGTTGGGGAACAGGTTGCAATTTTAAATAGTGTGATTAAGATAAGACTCATTGAAAAGTTGACATTTGAAACAAGATTTGAAGAAATTAATTATGTGAATATCTGTGGGCATTGATTTCCAAGACTCTAAGTCAGGAGCTTGCTTATAGTGTTAGAGAAATAGCAAGACCAGTGGAATATAACAGGGGGAGAGTGCAAGGAGATAAGATCAGAGAACTAAGAGAGGGGAGGGTTAGATTATGTAGAGCCAATAGGGCCTCTGCATCATATTCATATAGAATTAATGACTTTATGTTATGTCTAGGACATTGTAAGTACATTTTTTTTTATAGCTTAGGGAAATGTGGAATCACTGAACAGTTTTTTAAGTAGAGAATTTACGAGATCTGACCTATATTAATTAGGATCACTGTCTTTAGAAAACACATGGCAAGGGGTAAGAGTGGATAAAGGGAAAATACTTGAAAGGTTATCAACTAATCTAGGACACAGATTATTGTGACTCAGACCAGAGTTGTAGTAGAAGTGCTGAATGGTCAGATTATGAATAAATTGTGAAGGCATAAACATCAGGATTTTTGGAGAGATTGATTGTTCAATGTGAAATGGTAGGGCTAGGGGTGGAGTGGGTTGCTGAGGGAAGAGCAGGAGTTCAATTATTAACATGTTAATTTTGAGAATATCTTTCAGATAGCTACATAGAGACATCAAGTACTAAGTTATATGTATGAATCTGGAGTTCCAGAACTTGCATCAAGGACATATGAATAGAGTGGCCATAATGGCAGAGATAGAGGCTCTATATGGACCCAAAAGCCGGGACCCCCAGTAAGATTGATCTAATTACTATCTCTGAATGTCTAAACTACCAGCAATAGAGACTAGACTAAGTCCTCAATATACCACTATTGTTAGAGAAAACAGAAAAGTCACTTTTTGGCAAGTCAACTACATTGGATCTCCTCAGTCTGGGAAGGGCCAGTAGTTCATCCTCCCTGAGATAGATGCTTTTGATATGAGTTTGCCTTTTCTGCTTGCAGAGCCTCACCCAACACCACTATCACAGGCCCTGTGAAATGCCTGATCAACAAAGCAATATCCCTTGTCAGACATTACCAGATAGTGATTACTCGGGCATCCTATGCAACATAACATTAGACCAGGGACTCACTTCATATTACGGAAGGTGGGTCCACAACCACAGAATCAACAGGTCAGATGTTACCAGATAATAACATTCAGATGAAACTGCATTCTTATGGAACACAGCATGAGTCTCTTGAATTATAAGCTATGGCTGCCACCAGGGTATTTTGGATTCCTTCTATTCAGAGATTAACAAGCATATTGGCAGGGGTAATTGACCTTGATCAGCAAAGCAATGCTGAGGCCCCTTCAGGATCTAACTTTCACTTTCCCTCCTGGCTATAGCTAGGGTTAGGTCAGAACTGATCTAGGCTTGATAAAGGATGTGCTAGGCCTGACAAAGGAAGGAAAAAATTACACACCGAAAGAGCTGCAGGACCAGCCAACATGTACTGGCAGGAGAAAGGAAGGGTGATACTAGATATATGGTAATAGATGTACTAAGTGTACTATACATATTTAAATATATAGTACTAGATTCTGAGAGTATTAGATCAAAAGATGTAGAACATAAGTTTGATTAAGGGAGAGTTTTTTTTTTTTTTAAGGGAGAGTTTATTGATGTGGGAGTACTCTCACATGATGAAATATTTATCACACTGGCAAAGGCCCTAGGAGATAGTGCTAATGAGCAGTGAGAATGGTGGCCTACCCTAGGTGAAACAAATGGCAGAACTCTATAGCAGATAGTAGAAAGGATCAAAAGGCTCAGAAAGGTGGACATATTGGAGTGGATGTACAGCCTAAGTCTAGAAAACCCACAGCCTATCTATGTTGTGTGAGAGAGCCCAGATGATACTTCACATAGCAAAGTGTTAAGGATAATACTGGTGAGGTGGTGGCTGTCTTCTATACGCCAAGGCTGATGGTAGAAGATGCTGTTATAGAACTGGGTTCCCAGATACCCTGGCTTGAAGTGAGAAGGTTTTGAATTAGAAAGGCCACATGCCAGCATTTATGCTAGAAGCAATGTATGGACAATAATTATAAAAGGTGGCCAGGTCAGAATAGCAGCCAGGGGATCTGATCCACAAAGATCTGTGGATATGTTACCAGAATAAGACATTCCTAGGGGCAAGATAGGTGGGCAGCCAACAAGAGCATTTCTGAATCTATATAATCAAATGAAGTTGAGGATGGATGAGGCTAAAGAAAGCCACTCAATAAAATAATCATCATCCCTTGCTTGTTCCTTGACACTAGCCAGGTTTCATGAGTGACCCACTGACTAAGGAGAGGTCTTGTCCCCTTAGGAAGAATCTTAAAACATCAAGACAAGTTAGTATGGTAGTCCATCCTCCCAGAACTTTTTGGTCATTTTACTGGGGAAAGGTCTGTTGGCAGCCAAATTGACACTACGGGACCTAGAAGATCTGAAAGGAGATTCAAAGTAGTGTATATATTTTTTTCCTCTGGCTGTTTGAAGATTTCTTTTCTCTTTTCTAAAAACTTTGGTTTTTAGAATTTTTTCTATAATGCATGTAGTTGTTATTTATTATGTATGTGTTTATTCTGCTTCAGATATCCTGTTTCACGGACATTTTATAATTCATTTATCAGTTTTGGATAATTTCCCACAGTTATCTTTCAAGTATTAATTCTGCCTCAATCTTTCTCTTCCCTCTTGGAATTTCAATTAAGTATATATTAGATTTAATTTTTTTTCCCATATATCTCTATGCTGTCTTCTGTATTTTCTATCCTTCTATTTTCCAGTGCTCCGGTATGGATATTTCCTGTTTTATCAATTTGGTTGACAAAATACTCCATTTATAATTATTTTGAAATTTATATACAGTAGGAACTATATTGAATGAAGGAAACAAAAGGTTTGAAATAGCATAAGTCTATTTTTTTCTTCATGTGATTGTGGTGATGTTTACTGTTACTACTGAATTTTTATATTTAAAGAAAATCATATTTCAAATTGTGCTACAAGCCCCATATTGCAGAATTCTGTACGAGAAGCCTTAGTTACTGTGCCCTAGCAATGTAAACTCTAATTTTAAACAAAAACCGTGGGCACACAAAACCTGAGTCTGAATTTTAATACAGCCAAGTTAACACGTCTCCACCTAAAACAGCTTTGACTAAGAATTGAAAAGTAAATTAAAGCATCATGAATAAACTACTCCTAAGAGCAAAAAGTAAATCTATTTAGATGGTCAGTGGCTCATATTTTCCATGGTAGGCAGAACATCAAGTAGTCTTGGTTAGTTGACAAAAATTTTGCCTCCACCTGGCTTGCTGCCTTGCACATATTTGTGCACTAACGAAAGCCATGTTTAAGGCTCAGTGTATTGAACAGCTTGACATAGCTGTTCCAGAAATACAGATAAGTGAAACAGAGAAACATTCTTATACAAATGTAGAAAAAGAATGAAATGCAAAAACCGTTTTCTTTCAGCTGGCTGTCTAGGGAAAAGGGAGTGTAGTAGGCTGAATAGTGACCTCTAAAGATACCCAGGTTCTAATCTCTGGAACCTGTGAATGTTACCTTAATGCAAAAGAGACTTTGCTTGATGTGATTAAATTTAGGATTTCAATTTTGAGAGGAGGAGATTATCCTGGGTTATTGAAAGGCATTCACAAGTGTCCTTAAAAGAGGGAGGCAAAGGAAAATGTGACACAGAAGAGAAGATGGCCATGTGACAGAAATTAAGGCAGGGAGAATCAGAGAGAAATATGCTATAATGTTGGCTGTGAAGATGGAAGAAGGGGCCATGAGCCAAGGAATGCCAAGAATGCACTTCTAGACACTGGAAAAGATAAAGAAAAGGATTCTGCCCTACAGCCTCCAGAGGGAGCTTGGCTCTGCCAATACCTTGATTTTAGGCCTGTTAGACTCATTTTGGCCTTCCAGCCTCCAGGACAGTAAAAGATTAAATTTCTATTGCTTAAAGTCACTAGGCTGTGGTAATTTGTGATAGCAGTAATAGAAAACTACTATGTGGAGATTTCTAACTGTGCTAAATTTTTTTTTTTAAGATTTTATTTATTTATTTGACAGAGAGAGAGAGACAGCGAGAGAAGGAACTCAAGCAGGGGGAGTGGGAGAGGGAGAAGCAGGCTTCCCATGGAGCAGGGAGCCCGATCTGGGGCTTGATCCCAGAACCCTGGGATCATGACCTGAGCTGAAGGCAGACGCTTAACCAACTGAGCCACCCAGGTGCCCCTGCTAAATGTTTTCTAAGAAAAGTTGTACCAATGTAATACTATATAATACTTAGTGAAATTCTGAGAAATATCCATAAATTTTAAGGTCATAATTGTCCAGGATTCCTCTAAACAAATGGTTCTTATTTAAATATTCCTAAGTTTATCCTCTTCTTTTCCACATCCAATTAATAAGCGGAAAACTTGCTACTGATATCTATGATCCATAATTCATTTTACTTTAAAATATTGTAGTTCTAAAACTTAGAGCTAGAAATAACTATAACTTTCCACTAGTTTCAGATCAATTGTCACATGTGGATGGAAACTCTAGGTAATGGTAATTTATACTCATAAAACAAAAATAAGAACTTTTAGAAAGTTATAATATGACAAAATACATATTCTAGAGATCTGTATAGTACCACTTTGATTACTTTAAACAATACTTATGCCAGTTTGGCAACAATCTATCCATCCATCCATCTACCCATGCACACATTCAGTTATACAGTCATTCTTCATACAACTGGTCTTTAGAGTCTTTAACAGATAAACATGTATTATGGATTTTTAAAAAATATTTTATTTATTTATTTGAGAGCGAGAACAAGCGGGGGGAGGGACAGAGAGAGGGAGAAGCAGACTCCTCAGCAAGCAGGGAGCTTGATGAGGGACTTGATCCCAGGACCCTGAGATCTGAGCAGAAGGCAGATTCTTAAGTGATTGGGCCACTCAGGTGCCCCTGTATTATGGATTTTTAAGAGCAGCCTTTTTTTAGTAGCATTTCTAAGCATATTTGATCCCAGAACCTCTTTTTATGGAGCATTTTATGGCACCAAGATTCTGAAGTGATATCTTAAATGTAATCTATGCTGTCTTTAGTATATGCTTTAATAACATATTAAATATTTGACAATATATATCTTTTATAATACTCAATATAGTATCTTTCATTATATCTCTAACTCACTTTGCTATTCTTAGCTCCTTCTCTATATTCTTTCTGATATTTTTTTATAGTTTTAATCCTCCTTCAAATTGTATTTATTTATTTTATGGTGGGTGATAGAGTCTTTTTGATAAGTTACAGACAGAAATCTCTCTCTCTCTCACACACACACACACACACACAAGTAAAGGTTGGATTAAATTCCTGAATTATTTACCAAGGATACAAAATCTTGTCTACATGAGGTGGTTACTCAGGACAAGTACTATGCAGCATATTTATTCGACTTTTAAATATGTATGAAGTGGGCAGCTGGATTTGTAATGAATCTGGAGAATAATGGAGAGGACAGGTCCAGAAATACAATTTTGGAAGCCATTTGTATATGAATTGTATTTGGAGCTATGGAACTAAAGAAATCACCTAGGAAGGATGTATAAAAGACAATGAGAAAGTGTCTAATGAGTCCTGGATCACAGCAACATTTGGCTATTGGGAAGAGGAAGAGTCAGCAAAGAAGACTGAGCAGTTGTGAGCATTGAGATAGGAGAATCAGTAGAGCGTGGTGTCACAGAAGCCACAAAATGAGTGTTATAAGGAGTGTTTGGTCATTGTCTTGAATTCTTCTGAGAGTTCAAGTAAATAAACATACTTCACTACCTGGAGGCATTACTAACTGTGACAGAAACTACTTTGTTATTTCTCTTTTTCCTCCCAGGCACACATTTTTACTTCATCTCCCAACTTCCTTTGCAGTTAGATAGAGCTATGTAAATAAGCTCTGTCCAAAGGAATTCTCCCACATATGATTCTACTTCCCCATCTTGCAGAAGAGTGGAGGTCATATGGATCCTCAGAACTAGAAAGGTCCTGGGCCCTTGAGGCTGTGGAAGAGAGCGATTCAGGAGAACTTTGGGCCAGGAACTCCTCCTTTAGACTGCTGCATGAGCAAGCAGTAGATTTTTATTGTGGTAAACCCCTGGGATTTTGGATACGTTTGTTATAGCAGAACCTACAGGCACTAATGCAATAATCTTGACAGTAGTAGACTACTAGGAATGGTGGACTCTGAAGTCAAATTAGAGATGTGTAGAGTACCCAAGGGCATTTGTGGACTCAGTTTTGATAATCTACAGGTGGCTGTGGCAGCTTACAGTTAACCATTTTGAATGCTTTAATTTCCTCATTGTTTCAAATAATGCATCTTTGTGAGTGATCTAATCAAATATTAGCCAAACTAAATCTACCTAGTTGTTTTCTCATACTTTCTCTTCTTCTTGACTAGTTTACATGGTAAGTCTTAACAGTTAAAATGTCAAACAATTCACTAGCTAGTACAATAGTAAGCAGTCTTCTTGATAGTAAGTACTCCAGCAAAGATGGTCTTCCCTGGCCCTCTAGTCTACCAGAAACAAAGGTTCCCTGATACCAGCCAGCATTTATAAACAAAGTCTATTCAGGATGATGCTAAGAGAGTTTCTGTTGTCTCTTTTCCTACCTTAAAGAACATCAATAAATTCCTTCTTGTTTTCCAAGGTTGAGAATATTCCAAGCTTCCCAAGAAGGGATGGGAGAGTAGAAAAAAAAGTTTCTCAATATATTTTTATGAAATAAAACTTGAAAAAAAGATAGACGATTGTATTCATGCATTCTAAGATGCCCATTTTTCATATTTTAACATAACAAACTGAGGTGTCTTTTACACTCAATGTACGTAGAAAGCATTATAGCTTTACGTCATAATTCAATTGGCACCAATTTTTCTTTTTTACTCGTACTTAAAATAATGATCTAACAATGAATTGAGATTCCCCCCTTTCTTAGTTGTACTTAAAATAAGTTTGTCTTATAATTGACAGTGTCTTTGAAATGTAGTCATCATTGCATATTTTGTGGATTTCCAACCTGTCATTCAAATTTATATATTGAAAAAATTGTTGGGCTATTTTTTTGTTCTAATATGTATGAGCCACATTTTGCAGCATTATGTATTATTTCAACATTGAGCAGACTTCTACGTATTTGAAGTTCTGGTATTTTTCCTACAACAGTGCAACCACTTCAGTGATTATTAAAATAGTATCATTAGTATTGAGGGTGGCATTTTGACTTCTAAATCTGTCATATTTATGCAAAAAATCTCACTTAAGTCCTCACCTAACCTCATTAATTCTTTTCTCCAAAAAGAAACAGATTTTCCATTGTTGTTTCTTAGAAAACTTATTTTAGCATTTGACAATGTGATCATGTGACAGAAAGGGATAGTAGTCCTCTCAATGAGTTGAGACATTTGAAGTTACTCAAATAGCTTTAAAACCAGTATTTCAAACATTATGGTAAAGCAGGGTGGGATATTCTTTTTTTTTTTCTACATTCCAACTGTATTCCACTACTGGGTCCATATGTGGTTTGACCCACTGTGGGGAAAGACATTTTATCACAAACCAACACTTTCATGCTTAAGCATTAAGCTCTGAGATGAAGATGAACCATTCCAACCTGAATATAGAAAGTATATTCACAGTTCATTTATAATAAATAGTGGGCTAAATACCTTTTTGGACACTTATATTATTTCTATTTTGAACATGAGAAGATAAATCATTCCATTGAAAGATGAATCAGATTTCCCAAAGTTATACAATAAACCAGTGTCAAAACAGAACATAAGTAACTCATCATTTTTTACTTCCTCCCAGCTCATCAACCACACTTTTTTTTTTAAGATTTTATTTATTTATTTGACAGAGGGAGGGAGAGAGAGAGAGAGGGATCACGAGCGGGGTGGGGAGGGGTGGGAGAGGGAGAAGCAGACTCTAGACTCCACTTAGCAGGGAACCCAATGTGAGGCTTGATCCCAGGCCCCTGAGATCATGACATGAGCCGAAGGCAGACGCTTAACTGAGTAAGCCACCCAAGTGCCCCTTATCAATCATACTTGCAAACCAGAGTCTTCTTCCATGTAAGGTAGATGATTTATGGTTACCTATAATGGCCACTTATTAGCCTTAATCTTTCAGAAAGATCAAGCTAAAATGGTTACAAAGGGACAAAAATGGAAATTCAAATATATCAAGAAATCTCTGGAGAAATAACATTTTGTATAACACATGTTTCTCACTTGACAGATGAGAATGACAGCATGGCAAGATAGTTTTAAAATACTAATTGAGAAGAGGTAGGTATTAACCCAAATTATTCAGGTTTAGTAGAAGTACACTCACTTAGATTCAGTTTCACCCTATGTAGTGGCTAGAGAGAAAACACCTACATGTTTTATGTTAGTTATGGTTTCCTTAAAATGTTTTAGAATTTTGGCAGATTAATCTTTTCAAAAGTCCACAAGTTTGCAAAATTTAGTAAAACCAGTAATGAGGAGGGGTAAAGAGAGAAGAGACAGGAAAAAGAGGAGACAGGATACAAGAACTGAAACACATGTCTGAGCTGTAAGCTCTAAAGGCAAGCAGATATCATAAAGAGAACAGGGCAAAAAAGTAATTACTCTGTGCCAAAATTCATGAGTTATTTCCAGATTAAATGGTCTAAACATGTATTGACTTGAAAATGGGATTTTGCATGGGAGGGACAATGTACCACTGGCTGAAAGAGAAACATAGTTTTACTTTTTCTCAAATACTCAGAGTGACTCTTAAAGAACTTCATCACTCTGAATTAGAACAAAATGGAACAAATATTTTCATGCTGCTTAGTGAATTATTTCTCACTGCTGCTCATTCAGATACACTTCTCCCTTTCAATAGACAAGATGGAAGTAAATATATTTAGGGCACTGTTGACATTTTGAGCCAGATAACCCTTATTGTAGGGGGCTGTCCTGTGCCATGTTGACGTTTAGCAACATCCCTGATTTCTAAATATCAGTAGCAGCCTCCTACAATTGTGACAATAAAAATGTCTCCAACATTGTCAAGGCAGGGGGTGCAGGACAAGGCAAAAATCACCCCTGGATGAGAACCACTATGCTAGAGGCAAGTCTAACAAAATTAGCATATTGCCTTTTAAAATTTTTCCATTATCTCCACTTCTACACATTTTTCTTTAGAACTGGAAACACATGAGAGGCCCATCTGGTCATATGAATGGTCTGATTATTTTGTAGCTGCCCACACATGAGATCTAAGTGCCCTAAGTTCACACAGAAGGGACTAGAGAGTCCTGAAATGACCACTCATGGTAGGGACTGAAGGGGTGAGGTGGGAGTTGGGGGGTGGGGCATGGGAAGAAAAGGGTAAAAAGATTGATGAAACATGCAAAAGGGAAAAAAGGAAGAAAGGGATCTATATTAGTTCCTTAGAGCTACTGGAGCAATGTGCCTCAAAACTGAATGACTTAAAACAGAAATTTATTCTCTCTCAGTTAAGGAAGCTAAAAGTCCAAAATTAAGATGTTGTCAGGGTCATGCTCTCTCTGAAGATTCTAAGGGAGAAGGTGTTCCATGCAATCCCTTAGCTTCTGATGTTGCTGGCCTGGTGCTCCTTGGCTTGTAGATGCCTGACTCCATTCTCTGCTTCCGTTGTCACATGATATTTTCCCTGTATCTGTTTATCTTTCTCTCCTCCTCTTCTTATGAGGACACCAGTCATATTGGATTAGGGCCCAGTTTAAATGAAAATGACCTCATCTTAACTGGATTATATCTGCAAAGGCTGTTTCCAAATAAGGTCACATTCACAGGTACTGGGGATTAGTACTTCAGCATCTTTTGAGGGACATAATTCAACCTACAACAGAGTCCAAAGGGAAGCGATTTGTTCTCAAATGGTTCCAAAAGAAATAGTCATTAGGGAAGCTTCAAAAGCATTAATCAAAGACCCAGGCCCACTCAGGAAATGGGTAATGAATAGAAGTAAAGAAGATAATGCTGAAGCCTCATCTCATTGTGGTATCTCTAGGGGTTGAAAGATACAACTCAAGTTAGAGATTTTGTACTTTGTGACTTTCATGTATGTGTGACCAGCTAAAGGGAAGTTGATTAATGATAGACCATACCTTCTTCCTGTTCACTATTGGAGATGGCAGATTGAAGATGCATAGGTGGGGCGCCTGGGTGGCTCAGTTGGTTGAGTGTCTGCCTTCAGCTCAGATCATGATCCCAGGGTCCTGGGACCGCGTTGGGCTCCTTCTCAGTGGGGAGCCTGCTTCTCCCTTTGCCTGCTGCTCCATCTGCTTGTGCTCTCTCTCTGTCAAATAAATAAATCTTAAAAAAAAAAAGAAGATGCATAGGTAACAGATGGGTATTTAAATTAGGATATTTGAGGAGACTTAAAAATAAAACTATTACAAAGGTGTGGGAAGAGGGGCGCCTGGGTGGCTCAGTTGGTTAAGCGACTGCCTTCGGCTCAGGTCATGATCCTGGAGTCCCGGGATCGAGTCCCACATCGGGCTCCCTGCTCGGCAGGGAGTCTGCTTCTCCCTCTGACCCTCTCATGCTCTCTCTGTCTCATTCTCTCTCTCAAATAAATAAATAAAATCTTTAAAAAAAAAAAAAAGGTGTGGGAAGAGTATAAGGAGACCAAAAGGATTGTGTGGTAGTCTGCAGTTAGTAAGTAAATAGAGCTTTGTTACTATCACCTATAGACCTGACGGGGGAAGTGTTTATTTGAACAGAGAGAGAGAGAGACAGAAACCGAGAGAGAGAGAGAATACTTTGTGGAATTGGAAGCCTGATAGCAGACTTTGGTCAAGGGATACAGCTATCCCATGCACACCCTGCAGGGAGGCAGCCTGAGCTAATAAATATCCTGATCTCTTCCCTTCCTTCCCCTTTCAGTGCTACCCTATCTGTCAAACCCAACCAAATACCAGAGGGCAACCTGTTGATACGGTGCATATAGTTTAGTCTGCTACCCCTAACTCCCCCATACTCCTGCACGCCCATCAAGCCAGTGTATAACAAATTTAAGAAGGCTGAAGAATGGATCTGAAAGTCCAAATGAAATATATCTAGAAAATATAAGAAATTTGTTAAAATATTTTTTCTCTATATTATTTTGTCTATTAAAAAGTAAAATTCAATTTTTATTAATCTGGCCATATTTCGACCTTTATATTTGAAGGGGATCTCCTGCTTGGTTAATGTATTTATTAGTCCTTGAATAAAAACAAACAAAAAAATTCCAAAGTGGATCAGACCAGTAGTAAATATATATATTTATTTGTGTCTGTTATGATTTTGGAAACAGATGACATTTTGTAGAAAAACATTGTAGCATTTTATGATGCCACTGACATATTTGGGGACGCATCTAAAATATGGACAAGATGATAACTAAGAGTCAGGAGACCTTAATTCTAGTTTTAGACTTACAGATAATTTGAGGAGGGATATTCATGTAAGTCACTTAATTCCTTTGTTTTCAGCTGTAAAATTAAGAAGTTTGGCATCTCTTCTAGCTAGACTATTTTATAGCCTCTAGTTTCCCTTATTTGGGGTTTATTATTATTAATGATCATTATCACATTCATCAATATATTTGCCTTGATTATATTTTCCAAAAAAGAAAAAAAATGTAGCAATGAACAAAACCTTATCAATTTGTGAGATTGTAAAGAATGAGAAATGTAGCCATTTGCAGTTAGCAGTTTCACAGAGAATTTGAATGATTCATGACAAGGAGACAAATGTATTCCAAAATCTCAACTGTTTAGATGGCTCAAGCTTTTTCTGACCTTAGAACCCTGAAACATGCTATTTTCTCTTCAGGAAAGATTTCTAGCCTGGCTAACTTGTACCCTTCCCTTAGGTCACAGCACAGCTGTCAATCAAAGAAGCTTTCCTTAATCCTTCTCACCCCTTTCCTCCTTTTATTTTTATTCTTAGAATCTATTTCTTTTCAGTTAGTGCCCTATACATAATTTGTAGTTATATATTTATTTGTACAATTTTTGTTTCTTTGTTTGCCTTCTATCTTTTCTATTTGACTGTAAATCCCTGGGTGTAGAGATCATATCTGGATTTATTTTAAATCTTTCTCCCCAGTCCTTATCGCAGTGCCTTGCCCAAATGAATTAACTGGTTTTCAAACAGTCAAATGAATAAATTTATCTATGTTGTCACTGGACCTGCAATTACTATATCATGAGGAGGAATTTGGGATTGTGAATCTTTTTATAACTTAATATAGAATGTCTTATTTATTTTCCAGGGGTTTGTCAAAGGAACAGATACTGGGGGCTAGATTGCCAAAGGGTTGAATTTGGCCAATTTCCCTTGTTCAGCGCATGGAACATCCTCGTAGATGCGACAAAGAGAGAAAATATAGAAAATGCACATTGAAAATAACAAAATAATGAAAATAAAATGATGATACAATAGTAATATAAATAGACTACTCTAAAAAGTTTATCATTCTGAGAAGCAGTGTTTTTCAAACTCTGCACAGTTGGCATTATTTTGAACCAAATATTTCTCTGATGTGGCAGAATGCCCTGTGCTTTGTAGGATGTTTAGCAACATTGTTGGCTTCTACCCAGTCAATTTCGGTAATCCTCCTTCAGTTGTGACATCCAGAATTGTCCAGACTTTGCCACGTGTCCCTTGGGAGACAAAATTGCTTCAGTTGAGAACCATTGCACCTCAGAATTAATAAACAAAAAACCAAACCAAACCAACCAAAACAAGCAGTTTAACACACTATGCATTATCATTTCAATATCCCAAGAACCTTAAAAATCTCATAAAGAAGATTAGTGTTGTCTCCATTTCACATATAAAGAATAGGAAAGAGGACCAATTAAGTAATAACTTCAAAGCCACATAGAGGCAGAGCAAGGATTATGAATCCAGGTCTTTTAATTCCATAGCTTGTTCGATTTCCACAAATCTATTCTGCTACCTTAGTAGAAACACCCACTGGAGGGGTTCCAGAGCAGAGATGAGCACCAGTCCCTGGAGACAATGAGGACCCTGGGAGGTGAGTGGGCTATAGCTATGCCATGCACCATCACTCCCAAGCCTGAGTGTCACCTCCAGAGTTTCCAGAGGCAGAGGCCTAATTTGGGATACTTGGTGGCCATCATCTGAGCCCTCTGAACTACACATTCTCAAGCCTGAGAAGAGAATTTCCAAATCTTTCCTGACCCTTTATTTTATGGGAGACACTTAGAAGAAAGGAATTCGATCTATTTTCCTTTTCAATATATATTTGTATTGACACTGTAACTTTTAAAAGCAAAATTAATAATATCAGTGATTGATATGCTTTTAGAAATATTAAATTTATTTATTTTTTCCAACTCAATCAGGGGTGGTTTGGGGAAGAGGGGAGGGAGGAAGAAATAGAAAGAGAAACAGAAAGAGAAACACACATAGCACAGACCAAGAGAGATCGAAAGAAACTCAGAAAGAGATAGAAAGGCAGACAGAAAGGGACACACTTAGACACGCAGGTGGAGCCACAGACACACTATGAGTTAGGAGGGAGATGAGAGAGGGGGCCTTGGGGAGGAGGAGGCTGAGGGACAGAAAAAGGCCTTGGGGTGTAGGGTCTGTGAGGGAGTTGGTAAAGGTGGAAGATGACTGGTTACTCTCCAGGGACTTGACCAAGTAAAATACCTGATTTCTGTAATGCTGCAGGCATTATTGGTGAGCATATTGAGGATCATTTCTCTCATCCCAAGAAACACAGTGAGTCTGTACAATGTCCTGAAAAAACTCTCAGACTTATCCAAATGATAACCCCTTGAGGACACAGGACATGAAAACCCCTGTTTCCCTCTCTCTCACTTTTCTGTCCCCTCCTCTATTTCCCTCTGGCCCTGCAAATCCAAGAGCAGCTGACTTAAGTCTATGTCAGGAAAGGTGGCTACAAGCAGCTGTGCGCAGCCTGGGTGGGGGTGGGGGCAGCTGTGAGCTCTATGTTTGGGAAGGCCTCAAAGGTTTGCTCCCCAGGGGCCATTTGGACCATTCTAGACTTCTAGATTGAGGCACACAGCACTGAGGCGGCTACTATCCAGTTTATAGCATCACAATTACAGTGGAAACCTGACTATTCTGGGAAGGGCTTTAGTGCCTGATCCACATAATATTTGATACCTCCCTCTGGATCGAAAAGTCCCAAAGTCAGCGTCCAGGATCCAAATATTTTCTAACTGCCTTCTCAGCCGACAGCCGGAGCCAGCCATCAGAGGTTTAACTGGACTGTGTGCAGCTGACAGACCACAGAACGGTTAACCTTCAGGTGAGAAATTGAGTTGACATTGAACATGGAGGAAGTAGTTGTCATAGTTTATGATAAAAATAATTTCTTAGTCTTTGGCTATGGTGTTCACCCCAAGTGATCCGTGCCTCCTCTCAGTCAGTGGATGCTGAAATCAAAATATTGTGTGGGAATTGTCAAGAGCACAATTGCCATTGGAGACAGAGGTTTGAGATTATATCATAACAGTGCACTGTTCTATGAAAAAGCCACAGGTCCCAGCACCAGAAGAACCTTAACAGTTTTCTGGTCCAACTGCTTACTTTACTCAGGAGGATACCCAGCACCACAGAGGTTAAGGGACTTGTCTAAGATCATGCAACAATTCAGTGGCAGAACTCAAGCTTCCTACTCTTCATCCTGTGCTATTTTCACTTAGGGTACATGATAAATAATATTTTCAATAGAAATATGTGGTCTTTTTGAAAATTTTCAATTAATAGTCAAAAGAATGTCAATGCATAGAGTGAATGGTTAATAGTGAGAATTAGAGGGAGAACTAAAAAAAAAGTATCCAGCATTTAGCCTAATATGTGTGCAATCAATATTTATTGAATGAAAGGAATGGGGTCGAATTATTAGTGCTCTTCTCAGGAGGTTCCCGTTAAAACAGCCACAGAATGATTTACTTTAGTGAAGGATACAGGGCTTGCAACTCAAAAAGTGCCATTTTGGAAAGGTTTTTTTTTTTATTAAATAATTAAAACTGATAGCAAATTCACTAAATAGTGAAATGTTAAAGATAGAGGGCGCTTAAGAGATGAACAGATGCAAACCATATGTAACTACTTAAGAAGGTATACGCTCAGCAAATGCGAAGCTCCTCTGTTGTCTCTACAGAGTGAAGCAAGTCCTGTTTCCCAAGTCTCTTTGTTTTGGATTTTTTCCCAATGTAAAAAATCCTTTTTCCGTGTAAAATTCAACAGCATAGACTACAAAGCCAGATTTCATAGAAATGGTAGGTTATTTGAGGAGAATTACCCTCCCCCAGTACATTACTCTTAAATAGAACATTTCATTAAATATCACCACTAGCAAGGTGGGGCAGGGGGCAGTGTTCCTCCTAGAAGTTGAAATAGCATTGAAAGGTTGAATGAACCAGATTTATATGCACATTTTTCAGATAACTAGATTCTCTGGGGACTAAAGAGTGGTAAAGGTTTAATATGATCTCAATGAATCTCTCAGGTCTCCTTGTATTTCATTGTATTCTGACCATGAATCATGCGAAAGTTCATCAGATCAACTCATTTCTCAGCTGTTTGTGTCTTAAGACCTTCCCTCTTGTTTGGCAAATCTGATGTGATGATCTGTCTGTGGTTCCAGGTCACCTGAGCATTTAGGCTGCTGTTCTGTTTACAGCTCCCAAAATGTCTTCTTTTCCCAGAGGCTACATCATCCTGGCTTTTTGACGTATTGGAAGGACGGAGGTATTGTAAAACAGTTCTTTGAGCATCTCTATTTCGGGCTATAAATTGCTAAGTGAACATAAGAGGCCAAGGATTCCCCTTTACAATTGCTCCCTGTATTAGCACAAGCCAAAATAATGCTTGCCAGGGTCACTTTTTCCTAGTCTTGATGAATAACAATTTCAATCCAATAAACCTAATATGCAAAAAAAAGAAGTTTTTTAAGGTTGTTCAGAAGAAACTAAATTAGCTGTTATATTTAACATTTAATTTACTGATTAAAAAAATCAAAGATTCCCATGGGATATTTTATATTTTGGCAATATATACTTCAAAGATTCCTATGTTAAATGATTCTAAAAGAACACATGTTAAAGCATATGAATGTTCTAGATTTTTAAAAGCCATACCTTTTGTCCACATAGCACACAAACTAAATATTACCAAGACTTTACCATGCATTATACCATCTAAGCTCATAACCTTTAGAGAAAGGTGTGATTATATGTATATTAAAAGTAAGAAGGGGTGCCTGGTTGGCTCAGTCGTTAAGCGTCTGCCTTCGACTCAGGTCATGATCCCAGGGTCCTGGAATCGAGCCCCTCATTGGGCTCCCTGCCCAGTGGAAGCCTGCTTCTCCCTCTCCTGCTCTCCCTGCTTGTGTTCCCTCTCTAGCTGTCTCTGTCAAATAAATAAATAAAATCTTAAAAAAAAAAATAAAAGTAAGAAATGTACCTCAGAAAGATAAGGGGCTGGTCTCAAGACATATAGCTAGGAAGGAACAGCATAATTCAAGCACTTCAGGACAGTAAAACTATTCAAAAATATATTTTCTAGTATGTTGTCTGCTAAATGCTGGATCCCTCAGGAAATATCTAATGCTTTTTGGGTTCAAATTAGAAGAAAAGACCTACTTATCAAATTATATAGGGCTGGAAAATATATATTTTTGTGAAAATTGTATTTATGAATTTGTAGACTGAAATCAGAAGATAAACTTGAAAGTAATGTATCTCTTTGCCATTTAATTGGATTGCTTGTAAACCATCCCAGAAGAATCAATTTAAGATCTAAAAAAAAAAAAAAAAATACAAAACTTATGCACTTTTTTTGTGTTAGCCGTCTCATTGCTTAACAAATCTACTGAACTAAAATTCTTTGTTCTACTGTAAAACTATTGGCCTGTGGAGAAGGATTATTGGTTACTAAACTGGAATTTGTTAAGAAAAAGTCTTTGTTGAATCTTCCCAAAGCTGATCTTTAGGTTACTTGATCTTTATATTGTTTCTAATGCTTGATATTTATTTAGATAAGGTCCCCAAGTAAGTATAATGTCATGTTTCCCCTTAATTCCAAAACTTTAGACTTTACTCGATATTAAAGTAGAAGTTCAAAAAGTACTGAATGCAATTAGAGCATTGTTTTATAGGTCAAGTTGGATACATATTTAAGGATTATGGTCATAAAGTATTAATTTATTAGTCAGTCCACTGTCTGCAACTATCATCTACACTGTTCCATCTTTTTGCTACCGTCATTTTCTCAAATCTTCACCATCTGACAGGCATTTTTGTTCTCCATGTACCCCTCCTCTGTACTTGTCCTTAGTCTACAGCAGTGATTCTCAAATATTAGCAAGTTTCAGAACTTGAAGATTTGATAAAACACAGGTTGCTTGGCTCCACCTCTAGAATTTCTAATTCAGTAGGTCTGGAAAAGGCCCAAGAATTTGCATTTGGAGTTGGTTCCCTGATAATGCTGATGCTGCAGATCCAGGGCCCACATTTTTGTGACCACATATTCTATGTCTTTCTGGTTATTTCCATTTCTTCAGTTTGCCTTTTGGTGCACTGGAAAGACATTTCAGTTTCAATTATCCAAGGTTCATTGGAAAAACATCTCAGTTTCAATTATCCAAGGTAACAGAATTTTCATTCATCTGTTTGCCTCCAAGCAACCTCACGATCTAGTAGAGCCATAATGGCTGTTCACAGAGAAAAGAGATTCTCCCACAGGCCATACTTAATGTAAACTGCTTCCTACCAAGGCTTGTCCCCTGCCTTCTGGGACCGAGAAAGATGTAAAAGAACAGCTTGTCCTTCTTTTTAAAACAGTCTCTAAACAGAATCAGGTGATACAGCCAGGGATGTATAGGATCTTTGGTGCCTTATGTGACTTTTACCTTTATATATTCAGAAGTATGTGATAAATTATTTCTTGTTTCCACTACGGCCAGACAAGGTGTTGTGAGGGCAGAAAGCTGTTGGAATTACTGGAGTGCTTCCTCCTATTGCTCACACTCATAGTAATTTACCTTCTGGAAATAAAATGATAATTTTAATCCATTAGGTTACTCATTAAAGAAGTGGAAAAAAGGAAGAAGATTTAAATCAGGCTTGGATTGACATTGGTGGAGCTGGAGTTAGTCTTAATGTAATATCTAAAACTCTAGCTGCTTTTTCTTTGGTTATAGCAAGTCTTACTGATTTTTTATTGAAAAGATTCTTGGCTTCTGATTTTTATGTTCTTTCTCTTGAATTGTATAAAAGCAGAGTTTCTATAAAAGGGTATTTTATTTTACTCTACTATCTGAACATCAATCATATGCCAGAGAAAAGAGTCAATGTTTAAAAGACATGGCTCCTGCCCTTGGAAACCTATATAAAATGTAGACATGGCAGAGCAACATTAGACATTTTTCTACATAATTAGAGCTACCTAGGGAAAGTGTATCTCATCACACATCTATAGAAGATTCTTTGGCTGAGGCCCTTTCATAAGGGATTAACCTTCAGATGCATTTTCCTTCCTCCCACCAGATGTGTGTTTCTCTTACAAGCACTCCCAAATAATTCAATATTTTATATAGTGAAATAATTTCATTGGAGTAGAGAATCCTTTTTCTGTCCCAAGGATTTATTTTTCTATGAAACACTTAGTCACAGGAGGTCAATATCTGTGTGTTTCTGTGGATGGTCAGAGTACTGTAAAAGAGGCAATGGGGACCATAATGCAGGACAGGCAGCAGTGCTGGTAAAAATAAATAAATGAAAATATAGACAAAATAATTCCATCTTCCAGCCCTTGCATTTGCTAAACTGTCAGCTGTATTCACCATATACTGGTCTTGAGCTCATTAATCTTTAAACACATTAATTATCACTATTTTGACTGACTCTGTGGGATATTTACATGCTGTAAACAGTTCTGGTATTCTTTGCAAACACATGCTGTGAAGGACCCCTTGGGTTCTAAGTTGCTTTACCTTACCAAACATTTGTTCTTTTGTAAACCAAGAGCATGACCAGTTTCCTTATACTGCTCTCTTGTGTATGACAAAAATAAAAATATATACCAATGGGGAAGATAAATTAAAGTGTCTTTCCTCCATTCAGCATCATTATACAATAATAGGTGAACTATGGGCCTTTTTTGCATACCATCAAGAGAGTCTTATTATCTCTCTGGAAGGACCTCTTCAGACTTACTTATTTCTCTAATTAATATTGAATCTGCAAGGCGAAAGTCTACTTTTTGTCACCAATGCAACCAATTTAGTCCTCAACATACTAAAAACCAATTCTACCACCTTGGGCCACACTGAGGAGGTTTCTTCCATCTCCAGCTCACAATGTATACTTATGGGCAAGCAGCCTAAAAGGAGAAGTGCAAGGGGATGCTAACATGGTCCATATTTGTTAACGGGAACCTCCTTCTGCTGAATGAGGGAAGGTTAATCCCATGGAAGTATGGTTTCAATTTTTCATTGAAATTACAATCAAACAAGTTGCCAGCACACATTTTTCTTTGTCAGATGTTTCCCTTATGGTAGATTTGGAGTACCCTTGGGCCAGCTTATAAACCTAATTCTCTGCCAGTGTTGCTACAGACTCTTCTCTTTGTTTTCAAATTAACTTTGCCTTTTTCTCCAAGAGGTGGATACATTTGATATACAGTAGTACCTGACAAAAAAATGTCTCTTCAACACTGACTTTTTGTAGGACTCTGATGGAAAGGATGACACATTACTGGCTCTTCCTTTGCTCTCTGTAGGGAACTCTGTATGATAAAAATTACAAGAGCCAAGGGCCTGCAATTTCCTGATTTTCTAGCACTTATTAAAATTGTATTTATCAAGGTTGATTCTTGGCTGCTGATTGAACTGGCTCTCATGGAAGGAATGGCTTTTAGAGCTCTGCTTTGGGAGCAGGGGATCCTATGCACACTATTGGACAAAGTAGTCTTGGGAATGACTGTACTGTTTTCAGACTCATGAAACCACAAGCTTCTCAGGAGAGCTGAACCCAAGTTGGAAATCTTCCACCTCCTTTTCTTTGAGCAGGCAGTTTCAGAGGGAACAAGCAAAGGATAATAAAGACCAGTGTTTTTTTGATCTCTGGTCCTAGAACTGTGTCCCTAATGGGTGAGAATCTACATCAAAGAAACTAGAATAAAACTGGGAATTTACCATGTTTTTGTTTTCAGCCCATCTCCAGGCAAAGGTGTAGTGGAGTTGATTTGGCCTAGAGTTCTGGCCATGTGAATCTTTTGGCAACTGCCAAATATTACCATCTGGACCAAATCATTTTTTTTTCTCTATCTTTGCAGGTGTTATTTTCTAAGGTGACTGCCTCTGCTTTAACTGGGGAGAAAGTGGGTCCTAAAAACAGAGATAGTGTAACTACTATTAATGCTATGTCTTACTGGAGGAGGATTGTTCTCATAAGTACTTAATACCACATATAAAAAAGACCCATCAGAAGAGAAAGAAATGAGGTATAAGTTAACATGATTTTATGAAGGGAGAACTAGAAAGGGAGCAAAGTCTGGGCTCTGCTCCTGAAATAATGTCTCAGGCGAGCTCAGTCTGGGCTCTGTTCCTGAAATAGTGTGTGACTGAAGTAAGGCATCTTTGGAGGTCCATATTCCTTCTCACATATAATTATACCTCACCAGCATCATAACACCATTAAATCTTAGGAATGGAAGGGACCTTGGGGTGTTAATATCTCTACCTATTTTAGTGTTGTTTTGTAAATCAAATGAATGTTAAAGCTGCCTTTTGAATTTATTTTTCTTCCAGTGTTACAAAGAACTTGCTATATAGAAAATATTGGGAGACGGACAGAAAAAGCTAAGATGAAAAAGACGTGATGCACTCCTTCAAAGAAACTCACCATCTTATAGGAAACACTCATTCTTTCTTTCATCCAAGTATTCAGCATTTATTTCACACTCTGTGAAAGATGTTGGGAATAAAGAGATGAAAAAGCATAATTTTTGCCTGTCTTCAAGGATCTTTTTTACTGAAGAGATAGATAAGTAGTTTAAAACTGATAAATGTGTGGTGAGTGGAAAGCCCTGAGAACTATGGTGGGTTGGGTGTCAGGGGAGGTTTCTCAGAGGGAATGACTTTTAGTTTGAGTTCTCTACATAAATAATTAAAGGGGTGAATTAAAGTGTGATGTGTATGGTCTGAGGACTGAGAGTGAGGGATAGATGGCAGATGGCATTCAGTAAGAAATGATTTTAACAGACCTGAGCACCATATTTTGGGCACCATATTTTGGGCACCATATCACCTCAGTATCAACAGAAGACTTTTTCTTAGTATTAACTGAATATTCAGTTTCTCTTGCATATTTGTGGAGAATTTTTGTCAGGGGCTTGTTCAAAGGTTAGCCCTCATAGAGGCAAACCGTAAGAGATTCTTAACTATAGAGAACAAACTGAGGGTTGCTGGAGGGGTGGTGGGTGGGCGGATAGACTAAATGGGTGATAGGTATTAAGGAGGACACTTGTTGTGATGAGCACTGGGTGTTATATGTAAGTGAAGAATCACTAAATTCTACTCCTGAAGCCCATACCACACTATATGTTAACTAACTTGAATTTAAAGAAAAAAAATCTTTGGAGAAAAAAAAAAATTATGAATGAGTGTTGAATTTTCATGAAAAAAAAAGTCAACCCTCTTAGAAATAAGTCAGACAGAAAAAGACAAATGTGATTTCACTTATATGTAGAGTCTAAAAAAACAAAACAAAACAAAAACAAAAACAAAAAACAAGAAGGAAAAAAGAAAAGAAAACGTGCAAATTCAACCCAAAGGAGGGCTTGGCCCTATGCAGAGGCCTCCTTCTGCACATGACTTAGTGGACTGACTGTCCCCAGGGCCACCTCAGGAAGACCTGAGGGTGGTGGGGCCATCTGAGAAGAGAGAAGGTCACTGTGTCACCCCAGAGCGTAGAGTTACCCTCTTCCAGGAACACTTGTATTGAATGGGGAAAAACTGGCTCCACTGAAAATCCATAAAATTTTAAGAACTTGCCAAAGCAAAAGAAAACAAAAGCTTTCTCTGTTGGTCTTTCTCTGAGTCTCTAAAATACTAAACAGAAAGAGTACTACTACTCTATCCTCCACCACCACCACCACCATCACTATTACTATCACCGCATAAAACAACCACTAATACCATTACCACCATCACTATTACCATTACCACCATGTCACTACGATAACTACCACTAAAATATTACCATTGCCACCAACAACCACTACCACTGTTACTACTACTACCAACACCACTGCCATCACTGTGACTTTAACCACCACCATCATCACTACCACCCCCACCACCATCACTCCTACCATCACTCCCATTCTCATTCCTGAAGTAATTATGCTAGACCTTCTCAGACATCTTAATGGCCATCTATGCCCCAGGTCATAGTTCTTGCTTGCGTTAAATGAGTGTTATTGATAGCCATTGTAATGTCAATTAAAGGGACATTTTAATAAAAGCCTTTTTTTCACAATGGCTAAAGAGGATTCTTCAGGCTCACAGAGGAAAACCGAATTTTAAACATATTCTTCCCTAAAGGAATAAACAGCAATGACACATACTGCTGTCCTTTATTTAAGGTATATTCAATCCACATGGATCCTCAAGATGTAGAGAGCTATTTGAAATGTATTCCCTGGAAGAATAGAGAAGATAGGATGGCATATTACTCACCTATGATGATATCTCATATTACTCCAGTACTTAATTTTATTCTAGAAGCTTCTTCTTTCTAAAAACTTTGCAGTTGAGGCTGAGAATAGGAGTAAGTCTTCTTCTAAGAAGGTAAGAGATCCATGGTTAAAAGTGTCTCATTGTTTCTGTCAATTGTTATATATTAAGGGATTACAGAATCAACTGGAGTCAAAAGAAGTGTGCCCCGAACAGAGTTGATGATGGAGGAAAAATAAGAAATGGTTGGGGGTAGTGATTTTCCAAACATGTTTATGTGGTTAAATTCCAGGCAGTTGTATTTTAAGTTAAATTTGGAGCATTTTTTTTCCAAGAAAAACATGAGAAAAATAATTATACAATTTGTATGCAACATAAAGATAATAATCACAAGCATCTATGGAGGAAAAACTACTGAACTAGCATAATAATTATTTTCAACTTTTTAAGATTTGTTTGCAATTTCTTCAGTTGTTTTATCATCTATTAGCACTCTTTCAAGTCACGCAATAAAGATCTCTTAGGACAAGTATGTCACACTACTGAATGAATGCTAGTTCTTGAAGACACCATGAAGACCATGCCACAGTACCTGCCTTGGAGTTTGTCACCTACCGAAAACAATAGTAAGCAAGTAGTGCCATTATAGAGAGATTATGCTACAGTAAATGTAGGACTTGGTTCAATTAAAGCACCTGAGGTAGGTATCTAAATCAAGTTTGGCATCATAAAGGGCATAGTCAGAAAAGGAGGCCAAGATTAAATATCATCTATTCTGTCACTTGAAAGATGGGAAGGATTTTACTGGAGCAAGGAAGGTGGAAAGATAAGGAAGGAGGAAGGGATATTTTAGGCAAAAGAAATAGTGTGTGAAAAGACAAAGGACTATAAAATAAAGTACAGTTTGTACTAGGAATTGCTAAAGAGATCAGTATAGTGGAGATATCATAGCAGATAAATAGTAGGCTATAACTGTATATGAAAAAAATATCTGAGGAAAATTAAACATTGAGGAAATTCTATTTGTTAGAAGTGTTTTTCCCACTGTGAACTGAAAAAGAACATTGCTTTTTGACCATTTGGATTCAGTTAACTGGTGAAACCCAGTATTTCATGGGAGCATACATAACTGGGTCAACTAGTCATACTGGCCATACTGGCCAACTACCCAGTATGGCCACATCTGGTTTTAAGATAAGGTCTAATTTGGGATTAAATCCATGTCTACCCTGAGATTTGGACTGAAGGCAGAGTTAGAAGGAAGTTGCAGTAAAGATGGGAGAGTGACAGTGGAGTTGTAAACATATTTTAGGTGTATGTGTGTGTGTGCGTGTGTGTGCGTGTGTGGGTTCCCTATTATGCCTTTTACTGTCTTAGGATTCAGGTCTGTTAAGCACATGCAAAGTGAAAGACAGATATCCCTAATGAGTTTGTAGGATCTATTAGAAGGTAATGACAGAATCCTAGTCTTGTATATATTTTATTCTTTCTATAACTACAAAAGCATGGAAAGGGAGGCAATATTAGTGGTAGAAAACAAATACAGAACTAATCAGCTCTGACAGTCCAATTTTATTTTATTTTTTTTAAAGATTTTATTTATTTATTCCTAAGAGACAGAGACAGAGGCAGAGGGAGAAGCAGGCTCCTCGCTGAGCAGGGAGCCCGATGTGGGGCTCAATCCCAGGACCTTGGGATCATGACGTGAGCCGAAGGCAGACGCTTAACCATCTGAGCCACCCAGGCGCCCAGTCCAATTTTAAATAACACATTTTCAGATATTAGACACTAAATCACCATACTTCCATTTATCCTAAAGGGAACTATAACTTTCCTGACAGAATGAGGATATAAAATTCTTTGTAAAAAAAAAAATGTTTTTCTTTCAAAAATTTTCCTAGCTTTCTTAAAAATAGTAAATATTTTCTTATTTAGTTGAATTGTAATTTCTTTTTGTTTATTTTATTATTTTTAAAGCTATCTTGCATGATAGAGCCAAGATTTTTAGAACATATTTAACTGCCAGAGCGAATGGCTCAGAAGCCCAAGTATCAGCTTCAGCACACATAAATTCTCTGGAACAACATCTTCAAATCCCAGCAGTTTTCTTTTCAGATTGCCAAAATAAGGTCAAGGAAACCATAAAATTTCTCTGTTACTGTACACACACACACACACAGACACATATTCCCTTTCCTGATTTTTCATTGTGAGATGATCTTACAATGCACACTGAAGCATACTATTTTTGAGGTCAGTATTGGTAATACACACTATATTCAAGGGCCAGAAAAGTTAATAAGCTTTTGCTATAAGAAGCCAAAGGATAACAATTTTGGGCTCAAAAGGAAAGTTGTTACTGATTTTATTGAAGCTTTTCTTATACTATAAAATAAAATGCGTAAATGCAAATTCAAATAGGACAGCTTTAAAAATATGCATTGGAAGCATGGCAGTCACTTTGAAAAGTCAGTTGGTTCTTTCCTCTTGACATGTAAACTAAAATACTCTATCAGTTATTTTTTTTTCTTTTTTAAAAAAAGATATTATTTATTCATTTGAGAGAGAGAGAGACAGAGGATGAGCAGGGGGAGGGGCAGATGGAGAGGGAGAAGCTGATTCCCTGTTCAGCAGGGAGCCTGACACAGGGCTCTATTCCAGGACCCCAGGATCATGACCTGAGCCCAAGTGAGATGCTTAACTGACTGAGCCACCCAGGTGCCCCTAGAATTAAAAATATCTTTAACTCCAATAATCTCACTCCTAGAAATCCATCCTAGAGTGATAAAAGCCCTAGTCAAAGGCTTTATGCACATGTTTATTAAAGAAGTGTCCATAGTGGAAATAAGTAACCATAAACAAATGACTATCAATATGAGAGTGGCTGAATAAACTATATACACCCACAATATTGAATATCATATAGACATTAAAAAGAAAAAAAATAAAGTTATATCATTTGATACAGATCAATTTCTTCCTTTTTTCTTTTTTTATTATTAACATATATTATTTGTTTTAGGGATACAGGTCTGTGATTCATCATTCTTACATAATACACAGCACTCACCACAACACATACCCTCCCCAATGTCCATCACCCAGCCACCCCATCACTCCCACCCACCTCCACTCCAGCAACCCTCAGTTTGTTTCCTGAGATTAAGAGTTTATGGTTTGTCTCCCTCTCTGATTTCTTCTTGTTTCATTTTTTCCGCCCTTCCCATATGATCCTCTGCCTTGTTTCTCAAATTCCCCATATCAGTGAGATCATATGATACTTGTATTACTCTGATTAACTTATTTTGCTTAGCATAATACCCTCTAGTTCTATCCATGTCGTTGCAAATGGCAAGATTTCGTTTTTTGATGGCTGCATAATATTCCATTGTATATATATACCACTTTTTCTTTATCCATTCATCTGTTGATGGACATCTAGGCTCTTTCCATAGTTTGGCTATTTTGGTTGCTGCTATAAACATTGGGGTGCACGTGCCCCTTCCTATCACTACATTTGTATCTTTGGGGTAAATACCCAGTAGTGCAATTGCTGGGTCATAGGGTAGCTCTATTTTCAACTTTTTGAAGAACCTCCATACTGTTTTCCAGAGTGGCTACACCAGCTTGCATTCCCACCAACAGTGTAGGAGGGTTCCCCTTTCTCGGCATCCTCACCAACATCTGTCGTTTCCTGACTTGTTAATTTTAGCCATTCTGACTGGTGTGAGGTCTTATCTCACTGAGGTTTTGATTTGGATTTCCCTGATGCCGAGTGATGTTGAGCATTTTTTCATGTGTCTATAGGCCATTTGATGTCTTCTTTGCAGAAACATCTGTTCATATCTTCTGCCCATTTCTTGATTGGATTATTTGTTCCTGGGACGTTGACTTTGATAAGTTCTTTATAGATTTTGGATACTAGCCCTTTATCTGATATGTCATTTGCAAATATCTTCTCCCATTCTGTCAGTTGTCTTTTGTTTTTGTTGACTGTTTCCTTTGCTGTGCAAAAGCTTTTTATCTTGAGGAAGTCCCAATAGTTCATTTTTGCCCTTGCTTCTCTTGCCTTTGCTGATATGTCCAGGAAAAAGTTGCTGCAGCTGAGGTCAAAGAGGTTGCTGCCTGTGTTCTCCTCAAGGATTTTGACAGATTCCTGTCTCAGGTCATTCATCCATTTGAGTCTATTTTTGTCTATGCTGTAAAGAATGGTCCAGTTTCATTCTTCTGCATATGGCTGTCCACTTTTCCCAACACCATTTGTTGAAGAGACTGTCTTTTTTCCATTGGATATTCTTACCTGCTTTGTGAAAGATTAGTTGACCATAGAGTTGACAGTCCATTTCTGAGTTCTCTATTCTGTTCCACTGATCTATATGTCTGTTTTTGGCCAGTACCATACTCTCTTGATGATTACAGCTTTGTAATAGAGCTTGAAGTCTGGAATTATGATGCCACCAGCTTTGCTTTTTCTTTTTCAACATTCCTCTGGCTATGCAGGGTCTTTTCTGGTTCCACACAAATTTTAGGATTATTTATTCCATTTCTGTGAAAAAAGTTGATGGTATTTTGATAGGGATTGCATTGAATGTGTAGATTGCTCTAGGTTGCATAGACATTTTCACAATATTTGTTCTTCCAATCCATGTGCATGGAATGTTTTTCCATTTCTTTGTGTCTTCCTTAATTTCTTTCATGAGTATTCTATAGTTTTCTGAGGACAGAAATCTTTGGTTAGATTTATTCCTAGGTATCTTATGGGTTTGGGTGCAATTGTAAATGGGATCGACTCCTTATTTTCTCTTTCTTCTGTCTCATTGTTGGTGTATAGGAATGCAACTGATTTCTCTGTATTAATTTTGTATCCTGCCACTTTATTGAATTCCTGTATGAGTTCTAGCAGTTTTGGGGTGGAGTCTTTTGGGTTTCACACAAAGTATCATATCATCTGCAAAGAGTGAGAGTTTGACTTCTTCCTTCCTCATTTGGATGCCTTTTATTTCTTTTTGTTGTCTGATTGCTGAGGCTAGGACTTCTAGTACTATGTGAACAGCAGCGGTGATAGTGGTCATCCTCGCCATGTTCCTGACCTTAGGGGAGAAGTTCTGCTTTTCTCGACTAAGAATGATATTCGCTGTGGGTTTTTCACAGATGGCTTTTATGATATTGAGGTATGTACCCTCTATCCCTATACTCTGAAGAGTTTTAATCAACAAAGGATGCTGTACTTTGTCAAATGCTTTTTCTGCATCTATTGAGAGGATCATATGGTTCTTGTTCTTTCTTTTATTAATGTAGTGTATAACATTGATTGATTTGAGGATGTTGAACAAACCTTGCAGCCCAGGAATAAATCCCACTTGGTCATGGTGAATAATCCTTTTAATGTACTGTTCGATTATATTGGCTAATATTTTGGTGAGAATTTTTGCATCCATGTTCATCAGAGATATTGGTCTATAATTCTCCTTTTCGGTGGGGTCTTTGGTTTTGGGATCAAGGTAATGCTGGGCTCATAAAATGAGTTTGGAAGTTTCCCTTCCATTTCTAGTTTTTGGAACAGTTTCAGAAGAATAGGTATTAATTCTTCTTTAAATGTTTGGTAGAATTCCCCTGGGAAGCCATCTGGCCCTGGGCTCTTGATTTTGGGGAGATTTTTGATTACTGTTTCGATTTCCTTGCTGGTTATAGGTCTGTTCAGGTTTTCTATTTTTTCCTGGTTCAGTTTTGGTATTTTCTACCTCTCTAGGAATGCAAACATTTCTTCCAGATTGTCTAACTTGTTGGCTTATAGTTCTCATAATATGTTCTTATAATTGTTTGTATTTCTTTGGTGTTGGCTGTGATCTCACCTCTTTCATTCATGATTTTATTTATTTGGGTCAATTCTCTTTTCTTTTTGATAAGTCTGGCCAGGGGTTTATCGATCTTATTAATTCTTTCAAAGAACCAGCTCCTAATTTCATTGATCTGTTCTACTGTTCTTTTGGTTTCTATTTCATTGATTTCTGCTCTGATCTTTATTATTTCTCTTCTCCTGCTGGGTTTAGGCTTTATTTGCTGTTCTTTCTCCAGCTCCTTTAGGTGTAGGGTTAGGTTGTGTATTTGAGACCTTTGTTGTTTCTTGAAAAAGGCTTGTATTGCTATCTACTTTCCTCTTAGGACCACCTTTGCTGAATCCCAAAGATTTTGAACAGTTGTGTTTTCATTTTCATTTGTTTCCATGATTTTTAAAAATTCTTCTTTAATTTCCTGGTTGACCCATTCATTCTTTAGTAGGATGTTCTTTAGCCTCCATGTATTTGAGTTCTTTCCAACTTTCTTCTTGTGATTGAGTTCAAGTTTCAAAGCATTGTGGTCTGAAAATATGCAGGGAATGATCCCAATCTTTTGGTACTGGGTTGAGACCTGATTTGTGACCCAGGATCTGATCTATTCTGGAGAATGTTCCATATGCACTAGAGAAGAATGTGTATTCTGTTGCTTTGGGATGGAATGCTCTGAATATATCTGTGAAATCCATCTGGTCCAGTGTTTCACTTAAAGCCCTATTTCCTTGTTGATCTTTTGCTTAGATGATCTGTCCATTTCAGTGAGGGGGGTGTTAAAGTCCCCTACTATTATTGTATTATTGTCAATGTATTTCTTTGATTTTGTTATTAAATGGCTTATATAATTGGCTTCTCCCATGTTAGGGGCATAGATATTTACAATTGTTAGATCTTCTTGTTGGATAGACCCTGTAAGTATGATGTAGTGTCCTTCCTCATCTCTTATTATAGTCTTTGGTTTAAAATCTAATATTTCTGATATAAGGATTGCCACCCCAGCTTTCTTTTGATGTCCAGTAGCATGGTAAATTTTTTTCCACCCCCTCACTTTAAACCTGGAGGTGTCTTTGGGTCTAAAATGAGTCTCTTGCAGACAGCATATCAAGTCTTGCTTTTTTATCCAATTTTATAACCTGTGTCTTTTGATTGGGGCATTTAGCCCATTTATATTCAGGGTAACTATTGGAAGATATGAAATTAGTGCCATTGTATTGCCTGTAAGGTGATTGTTACTGTATAATATCTCTGTTCCTTTCTCGTCTATGTTATTTTTGGGCTCTCTCTCTGCTTAGAGGACCCCTTTCAATATTTCCTGTAGGGCTGGTTTTCTGTTTGCAAATTCTTTTAGTTTCTGTTTGTCCTGGAAGCTTTTTATCTCTCCTTCTATTTTCAATAACAGCCTAGCTGAGTATAGTATTCTTGGCTGCATAATTTTCTTGTTTAGTACTCTGAATATATCATGCCAGCCCTTTCTGGCCTGTCAGGTCTCTGTGGATAGGTCTACTCCCAATCTAACGTTCTACTGTTGTAAGTTACAGACCTCTTGTCCCATGCTGCTTTCAGGATTTTCTCTTTGTCTCTGAGATTTGTGAGTTTACTATTAGATGTTGTGGTGTTGACCTATATTTATTGATTTTGAGGGGGGTTCTCTGTGCCTCCTGGATTTTGAAGCCTGTTTCCTTCCCCAAATTAGGGAAGTTCTCTGCTATAATTTGCTTGAATATACCTTCTGCCCCTCTCTCTCTTTCTTCTTCTTCTGGGATCCCAATTATTCCAATATTTTTTAGCTTTATGGTATCACTTATCTCTCAAATTCTCCCCTCAAGGTCCAATAGTTTTTTATCTTTTTCTCAGCTTCTTTTTCTCCATCATTTGGTCTTCTATATCACTAATTTTCTTTTCTGCCTCATTTATCCTAGCAGTTAGAGTCTCTACTTTTTATTGCACCTCATTAATAGCCTTTTTGATTTCGACTTGGTTAGATTTTATTTCTCCAGAAAGGGATTCTCTAGTGTTTTCTGTGCTTTTTCAAGCCCAGCTAATATCCTTATAATCGTCATTCTGAACTCCAGTTCTGATATCTTACTAATGTCTGTATTGATTAGGTCCCTGTCAGTCAGTACTGTCTCTTGTTCTTTTTTATCACGTGAGTTTTTCTGTCTTGTCATTTTGTCAGGAGAAGAATACATGAATGAGAGAACAAAATGCTAAAAGGGTAACAGCGGATCCAGAGAAATACACACTAAACAAATCAGAAGAGACCTGAAACAGAGGGGAAAAGAAAAAAGAAGAAGAAAAAAAAAAGAATATGATCAGGCTGGTAAATAGAACAGAGCCATACATGGATTTGGGGTGTATTTTGGTCTGTTAGAAGAAACTGGATCCCAAAATTTTAAAGAAAGAAAAGCATATATACAAAAATAAAGTTAAATACAATGAAGGGATGGGGTATGACTGTAAAAATAAAAATTAAAAAAATATTTTAAAAAAGGAATTGATAAGATAAGAAGTTGGTTGAAAAAAGAAAGAAGAAAAATTAAAAAAAAAAACAAAGAGAGAGAATGTGATCAGGCGGGTGAATAGAACAGAGTCAAACACTAGATTTTGGATATATTTTGGTCTGTTAGAAGAAACTGCATCCCAAATTTTAAAGAAAGAAAAACTTATATATATACAAAAAATAAGGTTAAATACAATCAAGGGGTAGAATATGACTGTAAAAATGAATATTTAAAAAGTTCTTAAAAAAGGAATTGATAAGAGGTTGGTTGAAAAAGGAAATAAGAATAATTCCAGAAAAAAACAAAGAAAATTTACAAAATTAAAGTTGAAAGACTAAAGAATCATGGGAAAAAGTCATGAATTCTATGTGCTGTATTCCCCTAGTGCTGGAGTTTTGCAGTTCTCTTGATTGGTAAACTTAGTCTTGGCTGGATGTTCTTGCAGATCTTCTGGGGGAGGGGCCTGTTGCATTGATTCTCAAATGTCTGCCCCAGGTGGAATTGCCCCACTGTTGCCTGGGGCCAGGCTAGGTAATCTGCTCCAGTTTGCTCTCTGTAGTTTTTGTTCCCTTAAGGCTTTCCACACAGCTGTAGAGGATGAGAATGGAAATGGCAACCTCCTAATCTCTGGCCCTGGAGGAGCGGAGAGCTCAGGGGCCCACTCCTCAGTGAGCCCTCAGAGAAAAGTAGTCAATAACTCCTGTCTCCCTGGTCTCTGGCTGCACTCTGTGCTTGCCTGACTTGTGACCAAGCATTTCTATCTCTGGCACACAACCCTGTTTGAAGTCTCTAAACCCAGCAGATTCTTGTAGTACACTCCCACACTGCTCCTCCTGGGGGAGGTAGGGGAATCTCCCCGGATCTGCCACTTGTTGGGCCCCTGCAGAGCAGAGGCCTGACTGTGCCACAGATCATGGTTTATGGCAACCCCTAACTGAGAGCCCACTCCTCAGCTCCATCTTTGCAGCCAGCTTCACCACTCCAATACGTGGGAGCTCTGCCACACTCAGGCACCCCCAGTCTTTCTGTGACCCCGAGGGTCCTGGGACCAAACTGTCCCAGCAAGGGTTCCACCCCCCTCTTAGCCACTGGAGCAAGTGCACCTCAGTGGAGCAGACTTCTAAAAGTTCTGATTTTGTGCCCCACTGCTCTATCACTTTCGGGTAGTCAGCTGACGGAGTCTATCCCTCCCCCTGAGGTCTATCTTCCCATATATCACCTCAGATTCACTTCTCCGCACATCTTACCTTCCAGAAAGTGGTCGCTTTTCTGTTAGAGAGTTGCTGCTATTCTTTTCTTTGATCTCCTGTTGCGTTTGTAGGTGTTCAGAATGGTTTGATAACTACCTAGCTGAATTCTTGGGACCAGATGAAATTTAGGTCCCCTACTCCCCTGCCATCTTGGACTCCATACCGTATCAGTTATTTTTAAAGAGTGGTAATAAAAAAAGTTAGTATTGGCTCCATGGCACTACTTCAGCCAATTCATGTCAAGATAAAAAAAGAAAAGTCACAAGTAATATAGTTATTATAATTACATGATAATAATAATATAGGTGACACAGGTGTCAACTGTTGACCAAGTTTTATGTCTATTCATCATTTTCTTATTGGAAAATTTTATCTGCAACACATGAGTTTTAGTAAAATTTTAATTTAAATTTAATACTTCAAGAGAGAGAAAAGGAAATAACACTTAATATGAACCTATTTTGCCAGGCACTGTGTTACATGCTTTATATATAACATTTAGTTTTCATAAGAATACTATGAAGCCTATATTATCAAATATATTTTATTTATGAAAAAGACTCAAGTAAGTTAAATGAATTGTCTGTGGTCACAACTAGTAAGTGGTAGATTTGGGATGTGCAGATTTGTGGTTTGGTGTTTGTAATCAGATTTCTCTGACTCCATTGAACTTGATATATTTTCTTTGTTACATTTCTAGCAAAAGTCCTGGTACATATTCTGAGGGTTTGCAGAAGGGAAAAAATTGTGCTTTGTACATATTTAAATAAATAAAACTTTAGGTTGAAGCTTCTTTACAATTCTGTTTCATTATCAAGAGCGTAAAATTTCAAAAGTCCCTCCCTGGGATCTTGCTACTAGGGTTCTAATAGCATTTCAGTTTTAAAAGAAATGGTTCCATAGGATTAAGAAAAAAACACTAGCCATTAATCCTAACCTTATTTGGAGGGTACAGAATGCAAGCCCTGAAGGAATAATTTTTCTGTGTATAGAATTTGATTATAAGGAATTCTAAAGTCATTTTTAACTTTTGAAAGAATGACAAAATTTTTTTTTTCCTTTGTTCTTTCTAATTAAAACCATACTTTTTATTTTTTTAAGAACAGGA
This sequence comes from Neomonachus schauinslandi, assembly GCF_002201575.2. Classification (NCBI taxonomy): domain Eukaryota; kingdom Metazoa; phylum Chordata; class Mammalia; order Carnivora; family Phocidae; genus Neomonachus; species Neomonachus schauinslandi. Next base: position 116,264,248 of record NC_058404.1, on the reverse strand, counting down.
AATTTGGAAGATGATTAGTTCATACTATGGTCCAATTATTTAAAAATATGTGGAAGGAAAATGTAGACAAAAGAGAAGGTAAACATTATAGTTTTTGTCACAGGATGCAGTGGGGGAGGGTTGGGGAGTCCAATTTGTTCATTTGGCTGTGTCCAGCCATGTGCTGCTCTATGTGATGCATCTTGGAAAATTTGCCCTGAGACCCACAGAAACTAATTTTATTTGTGATGGAAGCTACCAAAGAGTATTTTAAAACAATTGTTTTATCTAAAGGTAGATGTGGAGAAACTTTTATGAAGGACACTTCATTCATCTTTGATTCTTTGGTTCCAAATTGCTTCTTGAATTCACATATTCATTCATTTAACAATCATTTTTTTGAATGAGCACTACAAATATGAACAAGAAAGAATCTTCTCTCTGTAAAAATTATTAGTCCAGTGGAAGATCTCTTTCTCTTTTTATAAACAACAAAGCTACCATATCCAAAATTGTGGAGAGAAGAGATGAAGGAGTGCTTACCTAGCTCTCTGTCTGGAAAAGGGGGCTAAAGCAAGTTACAAAAAGGTGAATCCTCAGCTAAATCTTAAAGCAAATATTTTTTTCGGGTAGGTAAGGCAGAGAACTTAATCCAAGAGTGGTTGTGGAGTGAGAACCTCAACATAGGATGGGGCGGCTGGCTCTCATAATTTTACCCCAGGATTCACCTTTAAGTTGGGCAATGGTTCAACACTGCCCTGAGGAGACTTCTCTTTAACTCTTCAAACCCAAGTTTCAACACATTGACTAACTCTTAATTTCCCACATCTCTGCAGACACCAGACAGGGATAATTAGGCTTTTCTAAAGATGTGGTGATAATGGCCTTTCAAATAAGGGCATAACCAACAATTAAAAACAAAATAGTCTGTCTTATCAGACACCTTGTTCCCTGAAGACCACTCAACCTGTCCTATCTTTATGTATTCTAGGAAGAGAACTTATACAGAGTCTCAATCTCTTGATTCTAAGATTCAGTAAAGTCTTCTTTAATATTTCTTGATCTTGTGTCCAGCTGTCCTGGAGAACTAAGGAAAATGTTCAAGTTTGCAGGACAGCAGTAGTCTCTGAACCTAAAAAAAGCAGGAGGGTTCATCATTCCCAATTCGAAATTACAATATAACCTTCCTATTGCTGAGTGTAATAGTACAAGGGTGACCAACTTGTTCCAGTTAGCCTGGAACTGTTTTTTTTTTTTTTAATTGTGATAGAAAATATGTAATATAAAATTTACCATCTTAACCATTTTTAAGTGTACAGTTCAGTTGTGTTAAGTATATTCACATTGTGAAATAGATCTCCAGAACTTGTTCATCTTGCAGGTCTGAAACTCCATATCCATTAAACAACAACTCCCCTTTTCCCCCTTTCCCTAATCCCTTGTAACAACCATGCTTTCTGTTTCCATGAATTTGACTACTTTAGATACCCCATGTAAGTGGAATCATAGAGCATTTGTTTTTTTGTAATTGACTTATTTCACTTAGTATAATATCCTCAAGATATATACATTTTGTGGCATGTGACAGGATTTCCTTCTTTTTTTAAGGGCTGAATAATATTCCACTATATGCATGTACCATATTTTGTTTGATTCATTCACTCCTGAGTAGACATTTGGTTTGCTTCCACCTCTAGGTAATTATGAATAGTGCGGTTATGAACATGGGTGTGCAAATATCTCTTTGAGATCCTGCTTTCAATTCTTTTGGATATATACTTGGAAGTGGGATTGCTGGACCATATGGTATTTCTATTTTTAATTTTTGAGGAAATTCCATACTGTTTTCCATAGCAGTTGCATCATTTTACAATCCCATCAGTAGTATACAAGTGTCCCAACTTCTCATCCTCACTAACAGTTATTTTTTGCTTTTTTGGTAGCAGTCACCTTATGTTGGTATGAGGTGATATCTCATTGTAGTTTTCATTTCTCTGATGATTAGTGATGTTGAGCATCTTTTCATACGCTTATTGGCCATTTATATGTCATTTTTGGAGAAATATCCAGTTCTTTGCCTTTTAAAAATTTTATTTATTTTTTTTATTATTGAAGAATGCTGAAATACAATGTTATGTTAGTTTCAGGTGTACAACACAGTGATTTGACAATTCTATACATTTCTCAGTGCTCACCACGATAAGTGTCATTGCCATCTATCACCAAAGTTATGACAATATTATTGACTATATTCCCCAATGCTGTCCTTTTCATCTCCATGACTTAATTATTTTATAACTGGAACTTTGTACCAATAATCCCCTTCACTTATTTCACCCATCCCCTCAACTCACCTTATTTCTGGTAACCACCAGTTTGTTCTCTATATGTAAGAGTCTGTTTTTGTTTTTTCATTTGTTTTGTTTTTTTTAGATCCCATATATAAGTGAGATCATATGGTATTTGTCTGATTTATTTCAATTAGCATATATCTAGGTCCATTCATGTTGTTGCAAATGGCAAGATTTCATTCTCTTTAATGGCTGAGTAATATTTCATTGCATATATTTATGTGTCTGTCTCGATGGACACTTGGGTTGCTCTTGTAAATAATGCTGCAATATATATAAAGCTACATATATCTTTTTAAATTAGTGTTTTTATTTTCTTTGCATAGGTACCCAGTAGTGGAATTACTGGATCATATGGTAATTCTATTCTGATTGGTGTGAGGTAATATCTCATTGTGGTTTTGATTTGCATTTTCCTGTTGGCCATCTGTATGTCTTCTTTGGAAAAATGTCTATTGAGGTCCTCTGCCCATTTCTAAAACAGATTATTTCTTTTTTGGTGTTGAGTTGTATAAGTTCTTTATGTATTTTGGGTATTAACCCCTTATTGGATATATCATTTGCAGGTATCTTCTCCGATTCAGTAGGTTGCCATTTCCTTTTATTGATGATTTCCCTTGCTATTCAAAAGCTTTTTATTTTGGTGTAGTCTCAAGAGTTTATTTTTTGCTTTTGTTTCCCTTGTCTCAGGAGACATATCTAGAAAAATATTGCTAAGGCCAATGTCCAAGAGATTATTACCTATGTATTTTTTTTAAAGAGTTTTATGATTTCGGGTCCCACATTTAGGTCTTTAACCCATTTTGAGTTTATTTTTGTGTGTGATGTAAGAAAGTGGTCCAGTTTTATTCTTTTGCATGTAGCTCTCCAGTTTTTCCAACACCATTTAGTGAAAAAACTGTTTTTTTCCCCCATTATATATTCTTGCCTCCTTTGTCATAGATTAATTGACCAAATAAGCATGGGTTTATTTCTGGGCTATCTATCCTGTTCCATTGATCTATGTGTCTGTTTTTGTTCCACGACTGTACTGTTTTGATAAATACAGGTTTGTAGTATATCTTGATATCTGGGATTGTGATACCTCCAGCTTTGTTCTTTCTCAAGATTGCTTTGGCTGTTCAAGGTCTTTTGTGATTCCACATGAAATTTAGTATTATTTGTTCTAGTTCTGTGAAAAATGATGTTGGTATTTTGAGAGGGATTACATTGAAACTGTAAATTGCTTTTGGCAGTATGGACATTTTAATAATATTAATTTTTCTAACCCATGAGCATGGAATCTTTCCATTTGTTTGTGGCATCTTTAATTTCTTTCATCAATGTCTTATAGTTTTCAGAGTACAAGTTTTTCACAAAACTCCTTGGTTAAATTTATTCCTAGGTATTTTATTCTTTTTGGTGCAGTTGTAAATGGGATTGTTTTCTTAATTTTTCTTTCTGCTACTTTATTATTAGTGTATATAAATGCAAAGGATTTCTGTATATTAATTTTGTAATCTTCAACTATACTGAATTCATTTATTCCAATAATTTTTTGGTAGAGTCCTTAGGGTTTTCTATATAATACTATGTCATCTGCAAATAGTGACAGTTTTACTTCTTCCTTATCACTTTGGATGCCTTTTTTTTTTTTCTTGTCTGATTGCTGCAGCTAAGACTTCCAGTACTATGGTGACTAAGGTGGTGAGAGTAGACATACTTATCTTGATCCTGTTCTTAGAGGAAGCTTTCAGTTTTTCACCATTGAGTATGATGGGTTTTTCATTTATGATCTTTATTATATTGATATATTTTCCCAGTAAACCCACTTTATTGAGAGTTTTTGTCATGAGTGGATGTTGTACTTTGTCAAATGATTTTTCTGCATGTCTTGAGATGGTCAAATGGTTTTTATCCTTCCTCTTGTTAATGTGATGTATCACATTGATTGATTTGTGAATATTGAACCACCTTTGCATCCCTGGAATAAATCCCATTTGCTCATGGTGAATGGTACTTTTAATGTATTGTTGAATTTGATTTGCTAATATGTTGTTGAGTATTTTTACATCTTTGTTCATCAGGGATATTGGCCTATAATTTTCCTTTTTTTTTTTTTTTAAGATTTTTACTTATTTATTTGAGACAGAGAGAGAGCGTGAGAGAGAAAGGACGAGCAGGGGGAGGGGTAAAGGGAAAGGGAGAACCAGACTCCTCACTGAGCAGGGAGCCCAATGCAGGGCTCAATCCCAGGACCCTAGGATCATGACCTGAGCCGAGAGCAGATGCTTAACCAACTGAGCCACCCAGATGCCCCTTTCTTTTTCTTTTTAAAGATTTATTTATTTATTTGAGAGAGAGAGAGAGAGATAGAGAGAGAGGTGGGGGGAGGGGCAGAGGGAGATGGAGAGAGAGAATCTTAAACAGACTCCCTGCTGAGCATGGAGCCTGATGCAGGGCTCAATCCCATGACCTGAGATCATGACCTGAATCAAAATCAAGAGTTGGATGCTTAACTGACAGCCACCAAGGTGCCCCTATAATTTTCTTTTATTGCAGTGTTTTTGTCTATTATTACATCAGGGTAATGTTAACCTTGTATAATCAAATTGGAAGCATTCCTTGCTCTTCAATTTTTTGGAATAGTTTGAGAAGTATAGGTATTAACTATTCTTTAAGTATTTGGTAGACTTCACTAGTGATGCCATCTGGTCCTGGACTTTTGTTTGTTGGGTTTGGGAGTTTTTTGATTACTGACTCAATTTGGTTACTAGTTATCAATCTATTCAAAGTTTTTATTTCTTCTGGAGTCAATTTTAGAAGACTGTATGTTTCTAGGAATTTATTTCTTCTAGATTGTTCATTTTATGGGCATGTACTTTTTTATAGTATTCTTTTATAATTCTTTGTATTTTTGTGGTGTTGGATGTTATTTCTTCTTCATTTCTTATTTTATTTATCTCAATCCTTTCTCTTTTTTCTTAATATGTCTGCTATATTGCCTTATTAATTTTGTTGATCTTTTCAAAGAACCACCTCTTGTTTTCATTGTTATTTTCTTCCCATTTTTAGTCTCGGTTTCATTTATTTCTGCTCTAATCTATATTATTTCCTTCCTTTACTAACTTTGGTCTTTGTTTCTTTTTCTTTTTCTAGTTCCTTTGGTTATAAGGTTAGGTTGTTTATTTGAAATTTTTCTTATTTCTTGAGGTAGGCTTGTATCACTATAAATTGTCCTCTTTAGAACTGCTTTAGTTGCATCCCCAAGATTTTGGACCATTGTGCTTCCATTTTCATTTGTCTCCATATATTGTTTTAGTTCTCTTTGATCTCTTAGTTGACCCATTGATTGTTTAGTAGCATGTTATTTAGCCTCCATATGTTTGTAGTTTTCCAGTATTTTTTTAAAAATTGATTTCTAGTTTCATACCATTGTGGCTGGAAAAGATGCTTGATAAAATTTCAATCTTAAATTTATTGAGACTTGTTTTATGGCCTCACATGTGATCTAACCTGGAGAATGTTCCATGTGCACTTGAAAAGAATGTCTATTATGCTATTTTGGATGGCATGCTCTGCATATATATTTTAGGTCCATCTGGTTTACTATGTTCCTCAAAACCATTGTTTCCTTGTTGATTTTATGTCTAGATGATCTATCCATTGATGCAAATGAGGTGTTAAAGTCTCTACTATTAATGTATTACTGTCAATTTCTCCCTTTATGTCTTAACATTTACTTTATGTATTTTAGTGCTCTTATGTTGGGTGCATACATATTTACAATTGTTATACCCTCTTTTTGGATTGATCTTTTTATCATTATGTAATACTCTTCTTTGTCTCTTGATACAGTCTTTGTTTTGAAGTCTGTTTTGTCAGATACAAGCATTGCTACTCTGACTTTTTTTTCTTTCTCTTCCATTTGCATGGAATATCTTTTTCCATCCCTTTACTTTCAGTCTGTATGTGTCTTTAGGCTGGTTTGGTGGTGATGGACTCCTTTAACTGTTGTTTGTCTGGGAAACTTTATATCTCTCCTTCAGTTTTGAATGATAGCCTTGCAGGGTAGAGTATTATTGGCTATAGGTTTTTTTCCTTCAGCATTTTGAATATATCATGCCATTTCCTCTGGCCTGCAAAGTTTCTGTTAAAAAAAATCAACTGAGGGCGCCTGGGTGGCTCAGTTGGTTAAGCGACTGCCTTCAGCTCAGGTCATGATCCTGGAGTCCCGGGATCGAGTCCCACATCGGGCTCCCTGCTCAGCGGGGGGTCTGCTTCTCCCTCTGACCCTCTTCCCTCTCTTGCTATCTGTCTCTCATTCTCTCTCTCTCAAATAAATAAATAAAATCTTTAAAAAAAAATCAACTGATATCCTCATGGTATTTCCCTTGTATGTATTTGTTTTCTTTTCTCTTGTTGCTTTTAAGATTCTCTCTTTATCATTTATTTTTGCCATTTTAATTATTAGGTGTTTTGGTATAGACCTTCTTTGGTTTATCTTGTTAGGGGCTCTCTTTGCTTTCTGGACCTCAGTATCCAATTCCTTCCCTAGAATTGGGAAATTTATAGCTATTATTTCTTCAAATAAGTTTTCTACCTCCCCTTCTCCCTCTGGGATCCCTATAATGCAAATGTTATTACACTTGATGAAGGTGCAGAGTTCTCTTAACTTATTCTCATTTTTTATTATTATTCTATCTTTTTGCTGTTCATCTTGGTTCCTTTACATTACCCTGTCTTCCAGATGGCTGTACCATTCTTCCCCATCCTCTAATCTATTATTGATTCCCTCTAGTTTATTTTTTATTTCAGTTATTGTATTCTTCAGCTCTGACTAGTTCTATTCTATATTTTCTATCCCTTGGGTGAAATTCTCACTGAGTCCATCTGCTTTTTTTTTTTTCAGGTCCAGTATCTTTATGACCATTACTTTGAACTCTTTATCAGGTATATTGCTTATCTCTGTTTCATTTAGCTCTTTGTCTGTGATTTTTACTTGTTTCATTTGGGACATATCCATCTTTTTTGTTTAACTCTGATTGTTTTTATATATTAGATAGGTCAGCTACATCTTCTGCCCTATTGTGAAATCCACTCTTGTCATCAGAACTAGGCACTCTGGGGGTTCCCTTGCATGGGCTGTGTGCACCCCCCTGTTGTGGCTGATCATGATTGCCTGGCTGCATGACCCACTTTTCTTGCTGTGGACACATTGGGCAGGGTTTGCTCCCTGCATTGTTCAGAGGCCTGCCTGCAGCCACCATGGGTTCATTAGTGGACAGGGCAGAACTTAGCTTAGTTGTCTTCAGTTAGCCTCTGTCATAGCTGGAAGTGCACTGAAGGTCAGGGCTTGCTCTCTGCACAGTCAGCTAAGAGGCCTGACTGCAGGAATTGTGGGTGCATTGTTGTGTGTAGTTATCTTCCTTATTTCCCAGGGCAGGAGTCACTTTGGAGTGACACCAGTCTTGGCTGGAGTGCATGTTGGGTTTGTTGGGGTGGGAGCCACTTTAAAGGATGCCTGCAGAATTGGGTAGGTTGGATGAGGTGGGTCTGCAGGGGAAGGCCATGATGAGGCTCATGGTGCTAACAATGTAGATGGAGAGTGCTTGAACTGGCTCCCACAAGTATCCAGCTATCTAGGCTGAAAGAGGACAAGAAAAATGGCACCCACCAGGACTTTTGTTCCCAGAGAAATTTCCTAGGTCCCTGCCCCTTGGGCACATGTTCTAAGATTAGTCAATAAATCTCTTTCATGTATATCACAGATGCTTTTCAAACTACTGCTTTTGTGTTGTTCCTCAAGGCGAGTTATTTAGCTTGTAGACTCCTTAAGGGCAGGGACTCAGTTTCTTTTTGCTCTCTGGCTCTCCCCCAGAATTAAGCCCCACTGATTTTCAAAGCCAGACATTATGGAGTATCATTTTCCCAGCGTAGGCCCTCAAGACCAGAGGTGCCCACTGTGGGGGCTGATCCCCTTGCTCCTCCATGCTCATGATGTCCCTCCTATTCATGGTTAGTCACATAGGGGTTTGGTTTGCAACTGCTTCTGACTCTTCTACCCTTTTTAATGTGGCCTTCTCTCTACAACTTCTCTCTGCAGCTGTGGAAGATCTGTTCTGCCAGTCTTCTGGTCATTTTCAGAGCTAGTTGTATAAATGTGGTTATTGCCTTGGAGAGGTAGAGTCAGGAGCCTCCTACTTTGTTGTCTTTTCCTCTACATTCCTCTTTGCCCATTATTAAATTAGGTTATTTGATTTTTTTTTATTGTTGAGTTGTAGGAGCTCTTTATACATTCTTGATATTAACTTTTTATCAGATATACATAATTTGTACATATTTTCTCCCATTTCATAGGTTGCCTTTTCACTCTGTTGATTGTGTCCTTTGATGCAAAAAAGTTTTAAAGTTTGATGTCTTCTCATTTGTCTATTTCTGTTTTTGTTGCCTGTGCTTTTGGTGCTATATGCAAGACATAACTGCAAAATTCATTATCATGAAATTTTTTCCCTTACATTTTTCTGTTTCTGCAAAAATATTGCTGGAATTTTGATAGAAATTGTGTTGAATCCGTAGATAGCTTTGGGTAGTATCGACATCTTAATATTAAGTCCTCCAATCCATAAACACAAGATTCTTTCCATTTATTTGTGTTTTCTTTAATTTCTCTCAGCAATGTTTTATAGCTTTTAGTGTACAAGTCTTTCACCCCTTTGGTTAGCATATAATTTGGGGGGATTTACTGTTTTTCACTCAGGTTAACCCCTTTGGTTAGATTTATTCCTAAGTATTTTATTACTTTTGATGCTATTGTAAATGAAATTGTTTTCTTAATTTTTTTTTTTTTGGATAGTTGACTGTGTATAAAAATCCAACCAACTTTTATATATTATTTTATATTCTACAACTTTGCTGAATTTGTTTATTAGTTCTAACAGTTGTTTGTGTGTGTATGTGTATATTTGGAATCATATAGCATATAATTTGGGGGGATTTACTGTTTTTCACTCAGCATAAACTCTAAAGATTCATCCAAATTGTTGTCAGTATCAATAGCTTTCCCTTTTTATTGCTGAGTAGTGTTACATGGTCTATGTATTACATGGTATGTGTGGTACATGGCATCACAATTTGTTTAGCCATTCACCTGTAGAATGATATTAAAGTGCTTTTTTCCTAGTTTTTGACTATTATGAATAAAGCTGCTATGAATAAAATAGTATGTTTATGTGTTCTATATAAACATAAGCTTTCATTTCTCTGGGATAAATGCTCAAAAGTGAAATTGCTGTGTCATATGGTAATTGCTTATTTCATTTTATAAGAAATTGCCTAACTTTTTCACCAACAGTGCATGAGTGATCCATTTCTCTGCATCCTTGCCAGCATTTGCTATTACTATTTTTTTTTTTTTACTTTAGCCATTCTGATAGGTGTGTAGTAATATTATATTGTGGTTTTGATTTGAATTTCTTTAATGTCTAATGATGTTGAGCATCTTTTTGTATACTTATGTATCATTTATATATACCTTTGGTGACATATCGGTTCATATCTTTTGCCCATTTCCCAGTTTCTTCATTTTTTAAAAAATGGAGTGACATGTCCTATTTCATTTTTGATATAGGTGATTTGAATCATGTCTCTTTATTTTGTCAGTCTTTCTAGAGGTTTATCAATTTTCTTGATTTTATAAAAATAGCTTCTCATTCCACTGGTTATTTCTATTGTTTATTTATTTGCAATTTCAGTGATTTCTGCTCCTTTTTGGTTTGTTTCAGCTTTATTTTGCTCTTACTTTTCTAGTTTTTTTTTTGTGTTAGGAACTTAGATTATTGATTTGCAACTGTTAATTGTTTCCAATGTATCCATTTAGTACTAGAAAATCTTTCTTGGTGCTGCTGCTTTAACTACATCTGACACATTGTTATATGTTAAATTTTCATTTTCATTCAGTGCTAGGCATTTAAAAATGTTTCCCTTGACATTTTCTCTTTGATCCATGGATTATTTGGAAGTCTTGATTAATTTTCACATGTTGGAGATTTTCCTTTTAATCTTCAATTATTGATTTCTAGTTTGATTCTACTATAATCAGAGAAGACATTCTGTACTATTTAATTCTTTAAAATTGTTGTTGTTTACTTATGGCCTAGGATATGGTCTCTCTTGGTAACAAAAGGCCTGGATTTGAGTCCTGGTGTCATATCCTGAGATTGCTTTCTAAGTGGGTGTTAAGAACATGGTCACATCTCAGTTGAGAGGACCTGTACTGGGTATGGCTGAACCAGACATGGAACCAGACAAAGTAGATGGTGGAAGACCATAGAGGGGTTTCATATCAACCAGTGATTTGAAGAAGTAAGTTAAAGGGAGAAAACATAATACATAGTGGAGTTATGTTGCCATAATTTCAGAACTGGAAAGTTGCACTAGAGAAAGGCAGAATAAGAAGAGACAAGCCTAGGTAAATAAGGCAAAAAAAGGTGCCTTAGAGGAGTGAGTGGGTGGGACTGGTGACAATGCTCAGTGTGTTTTAGAAAAGGGAATTAAGGAGTCAAAAATAATTCAGAGATAGTTAAGTGAAAGTGACACACTAAAAATCAATGACTAGTAAGTAGCTGAGATTAAAAGTAGATTTTCTGATTCTACATGCATTACTTTTTTCTCACTGCTTCTCCAAATATAAGGAAAATAAACACAAAAGATATGGAACATCATGAAAAGATATGGAACATCATGAAAAAGGAGAGACCAAAGTAGTGTTACAAAATTTAAAAAAATTTAATCAAATATAGCAAGGCCACTGTTTGGTTGCAAAAAAACTCTATGTCCTCCTTTGGTGGTTAAAGTAGTGTGAGATGTTGGGGTGCCTGGGTGGTTCAGTTGGTTAAGCCTCCAACTCTTGGTTTTGAGATCAGGTCATGATCTCAGGGTTGTGAGATCGAGCCCCACATTGAGCTCCATACTCAGTGCGGAGTCTGCTTGAGTTTCTTTCCCCTTCCCTGTCCCTCTCTCTCTGCTCCTTCCCCCATTGCCATTCTCTCTATCTCTAAAAAAATAAATAAATAAAATCTTTAAAGTAGTGCGAGATTCTATAAACAGAAAAACTCTGAAATCTCAGTGACTTAAGACCAGTCTTTCTTGTTCATGTAAAGTTCAATGAGAGGTGGTGATAGTAGAGGGTGGTCTCTGCTCTGTGCAGTCATTCAGGAACCCAGGCTGAGTGAGACTCATTTTCAATTCATGGCTTCCAAGTCTTTTGGGCACCAACTCCTGCTGGTGAATTGGGGAAAAGGGAGAGAGAGTGTATGATCATGTAGAGGTATCTGTGGGCCAAACCTGGAAGTTATGTACATTATATCACCCACGTTTTATTGGTTAGAAATTAGTCAGATGAAAACATTCAAATGTAAAGGAGAATGGGAAATGTACCCTAGTTTTATGACTAGGAGGAAAAAGAAAGAATTTGGTAAACAGCTATCCAATTTGTGCCTCACATTATTTATCCACCAGGATCTCTTTATATAGTGCACCTATGTTACCAGTGGTCATTTTATAAACAATTATTGCTATATTCCTTGATTTCCTAAGTTGTTGTGGCAAAAGACTTTGTCAGCATTCTTAAAGGCTGTGAATGGGATTATAAGTTCACTGCTATGGCTAAATTTCAAAAGAAGTCATTGACTATGTTGGCAATATTAAGTGATGTGTAACACATAATTAATAGGGCAAGTGCTCATTTAGGGATAAAACAATTCCTTAGTTATATGTATACTTTCCTTTTGCGATAGTGTATTTAGGTAGAGTAAGTGAGAAAGGATGCCAAAAGCCTTCTTCAATGAAAATGATTTGGAACTATTGGATCAAAGCAGTGTTTCCCAAAATTTCTTGTAGAACATTAGTACTTGGTTATGCCCCAAAGAAAAAAAAAATTATCCTTTTCCTGTAACAGTTTAGAAAATGATGAAACTTAAATCCATCTCTGGGTATTCACAATGCATATGAACATATTAAAGATTCCAAATAGTTCTGCTATAAAGAAATCTTTGGTTTTAATATACTTTCTTAACACTTGTCATGGATCATTGTGTTTTAGTACCATGCACTATTGTGATAAGTCTGTGGAAAAATCTGGTTGATTCCCACTGTAATCAAGCATACTAGTTTTGAATGCCACTTTCTCTACTGAAAGATTTTATGTATTTATTAAGTAGAAAAGCAATTTTCTTACTATTCACAGTGTTTTATAGCATTTTGAATATAAGTAGAATAAAATAGATTTAGCCACACTTTTCCCCTTTTTTATTCTTCCCTTCCTTATTTATCAGCAAATTTAGTACCAGTAGGGTAAACATCACCTTAATAGTTTTTCCCTATTTTCCCTTAAAAAGATCTTGTATTATATAAGATAACGTATCTTATACATATGTTTATTTTCTTCATAGGCTACCAACTTCACTTTACAAATTTTGAAAGTCCTTTTTTCTGTTGCCAATATTTACTTATTTTCTATAGAAATAATCTTCACTCTGATGTTCACTTCAGGTGAATAATCTTGGGCCCTTCCTTCTACCTCCAATTCTTCAATTTTGTTTTTACTTTTTTCTACATTCTGAAACTGATGCAGAGACCAAATCTGTCTAAAGCATTTTTAATGGGAATTTTTTTTGGAGGGTGGGGGCAATTTATATCAAGTAGGAATGGTAGATGCAACCACAAGATGGCACTCATTTATTTTTACTTTCTAACCTGATGAAAAATTTGAGATTTTTTTACTGGCATGGAAAACAAGAATAGATCTTTGACTACATTTCAAAAATGATCTTGCTTACCTTATATGCTATCACTTTTTATTCTGTTTTACACATATAAAAATAATTTTTACTGGACTTTTGAGATATATCATGAAGGTATGGCTGCCAAACATTATAATGTTTGGAGTAAGTTAAAATTTATCTATTTCATTAGATACTTTTTGAGGAAAATTTTTGCTCTTACTTTTTTTCCTTCTGTCTTCTCCAGCATAGTTGCCAGTAAACTCTGAAGATATATGAACTGATATTTACACATTGAGATTCACTGATTTTTATGCCAGTCTATGTCTGCTTTTACAAAATGGCAGGCTCTTCCTTTTCCTAAGGGCTGTCAATCAGTATTATTTATGCAAATGAACTACTACCAATCTTCAGACACTAGGTTATTTTTTAAATGACTCTTTAAAAAAAAAAATCCAGTCAATGGTGTTGGAATAACCTTTATTATTTTTAAGCCTTGTAATTTTAGATTAAGACCAGAAGAAATGAAGATATTTGGGGGACCATATGGTTGTACTGGTTTGGCACTCAGGAAATTCAAAGGAAACTCTGGTGTCCAGGGGCTTTAATCTATGAATCTTACTATAGTGTGCTTTAATAAAGCAAATCAAATTATCTGAGGCTGTGCTTCCAATATGTAGTTACTAGACTTATGTGGCTATTTAAAAAAAATTAATTAAAAGTAAACAAAATTAAATACTTAGTTTCTCAGGCACACTAGCTACATTTCAAGTACTCAGTATTGGAAAGAACAGATTATAGATTTCCATCATTGCTGAAAGTTATCATGATCAGCATTAATCTAGGAGCTATTATTCCAGTTCATATATGAAGGACAAAAAGCTAAAACTGTGGGGCGCCTGGGTGGCTCAGTCGTTAAGCGTCTGCCTTCGGCTCAGGTCATGATCCCGGGGTCCTGGGATCGAGCCCCACATTGGGCTCCCTGCTCAGCGGGAAGCCTGCTTCTCCCTCTCCCACTTCTCCTGCTTGTGTTCCCTCTCTCGCTGTCTCTCTCTGTCAAATAAATAAATAAAATCTTTAAAAAAAAAAGCTAAAACTGCTTCTTTGATTATTAGTCACTTCACTTTGTTTAAATCAGCCTTAGTTGCTTGGATATCAGATGCTTTTCTGAGCAGCTGTATAATCTACTAGAAAGAGTATTGGTTAGGGAACTGAGATTTGGCCCAACCAGAAACTCCTGATTATGAGAAAAGAATTTGGCTTCTTTAAGTTACTTTTATCTATGGAAAATCAAGCTATGAAGTATGTGCAGGAAAAGAGCAAGCCTGGTGCTATCATTAGAAAGGTCTGCTTATAGGATGGCCTTTGACTGGTACGTGGGAACTTGGATTTCAGGAAAGTTCCTACCATTCCCTCATAAGAGTGGCTCACTGTGTCAGAAATGCTTGTACAAATAATATGGTTTATGTTGAACACCTGTTTACCTTCTGGGAGTCTGAAATTTGTATACATGTCAGGCTAAGGGTGCTTACATGAATAGCTCCAGATAAAAAACCTGATACTGACCCTATCTGGCAGACGATGTTTCACATTTGTTGTCACAACTCATTGCTGGGAGGAATTAAGCTTACCCATGTGATTACACCAGGAGATGACTCAGGAAGCTCATGCCTGGTTTCCCCTGAACTTTGCCCCATTTGCTTTTTACTTTTGCTGATTTTGCTTTGTATCTTTTTTTTGTTATAAATCATAACCATGAGTAAGACTGTATGTAGAGTTCTGTGAGCCCTTCTAGCAAATCATCAAACCTGGGAGTGATCTTTGGGGACCCCAACACACTTCATAATTATGTTGAAAGAGTAATATGAAGTAAAACACTTAGAAATAAGTTCGAATTGCAAAAAGTTTCTATATACTTGCATATTATTACTAGTAATTGTAGTGAATCTGGCAAAGAAGAAAAAAATCAGAAAAAATATTTATTCAAAAAATGTAAAAAATAAAATGGTCTAAAATGAAACTAAAAAGCAATAGGCACCTGAATAAATTATGTTTAAAATGTTTAAGACATAATTTTATTTTACTGATATTAATTAGAAATACAATAATATATTGGAACTAGAGAAGATAAAACCTGGTGAAAAACAGAAGACCCCATGCCATTCTTGGACCTTTGAATATCCTTGGAAAAACTTCCAAAGCTGTCTAGAAATGTGAACTGCAATGGCTAAGATAAGAATTTCAGTGAAACAGAATAGCAGCCATTTTTTCTTGGATCAAGTTTAAAGAAACTGAAGAGTCCTCTTAACACAAGTCCCTGGATGTGAATTTTTCTTTCCACATCAGGTTTAAGTGACTAAAGATCTCAGACTTGACACATGTTGGGGGATCTTGGCAGCAGCTAAGAAATATGGCCTTGGCTTCCAGTGCTGGAGTGGGAGCTGAACTCTCTCTCCTTTATTTTAAAAGTCACTTCCATAACATATCTTCTTGCAGTGAATTACCTTCTAGCTCAAACATCATAATTTTTATACCATCATGAAAATCTTTTTTCTCTTTGTTGTGCAATTCAATCATCTCCAAATTCCAAATATCAGCTTGCCCTCTCTTCTGATTTCCACCACCCATTTTCTACAGCATGGTCCCAGGGAAAATAAATGCTTGGTTTCCTACAAAGGTGCCTGATGATAGTACTCCATCCTTCCTTCTTTTTTCTCCCTCTTCTTCCATCCATAAGAGTTCTTATTCAGACAACCAATTCTAGAAAGTTTAGGTAAAAACAATCCTGAGTATCAAAGCATCTGGGGGCCTAAATTCATCTATAAATTGTGTCTGGGGAATACCCAAAAGTTGTCCTCATGGCCACACAGTCATTTAAAAGTATAACAAGGGATGCCTGGGTGGTGGCTCAGTCGTTCAGCTTCTGCCTTTGGCTCAGGTCATGATCCCAGGGTCCTGGGATTGAGCCCTGCATCAGGCTCCCTGCTTGGCAGGAAGCCTGCTTCTCCTTCTCCCACTCCCCCTGCTTGTGTTCCCTCTCTAGCTGGCTCTCTCTCTGTCAAATAAATAAATAAATAAAATCTTTAAAATATATATATATTTTTTAAAAGTATAACCAAAGGGGAGAAGGAAAACAAGTATCAAGGCTTATGGAGCATAAACTAGCATAGAGGTTAAGGCCATGATGAATGGAAACAGACAGCTTGGATTCAAATTCCATTCTCTCTAAGTATTTGACCTTGGACAATTTTCTTAACCACTCTGTGTTGCGATATCCTTCTTTCTAAGACAAGATAACAACAACATCTATCTTATTAAAATGTTATGGAGATTAAATGAGTAAATATATGTAAATTGCTTAGAACACCTATTTACATAAATATAGTGACCATCTAATTGATCACCCAAACTGGGATGCATTTGAAGATGAAAAGGGGCATTATAAATAATTATGCTAGGACAATAGGTGTAATGTAACTCTAAGTGTTTCGTATTATTATTTTTTAAATTTTACTTGAAAGCAAACAGATTTTTAAGAAACTAGGTCTTCTACAGATAGCATACTCACTGATATAAACTTCCCTACTTATAAAAGTGCAGAATGTGATAAAACACACACACACACAACTACACCTCTGTATGATAGGACTCCAGAAGGATGAATTCAATTGACACAGGAGAAATAAATAAATATAGCACTGCATTATTTAGTGGTATCTGAGAATTTTTTTTTCCAGAGAGGCAAGGCTTTGATATCAGGTTGTTTATTGTTTTATAACTGACTTGTACTACAAAGGCTTAGAATAAAAGGTGTTATAGTTAGATAAGCAGACATTTTAGCTGATTAAATGGCTTGAAACAGTGGAAGTAGAACAATTCCTTTAATGAAATCTTATCCTTGAGTCCAGTGCCTAACACAGATTAAAGCAGAACTGCTCTGGATGAAGAGAGGAAAGGGCTGGGGGCCCAGAACTCCAGCAGCTAGGTCTCCTTTTCACCTGTGCACTTAGGTAGCCCCAAGGGCACCTGCATTACATGGCTAGGACTTCCACAACACAGTTTGAAAGTAGAACCCATGAAAATGTGTGGAAACAAAATCAAACTTCAACTAAAAAGATTATAAATTGGGGCACCTGGGTGGCTCAGTCATTAGGCGTCTGCCTTCGGCTCAGGTCATGATCCCAGGGTCCTGGGATCAAGCCCCGCATCGGGCTCCCTGCTCAGTGGGAAGCCTGCTTCTCCCTCTCCCACTCCCCCTGCTTGTGTTCCCCCTCTCGCTGTGTCTCTGTCAAATGGATGAATAAAATCTTAAAAAAAAAAAAGATTATAAATTAAGCAGATAAAATTTTAACTGACTTTATTTAGACTCTACCTCATTGGATTTCTACGTTCTCCCAAACTGAAGCTCTCTGTGTTGCTATATAAGGAATCAAATTATGTCCATTAAAAACAAAAACACACACGTAAACAAGACTTTAGTTAGCTTAACTTCTTTTGAAGAAATGATATTACTATATCACTTGGTAAACATTATTGAAACTAATCTTCAATATCACCAAGGTATCAGATCTCCATCTGCATTTTATAGAAGATCAAAGAAGGAGCTTAGCTAGAAATCTTATGGAAATACAATTCCATTGCTGACTCTTCATAGACTCTGTGGGACTTTTACTGCCTTCTTAGACTTTGGTTCCCTAATATAAACATAGAAGATCATATATATTCTTCATTTAAAAGTTAATAAAAGTTCTGTGGTTTTCAAAGAAAGCAATTATTTAAGATGAACTGAGTCATCTAGTGTATCAAATTTTTAAAAGTGTTAAAAGTGAATCCAATTGTGACTGTTTCTTTTAATTTCTATGAGGAGCATGTGGAGATGGTGCAAATTCAGGGGGAAAGAAAGTCTTTTTCTTTAGTTGTAATCACTTACAGTGAAGACTACAGCTATGATAAGATCTATATACAGGAAATCAAAATATTGTACCAGGGTGGTGTTAGGAACCCAGTGGGATGCCCTGTTATCTTCATAATTGTGGTTAAGCATCTGCAACTGAGAACAAAAGGCTAATAGTTCACATTTTGAGTTCGGAGAAACTCAAAAGTGCTGCACTTTCCAGCAGCGTGCTTACTAACTTTTGCTCAGCTTTCTCACCTTATTGTGAAGATTAAGTGAATTTATTTTATTTATTTTAATTTTTTTATTATGTTATGTTAATCACCATACATTACATCATTAGTTTTTGATGTAGTGTTCCATGATTCATTGTTTGCATATAACACCCAGTGCTCCATGCAGAGATTAAGTGAATTTAAACAGTAAAGTCATGAGAATAGCACTTGACACATTATAAAAGCTCCAGAAAGTTTAGTCATTATTATTATTGCTAATATTGGTTTTCCTGAGGTTACTTTGTGTTGCTGAGAAGACAACTGTGTTATAAACTTGGTGACAGAAGGAATTTGTGTTGTATTTTCTCCCTAGTACATAATACCATGCTTTTACAAAGTGTTGGCTCAATACATTTTTCTCACAAACCAAACAATTTTGGTATTTAATAAATCTGAGTTTTAAAATGTAACTATCTTCTTAAATTGTGTTTCATCAAACTGAACAGTTATAAATATTATGTAGTAACCCCAATAATAAGCTTAATGAATACATATATATGGCATATCTATGATATGTTTATATAAATACAAGGATATAATACATGAAGATTACACACACATACAATCACACAACAAATACTGAATTCACTCTTTTCAAGTTTACATGACACATTTACAAATGCTGATGTTGTATCAGGCTAAAATAAATTCTCAATGAATTCCAAATAATTGAAAATAGAAATTCCTATTTGCTGAGTGTAATGCAATAAAACTGAAACTAAAAAGAAAATAGGAAAAAAATCCATATGCTTAGAAAATAAAAACAAACTTCTAAATAATTAATTGGTTAAAGAAGGAATCAAGGAGATTATTTTTTAAAAGTGCACCAGAAGTTGAAACTTGTGATATGTATTCAAATCATTTCTTAGGAAAATTTGTAAAATAAGGTAGTTCAGTGGTACTCAGAAGTAAATTTATGTATATATAATAAAATGAGAAGATTGAGAGTTAATGAGCCAAGATTTTTCTATAGAATCTAAAGAAAAAGTCTGAGCCCTATAAAAGGAGAAAGAAGGAAATAATAAAAGGTGAGAGCAAAAATTAAATAAGAAGCAATTACAATGATCAATAAGACCAACAACTACATCAAAGAAAAAGAAGCACTAGTAAATTAGATAAACATCTGGAAAACTGATCAAGTGAAAGAAGACAAAATAAATACGAGGAAAATGGAGTTAAAATTATAGATACCATTGTTTTTACCTCTCAAATTCAATGAGAATATTATGATAATTTTTATGACTACATTTAGATAAATTGGATCATTTAAAATACAACTTACCAAAATCAACTCAATTCAACAAAACAAAACAACAAAAGCACACCTGAACAGACCAATAACCATTAAAATACTTAATTGACAATCACAATTTACACTCTTCCCACAAAGGCACCAAACCCAGAGAGTTTTATCAGGGATTTTTAGCAAACCTTTAACTTAAAAGTAATTCTGATTTTGATGTTTTCAGGGAACAGAAAGGGAAAGCTACTTGACTCATTTTTTAACGCTAGTAAAATTTGATAAACTTGATATCCAAATTACATAAGACATGTACAATAAGAAAACAAAGGCTAATCTCATTTGTAAATGTAGATGTGAAATTATAATACTTTATCTCTTTCTCTGGGTCAATTTTGCTAGAGAGTTGTTAGGCAAATTGAGTGTACCATTGTTACCTAATAGCATTTATCCTAGCATAGATGAATTGTTCAACAATAGAAAATATATTTATGTATTCAGCACATTAATAGATAAAATGTGATAAAAACATACCATCATCTCAATAAATGTAAAAAAAAAGGCATTCAATGAAATTCAATATTCTTTCATAATAGAAGCTATTTTATTAAACAACTAGTAAACATAAGGAGTGGAAAAGAAATATGATTGGTCTTCCTCAAAATCACTGCTATCACCAGGGCACCTGGGTGGCTCAGTCAGTTAAGCATCCAACTTAGGTCATAATCCCAGGGTCCTGGGACTGAGCCGGGGTTCAGCTGGGAGTCTACTTGTGATTATCTCCTCCTGCTGCCCCTCTCCCACCTCTCTCTAAAATAAATAAATAAATCTTAAAAAGAACCCCACTGTTTTCATCAGTATTATTTATGTTGTGTCAGTGGTTTTAATAACTACAGTAACAAAAGGAAAGGACATAAGAGATGTATAGATTACATATAAAAAGACAAAGCCATAATTTTTAGACAATATGATTTTTCACAAAAATATGCAAAAGTATCTCCTGTTAAATTATTATGGTGGGGATAAGATTTATATATAAAATCCATAATGTTCCTATATGAGAGCAATAAATGCTTTGAAAATCTTTTTTTTTTTTTTTAAAGATTTTATTTATTTATTTGACACAAAGAGAGACAGCGAGAGACGGAACACAAGCTGGGGGAGTGGGAGAGGGAGAAGCAGGCTTCCCGCTGAGCAGGGAGCCCTATGTGGGGCTCGATCCCAGGACTCTGGGATCATGACCTGAGCCGAAGGCAGACACTTAACAACTGAGCCACCCAGGGGCCCCAGTGCTTTGAAGATCTTATAGAAATTTTAAAAAAGCATTTGCTATATAACAAAACAGATAAGATAACTAGAAATTGAAATTGAAAACAGTCATTTAAGTTTTACATGGGTGAAATTATAAAATAGTTTTGAAGCATTTACAAAGAGACTTGATTAATTGCAGATGTGTGCTTTGTTCATAGGTGGAAGATTCAACATCATAAAGATTTCAACTCTTCCAAATTTATCCATAAATTCATTGTGATTTCAATAAAAGTTTCAATAGTGTTTTTCATAGAATATGAGAAATTGATTCTAAAATAAATATGAAAGAGTATAAGTCCAAAAAAAAAAAAAACCTGAGTTAATTGTGAAGAGGAAGAAGGAGGAAGAAGACACAACTGCAATGCTAGTTATCAAGACTTACTTATATACTTACAGAATTACATACTTATTTATATACTTATATGTGTATAGAATCTATATACTTATGGTGTTAGCTCAGTAAAGGGCAAATACATCAAAAGGACAAAAAAGAAAGCAGAAACAAACAAAAAACCAAACCACACAGACCTCACATATATGGGATTTCAGGTCATGAGGGATGTTTTATGACTATATGTCAAACTATAGTAAATGGTGGTGGAACTACTATGTATCCAAATGTGAAAAAAATGCTCATGTATTCAATTCCATTTGATTAAAGACCTTACAATATTTTTTTCTTTTTCTTTAAGATTTTATTTATTTACTTGAGAGAGAGAAAGAACGGGTGGGAGGGAGGAGTGGCAGACAGAGAAGGAGAAGCAGACTCCCTGCTGAGCTGGGAGCCTGATGCCGTACTCAATCCCAGGAGCCTGGGATCATGACCTGAGCCAAAGGCAGATGCTTAACTGACTGAGCCACCCAGGTGCCCCAAGGTCTTACAGTCTTTTCAAAGAATATAAAGAATATCTTCATTATATTGATGTAGAGAAGATATCTTAAGCAAGTGACCAAAAAAGAATATCATAAAGGAATATATTGATACATTTAACTATATTGAAATTATAAAGTTCTAAACAATAAGAGATACAATAAATAAGAATGAGAGAAGATGTTTATGACATAAGAGAACAAAGGATTAATATCCAGAATACATATAGAACTCCTACAAATCAATAGGGTAAAGACAACAAAAAGATAATTATGGATGAATACCTGCTTGCTTTGTTGGGTTGAATACAAATGATTAAGCTCACATATTACTATGAACAAATAAATGGTTTATCTTCCTTTAAAAAGGTACAGAAGCTATCCTTAGAAGATACGGAAAAGATATTGCATATTTGAAATAGCCTTTTTCCCTTCCATCTCAGGATCCTACAAATCTATGTTTTTGGAAGAGTCAAAGAAGTCAACTCAAAAGGATAGAAGGGAATTTGAGTGCCATTCTTCTGGGTAGTACTGCAATCTTTATATCACCTCTGGGTGTGTGAAGCACAGGTAATGCTAAACAAAGTTACAAGATGCATTTATCACATTTAGCCTAAGAATATGCATGTTAAAATTTAACAGATAGATCTGAGCATGTTTAACTTATTCATAACAGCTGATCACTGTTAATTTGGTTTATAGTTCCAACCTGTTCTCCATATAAACTCCTTTTCAACCCCATAACAATGGGTAAAGGACATGTAGAGGCAGTTCAGGAAAGAGGAAACTCAAATGGCTAGTCGACTTTGGAAAGTTTCGTAATAAGTAAAATGCAAGTTAAAATAATAATGAAATACAATATCATAGCCATTGATAACAACAACTTTAAGGTCTGAACATTCTAAATGTTTGAAGTCTGAGAATATCAGGTGAGGATTTAAAAAACTGGACTCTTATACGGTGATGGTAGGAGTGTACATTTTGGAAATCATTTCGACAAAAACAGTATTATTAAAAAGGCACTCACATGACAATCTAGAAGTTCCACTTCTTAATATATATCCCAGAGAAACTTTTGGCATGGGTGTATAGGGTGACAGTTATAAGGAGCGTTGATTTTTCCAATGAAGACTGGGAGCCATCTAAATACACATCAATAGAGAAGTAATAAATAAATAGTGGTATATTTAGCTAATGAAATAGGTTATTATAATTTTTAAAAAGGAGCTATGTGTATGCATTGACATTGATAAAGCAAAAAAAATCTAATGAGTAAAAAGTAAGAAGCACATATATACTGTGATAAAATAGTCCTATACATTGGAACTGGTTATCTCTATTTCCATGGAAAGAAGGAATAAAAACATGTATGGGAAGGATTTATACCAAGTGTAAGACAGAGATATCCTGTAGGGAGAGAGGGAGGGAAATGTGGCAAGATAAGTATATAATGAAATTTTCAACTAATGAGTTATTTTCAAATAATGAGTTATTTCCAAGTGATGAATCACTAAATTCTACTCCTGAAATGAATATTACACTCTATGTTAACTTACTGGAATTTAAATAAAAACTTGAAAAGAAAAACAAGTTAAAAAAATAAATGTATGTATATATATGGCAAATGAATAACAAAAACCTTAAATCTTTGTTTTGTTTTCTTAAATTCCACATATAAATGAAATCCTATGGTATTTGTCTTTCTCTGACTGGCTTATTTTGCTTAGCGTTATACTCTAGTTGCATCCATGTTGTTGCAGATGGCAAGATTTCATTCTTTTTTATGGCTGAATAATATTCCATCCACCTATCGAAACCAAAAACGAGACTCTTAACTATAGAGAACAGACAGATGGTTACCAGAGGGGAGTTTGGTGGGGAAATGGGTGAAGTGGGTGATAGGCATTAAGAGTACACTTATCTTGATGAGCACCAAGTGATATATGGAATTGTTGAATTTCTATATTGTACACCTGAAACTAATATAACAATGTATGTTAATTACACTCTAATTAAAAAAGACTCAGATCACCAAAGCTAAAGTAAACATATTCAACTGTTAACATTTGTTAACAGTATATGGTAGATACATGGGTGTTTGTCATTTTATTCTCTGTAATTTTACATATTCAGGATTAATAAAGAAAAATGTGTATATAGTATAAGGAATCAGCCTTTCTTTGTAAGTGAACTGTGGAGTGCCCTGCTTGGCATGACAACTATTGGCACAGTTTTTACAGAATATATCCTAAGCAGCCAATGTGTTTTCCTCCCTGAAACCATTCTGAGGAAGAAAATTACTTACAGTGGTCAGTCCAGAACAAAGAGTAAAGCTGCTGGTCCCAGCGTAGTTTTTTATTTAATAGATCATCACTATGTGATTTTTCACATTTAAATACTAAATAAAAAAAAAGAATTTTTTTATGACTGGGTTAAACTGTAAATTATATGACTTCATTATAATAAGTAAAATAGTTTCCAATAGAATTATGAAGGATGAAAACATTGAACAAAATATTTTGATACTTATAGATATGGGATCCTCAAAGATTGTAAATAAATTTGGGGGCCGATTAACATTCCTGAACATTTATAGAGTACCTTAAAATGTTAAATTTTCCACATTATGTTATTCTCTTAATGTTGTGCATGGATTCCTATACTTGATTGGTTGATAATAATAGACATTAAAATGAAATGTCCAAATCTAATAAATTAATACAAAAGTTTTCCCATCTCTCAGGCTCTATTTAGTTTTTCATGTTTAATTAAAATCCAGAATAAAGCATTCAAAGCATATGGTGTCTTAGAGTGAGTCTTGACAGCAGGACAATTGTCAGTTTATTTTTAAAAAAGTAAAGAACAGAAACAAAACTGTTTTGCAATGCATTTGTTCTATGTTTCAAAAAAAAAGCATTTGATCTACTGAGTAATCTGTTGTGTAATAGAAAGTACTTTCCAAATATCACAGTATTTTAATTAAGACTTTTTTGTGTTCTTTCCTTTATACACATTACAGAGAATTTTATGTCCCCACATTCTCTCTTGGACAGGGCTCTGTAGTGTTGAATATGGTTATTTTCAGTAGTACTGAGAGTAACATGCTTTGATGAGCCAAAATCTCAAAAGATGAGTTCTTGAGAATTTCTCCAAAATGAGGATGTTATAATCTTGCATGATGGTCAATAAGCTCTTTGGAGAGCTGCTCATGGGCTTTCCCTAACACATGTTGCTGTGTCATTGACAAGGCATTACACCTCTTGGGATAACCCAGCTGTATCTTCTGTGCTGATGTGACATTTGCTTGAGGGGCATTTGCAACTTTAATTTTCCAGTCTTAAAAGATGACTTCATGATATCATATCAGAGGTTAACTTGAAGCCTAAAAGATGATGACCTTTTTCTACTAAATGATTAATATGTTTCTTTCTACTTTCATTTGTTCAGCTTTTATCTTACTTTGGTAATGGTTGTTGGGGCTTGGATCTTCGTGAAGCCAATGATTTTCTGTTCTCTGAGGGACTCTGACCAAACATCTATGGTCAAAAGCACTTAGAGGTGAAGAATGAGGATGGCTTCCAAGAGGATAACATTGGATTGTAAATAAACAGAACAGGGTAACCTTCAAGATGTTATTAAAGATTTAGATAGTTTAGTGTTAAGGACTACAGGGAGGCTTGCCCTATCCTCAAGTAAACAAATGTAACCAATTTTTTTTTAGTCTTTCTTAGATTCTGATGCTGGATGAAATGAGAAGGAAGCACTGCTAATAAAAAATGCTTATTTTGCCATTATGAATATTTGCTGACTCTGAGAGGTAGAGACAAGGAGGGAGGTAAAGACACATAGAGACAAGGTAGTAGATCTTAAAAGTTTTCATCACAAGGAAAAAATCTTATTAACTAATTAAATAATTAATTAATGGTGGTGGATGTTAATTAGACTTATTGTGGTGATCACATGTTATAAACCTGAAACTAATATGTTATATGTCAAGTAAACCTCAATAAAAAAAAAAGAAAGAAAAAATACCGAGGTAGAGAAACATAAGAGATGAGAGGGAGAGAGAAGGGGAGAGGAGGAAAAAGGGTGATAGGGGAAGGGAGAGGAGGGGAGGGGAGAGAGAATGAGAATCTGAGAGACACTTTTTTGTGCTTGTGCACACATATGGACACATCTAAAAAATTCCACAACTTGTTTGTTTTCCAGTTAAATTGAATGTTTTAGTCTTCATCATGGTTTGCCAGGCATTTTAAATCTAAGTAGTCAGACCACTTCAGTTGTTTTAACACCCCAAATCCAAATGATTGGACAGCTAAAACAATCCAATTGGGTCAATCATTTAGCAATCCTAGGGACTGAGCAAGTGATTGATGTGGTCTATGAGGCAGACTCAAACTGTAATTTGTTACTTCAGAGAAAGAAAGCTAACAAATTCTTTTGGGAAACCCAAGAGGGATTGAATAAACTTGTGTTAAATGATAGGATAACAATATTACATTACTGGTGGTTAGTCCTAAGAAGAGTCTTCCACACATGGAAGGAAAAAAAGACTACAAAAGTCAGCCTGCCTAAATATATTCCCAGCTCTGTCTTTCTGAAAGAGACAAATAGCCTCCATATGTTGGGTTTGAGAGAATTAATCACATCTTTTGCCCTCAAAATGGCAGCTGATTGAAAAGTAGACACAGGAATCAGAAAATTGTAATGTCAGTTTTATTGAAGGTAAAGCTGGATTGACAAATATAGCTTGAATGTGGCCTATCTTGCTTTCTAATATTTCTTTCCTGAATTATATTTGCATTCACTTGAGCAGTAAGACCTTCAGAGCAGTAATTTATCCAAACAGCAATGCTTCAGCATGTTGAGCCAGGAAGCCCAGGTCAGGGACATGAGAGGGAGGTTTTCTGTACGTGCGCAGTGACTTACCATGTGGGAATTTTTGACTCAGCATTTGGGGGTGCTGTAAGTTTATTACAGAGAACAATGGCACAAGGACAATAGAGTGGAAATACACATTTGTGGAGCATCTACTGTGTCACATACATTCTAGGCTCTTAATACCAAAAAGTGTAAAGTTATCTCTAAGGTCAGGCAGCTCAGAAAAGAGAGAAGGTAGGCATATGTTCAAGTTATTGTGGTGTCAAATCTGGTCATTTTTCCACTATACTACTCTGCTACTATAACATATAGAAACACGTTTGGACCTAGCCTTTGAACATAGCTTTTTAGAGGGTAGCATCTAACTACCATTGCAAGAGTGGGGAGCCCTGCTAAAATTATTCACAATAGCCAAATACTGAAAACTGTCCAAACATTCATCAGTTAATAAATGGATAAGCGGGATGCCTGGGTGGCTCAGTCGTTAAGCGTCTGCCTTCTGCTCAGGTTATGATCCCAGGGTCCTGGGATCGAGCCCCGCATCGGGCTCCCTGCTTGGCGGGAAGCCTGCTTCTCCCTCTCCCACTCCCCCTGCTTGTGTTCCCTCTCTCGCTGTGTCTCTCTCTGTCAAATAAATAAATAAAATCGTTAAAAATAAATAAATAAATGGATAAGCAAAGTGCGGTATATCAATACTATAGAACACTGTTCAACAACCAAAAGGAACGAACTACTGATATATACTGCAACATGAATTGACCACTAAAAAATTATGCTAAGTGAAAGAAACCAGACACAAAATATGTATGATTCCATTTATATTGTATGATTCCATTTATATAAATGCCCCCAAAGGCAAGTCTAGAGAGGCAGAAAACAGATGAGTGGTTGCTAGTGGCTGGCTGTGGGGTTGGGGATTGACTGCAAATAGGCATAAGGGAACTTTTTGAGACGATGGAAATGTTTTAAAATTAGATTATGGTGATGGTTGTAAAGCCCTATAAATTTATTAAAAATAATTTAATTACACACTTAAAATGAGTAAGTTTTATGACATATAAATTATAACTCCATAAAGTTGTTTAAAATTTTATTTTTAGCAAAGGGGGTATGAATTTTGTGTGCCCCCTATTTCCTCAACTTAATTGATATTTCTGTTAAAGTTTGCTTGAGAATTCTTGATACCTACTTTTTTATATTACTAAGCATGGCATTTAAGATTGTATGTAAAAGGAAATACTTCCTTAAAATTTATTGCTCTCATATGAATGTTGGATAGTTATTCTGTTTCAATAATATTGAGGGAGCTGAGTGGAAAAGGTCTGGGTTTCTACTCATAGGAGGAGACAGCTGGAGAACTGTTCTAAGACCAGCTCTCCTCCAACCAAAGAGGCAGAAATTACTCTGAATTAGATGGTGGGAGAAAGAATAATGGTGTGGCTTTCCCCTTCCCCTGTGCATTCTTGAATTAATGACAACAACCACTTATTTTTTTTTAAAGATTTTGTTTATTTTATTTGACAGAGAGAGAGAGAGAGAGAAAGAGCACACAAGCAGGGGGAGCAGCCAAGGGAGAAGCAGGCTCCCCGCTGAGCAGGGAGCCCAATGAGGGGCTCGATCCCAGGACCCTGGGATCATGACCTGAGCTGAAGGCAGATGCTTAACCGACTGAGCCACCCAGGCGCCCTGACAACAACCACTTATTGTAGCAGGTATTGGGGTTAAGTGTCTCCAACTCTTTCTTATCTCACCTAACACACCCAATAGTCCCTTTGACAGAGATTAATAGTGGTGAAGACTGATCCATCTGCTCACCAAACCCATTTCTTCTTTTTACTTGTACACACAGTGAGAGCAGATATCCTAGCACCCTTGTAGTTAGGGGTGATGGTGAAACAGAGCATCTGAGTTCACTTATCAGGGAAATGAGAAAAGAAATGGTTGTGCTGCTTCTAGGCCCACCCTATTAAAAACTTCAATCCAGGGGGGAATCCAGTCATCAGGACACACTTATGAGCTGCTAAAATATCAATGGAAATATATTAATATGGAGAACATTATATACAAGACATCCTTTCAGAGATAGTACTGTAAGTGATTGGAAAGAAAAAAAATGATAAGCCACTTAGGGTGGGCCCTCTATGGCCCAAGTAGCTCCAAACCATCTTTCAAGGAGGGTAGCCCAGGTTAACCACAGCATTGAGGATTGCCTAGCAGGGCATTACTTAATTACTCAGGACAGCAGGGTGGAGGCCACAGCTGCCATTAATTGCCTTCTTTCTTTGATCTTACCACAGGCAGTGCTCTGTCTCTCTTATAAATAAATATGTATTTATTGACTCTCCAAATATTTATTTAACGCCTACCTTGGCAGACTTGAGTACTAGGAATATAGCTGCAGATGAGAAAAAGTTCTTGTTTTTGTGGAGCCTACATTCTGGTGGAAAGAGGCATGTTATGAGTAAAACAAAATAAATAATACTTAAGATACTGATGTGTACTATGAAATAGAGTGATATGCTACCAAAAAGGGCAGTGGGATAAAGGAGACTGGAGAAGGGAGTGGGACGGATGGGAAGAGGGTGGAGCCTTCAGCCATAGAGTGTTAGCAAGGGCTTCTCTGAATATATCCCATCTGAAGGCCTAAGGGGTAAGAAAGAGGTTGCCACATGCAGATATGAAGGAAGAACATTCCAGGTTGAGGGAGTACAAGTTCAATGGCTGACATAGGTGTGAGCTTGGCGAAAACAACAGAAAGAAGGCATGCATGACTGGATTGTGGCAGAAAAGGAGAGGTGCCTTTGAAGATGTGCTTAGAGGCCTGAAGGTATAGGGTTTTCAGTCATTGTAGGGAGATTATATTTAATTCTAATGGCAATGGGGAAACTTTGGAGAGTTTGAATGTAGAATAATTGAAAAATGTTTTCCAAGTGTGCCAAAGCAGCCTATGGAAAGCTGCTTCATGTCTCAGTCTAACATTGTCTTCAGATTCCCCCACATGACTCATAGGAGATAGGCTGCAGGAATCTAGCTGGCTTGCCATTTCTTCATGGAAAGAAACTCTTATCACAACTTTGAACTATGCCAGGGTGACTATAAAACCTGGGGCCATACTTTTCCAAGGAGTTTCAACTAACTGAATGTTGTTAGGAATAAATGTCTAAGTTTTTTAAAAATAATCTGCTTAAACAACCCACCAAATAAACCCAAATGGCTCAACTGACATTCAACACTCTGCAATAGATGACTAAGCAAATTTCTTTTAAAAGAAAGCACTTTAATGATCCACAGAAAGCAATCAAATACACTTAACATCCAAAAGAAGATAGTCTATGGTTAGGGAGGCAAGTCCAATGGCACAGTGTGATAAAGAAATAAACTAAGAGTTATCTGACAAAAAGGCTTGGTCTTATGATAAAACACAAGGTAATGCAAACTAATGAGGAACATTAATAAAATAGCAATGTAAGCTTCCAATTAATCAAATGTCACTTGACTTGGAGGAACTGGGAGGATGGTCAACGCTTGTGAGGATAGAATGCCAAAAGGAGTTTATTAACAGCTCAATCTCTTAGTCTCTGAGGAAGCAGTATTTGGGACAAGCACATTTAATAGCTCTTGTGTGAGCAGCTTATTACCAAGTCTAAAACAATCACTTTTCAAGTCTCCAAGATTGAGATGTCTTTGTATTTCTTCTCCAGTGAATGGTACTAGGGGAGAGGAGTACAAGAAAATCTGAAGGATAAGGAAAAATACGACCCAAGTATTTATTACACAGAAAAATTCAATCAAAAATGTGTAGGGATATGGCTGCCCCAAATTAGAATGGGTCTGGGAGTTGTGTTAGAAATATAATTGGGTTATTTGAGCTATGGATAGCTCAAATCTAAACATCTTTGCTCCATGAATTTTTAGAGAAGGGTCTTATTTATCTATAAAGCTGTATTTACAGGACAGATAGCCATCTAGTATTTATTAAGCCCTTGTGAGCATAGATCTCTTTTTTCCATCTTGTTGATGTTATATTCTGATATATGTCTGTTGCCTGGCACACACAGAATTCAATAATTATTTACTGAAATAAATGTTAGCATAAGTTAAAAATACAAGTCTGTCCTCTGTCCTTAAAAATTCAGAAATAATAGGGTCATAATGCAGAAAAAAAAACAAAAAGCAAACAAACAAAAAACCAAGCCAAGCTAACTTTAGTCAGTACATTTGCTTTGTTGGTGCTGGAGGCGGAGGTAGGGGATCATGCATGAGTTGGAGAGCTGTGGAATGGACAGTTAGTTCCAGCTGATCCTCTACTTTCAGAAGGTAGCAATGAAGGCAGGGATATTACAGGAGAGACCAAAAAATGAACAAAGGTAAAATGTTGGGAAAATATGATATATTTTGGGGAAGAGTTGAGACCAGTTCAGCTGAAGAATAGAGTGTCATAGTAGAGAGAGTTTGGTACAGTGGGAAGAACAAGGACTTGTGAGTCACATAAAACCCTAGCACTGCTGGCACTTTGAGAAAACAACTTAACATTTATGGTCATCCATTTCCTCATTCTAAAGGAGAGATGTCAATATTCTCTTTCTCTATGTTCTTCTAAATATTAATAAATGCTTACATTCTATTGAAACCTTACTATGTGTTAATTCTCTTTATTAATTTAAATACCTGTGTGAAGCACTTGACATTAAATACCTTATTCATCCCTCACAATAATTATGATGGAAGAGTTGTGAGGATAAAATGGAAAAACATAATGTAGTACTTGGCTTATAGTATATCCTCAGATACGTGAGCTTCTTTTTTTTTTTTAAGATTTTATTTATTTGACAGAGAGAGACACAGTGAGAAAAGGAACACAAGCAGGGGGAGCAGGAGAGGGAGAAGCAGGCTTCCCGCGGAGCAGGGAGCTGATGCGGGGCTCGATCCCAGGACCCTGAGATCATGACCTGAGCCGGAGGCAGATGCTTAAGGACTGAGCCACCCAGGTGCCCGATATGTGAGCTTCTTTATCCTTCTCATCTCTTTTCTTGTCAGTAAATTGTGGGAGCTAAGCCTGGAAAGGAAACGTGAGCCAACTGCAGAGGAACCTTGCTATTAGGACACAGTTTAGCCAACAACTTGGTCTTTGAAGGTTTTGGAGCTGGGAAGTGACATGTTTAGAATTGTGATTTCCTTTTACCAACAATCAGGTACTGTGGGTTGGATTCTCTTCTCATTGCTTAATCAAATTTCTGAGAGATTAAATTTTCAATGCAGGTTGCAAAATTATCAGACATTCTTCTTTCAGAGGAATGAACAATCCCTCAGATGACTAGAGTGTCTCATAACATTGTTGAAATTTGCTTATTAACATGTCAAGTCCATTTATCCACAGTGACATAGACAACCGAGCCAAAAGTATTATTCCTGACTGTCTTTCATGCTATTTTGCCCTGAGAAATACTGGGACTTCTTCACTATCTATTGTCCACCCCATTCAGTTAAACAGTTTTATTTGATTTTTTTCCCCTGGCTATCAAATGTCAACTTAAGCCCTCTTTAAACAGCCCCGCTATTTTTCTAGATGGTACCAATTAGTACTGATTTTTTTACTGCCAGATGAACTTTAGTCTCCTTCACCAAGAAGAGACCACTGGACAGACATTTCAGAATCTCTCAACATGTCTCACACATATCTTTTCAATCTCTTTTATTTCAGCCCTTCATCATTGCTATGAGTACAAACCACTGACTACAATTAATAATAATAATAATAATAATAATAATAATAATAATAAAGCAAAATGAATACCATCATCCCAGGCTAAATCTCTTCATAAATCTAAGGTAGATTAACGCTAGAATCCTTGTAGATTCCCACATTTTTAAAAAAAAGTCTACCTCTTAAAGAATTTGCCTATTCTATCAATCATAGTATTTAAACTGAGGATTATAAACTCACGATTAAAATTAAAAAATATATTTAAAACTACAGTGAGTCACAAGACCGATTAAAAATTCACAAATAACTTTTTTGGCAGTCAAAAGCAGAAGGATAGGAATCACAGACTTGGGGTTTGCACATAGAATGTCCCTTTCACCACATTTTGAAATGCACCCAAAATAGTAAGATTGTTTGAAGGCAGTTTAAAAGAAAAGAAATGCCCTGATCTTATTCCTGAAGATCCTTGCTTCTACAGACAGACAGATTCAGGTCTCTCTATTAAAAAGAAATACAATCACCACAGGTAACACATATGTTTCCAAACACTGTTTCTGTAACTGAGTCTACATGAGTGGTAGAGAAGGGGCCCAGAATCTAAGATTTTCAGTCCACACAAGCAGGAGGCAATGAGATTTAATGGAAAACACTGGACTCCCCATGCCCAGAGCTTGTTCGCTTATTTATTGCTTCAGTCTGTTGTAAGCTCCATGAAGGCACAGACTGTTTCTGAGTATGTGGCCCCTAACACTGTGTTTGGCCCATAACAGGTACTCATGCTAATATGTGGTTGTTTGTAGAACGAATTTGAGTCAAGGGGCCAGTATTTTAGATGAGTGCTTCTCAAATGAACTGTGGAAAACTAGGTTGTTTTTTGACTTTCCAATCTTTCTCAGACTGATTATTTTATAAAATAAAAAAAAGTGAATGTCTACGAAATAAAACATAAAGACAAAAAAAACCCCTCTAAATTTTAATTATTGGATAAAATAGATATAAAAGTGCTCTATCAAATTGCTTTCACAAAGTTTCTAAATTTTCTTAAAATTTTCTTAAATTCTCCTGTTGAGAACGAGAAAGTTTTTTTATGAACCAATCGCTATCAGAGAACCACACTTTGAATAGCACTTTTTTGTACTTAATCTGCCACTAATTAAACTTGGTGAATTTGTTTTAAACCCTTTTTTGGTCTGTTTGGTCATTTGTAAAATGGGGTACAGCACTGATTTCCCAGAGGCTGGCACCTGGAGATGTCTTACTTTGTTCTTATACCTCCGGTAGGTTTGATCAGTACTTCTGAAGGTTGGGTATCTGACAATGGTGAACCAATGTCAGGCTCAGGCTTCCTTTTCACCATCTCCTAATCTGACATAAATCCATAAAGCCTTTGTCCTGGGACCATGGCTACTCTAACCCTGAAAGTGACCATTCACTGGACTGATCTTTGAAAACTGATAAATAATTTTAGCATAGTAGTGATCTCTCCCTCCCCTGAAATATTTTATATTCCTGGTCCTAGTTTATAGTATCTTTGTAGCACTTTGCAGTAGCATACTATGTATTTTGCTTATTTTATTTTCAATCTGTTTCAATGTTAGTTTGGTCAGAGCTAAAATATTTTAGCCTTTTTTGTTCATTACTGTGAAAGAAACCCATGAAACTGTGCTTGACACAAGATGGACAGCAAATAAATACTTTTTGTGAAAAAATGAATAAGTGAATCAATTCATTTATATTGTCTCAATAATGTGAAGAGTATTCTCGCATGTTCACTACTTTAAGAATTTGGAGTTTTAGTATAGCTTTAGTGGAAAACTCAGTATTTGAGGTAACTTGAACATAACTCTGAAGTTTTTTCAGCTTGGCTATTTATAATTCTAGGTGTATTTTTCTCCCTCATATATCAAAGAGGCTTTTAATGCAGGTCAAATTCAAAGTTCTCTTTCAAAAGCATAGTTTGGACTCATCTGGGTACAAAAAAATAAATACACATCAAACCTATTTTTAATGTAAAAAGTATGTTTTAAAAATACTCAGATAAATCACAAATGATTGAGTGGAATTTTTTTCCCATTTTCTAAGAAAATTTTACCTTTAAACTTAAAAATGAGCATGAAAATTTTAGCCCTAAGAATATGTGTGTATATGCATACATATATATACACATATATATATACCTTTCATGAGAAAAATTCAAGTACCTGTTGTCAGATACTTACTCAATTTTTTCTCAACTGCAATTACACCATGACACTATAGTACTGTCAGCAGTAAAACCAAACTGAATTTTATTATCCTACATTTATAGTATGTTGGGAAAAAGCCCTAAATCTTTTTATTCATGTTAAGCAGTCTTTACTTTTCCTTTCAGGAAATTCAAACAATGCAACTAAATAAAACACAAATCTGCCTTCTGATGTTACCCACTACAGAGAAAAAGGAATGCAAATATATTTAAACATATGCAAACTTTTATATTTAATTTTTTGGCCACATATGCCTTAATAATTAAAACACACACACACGCACACACACACACAGTTTCCATATGTTTTCTGTTCTTCCTTGCTCCCATCTTGGCCAGTCAACTTTTCCAATTTTTTCCCTCTATTACCTGATTGTTTCATTTCAGTATTTACATTTTTAATACAGTTTTTATGTTTATTTATACTTTCAACTTTTCCACAGAAGGACAATTTGTTTTTATGCTCATTTTAAGATTTCAAAGTTAAACTTTGAATGGTAGGGCATAGGTGGGACCACGTTTTCCCTCTTCCAGTGTTTCTGCCCGCGTGTACTCAAGAAGTAGAAACTCTGATCCTTCCATAACTAATAAAAAGTGAAACTTGACCTTTTTTCCATTTGCTTCTCACATCCACCCCCAAGAAGACTGACATAATTGATTGGTGAAATTGAGAAGAGAGTCATCATACTTGTTTGGCTTCATTTTACTTCCTCCCTCCCTCTTTGAGATTGGTTTACCTTGAGGAAGTGTGTGTTTTTTCCTAGGCTCCTCTATAGGGTAAATGTCCTTGGTTCAAGACATGTGATCAGGAGCCTGCATTTCAGAGGTCCCAACTCCAGGGCCTAATGGGTATAGGAGGGATTCTGGCTAAGCGTGCGTGTTCTGAAGACCTCAACTCTCCTCTGGAGGAATAGTTCTGATCTGTAGATCTGGGAGAGGTGAGTTAAAAAAAAAGGGGGGGGGGCTTTAATTCTGGTCATAGATCAAGCTGCATTCTCTAATCCAATATTACCAATAATAAAACTAGTATTTTAACAATGTTTAAATGTCTTTTTGACTGAACATGTATCTGACTGATCATATCTATTCTCAGTCATTTCAGTACATGGAGAGGAATGCAGAGTTGGGATGAATGATCATTCTCATATCAGAGCAGTGGTAGAATTTGGGTAGGTGAATATAAGGAAGGAGATGTTTTAGATGCAGGGGATGATGTGAGTAGAAGTGTGTAGAATGGTTGCCCACTTCTGCAGTATGTTTGTGAACAATATATCCTTTATGGCTGGAGCTTAAGATGTTTTTTCGGTTTCAATGGAAAATACTTTGGGTAAAATAGAATGGGAATAAATGTTACTTTATATTCTTTACAAGAAAGAACCATGAAGCTTTTTAATTGACATGGTCAGATGCTAAAAGGATTAAAAAAAAAATATGAGGGGTGTGAAGGAAAGTCTAGAAACAGTGATAGGAATAATGAGAGAAGGTTGGAGGAAAGAAAAACAGGAGAAAATTATTGCTTGATTGATTAATTAACTCAAGGCTCAGAAAGCTTGAGTAACTTTCCCAGATCAGTCTGAATCAGAAGATCATGCTCTTCATCTTTAAAGGGAGACTGTTTCTTTACTCACAACACTTCTGACACCAAATGTGTTTATTTTCCACACCAACAACGTCCAATTCTCTGTGGACACCAAATGGGTGTCTTACTATTTAATTCATTCTGAAACTAACAACCCAGAGTTGGCACAGAGACACAGGTTAAATGGTCAGTCCCACAAGACTCCTCCCCATCCCCCTCCTTTAGATGCCAAGCACAAGTAGTAGATGTCTTCTAACTGGGCTACAATTCGGGGTTCCCATGATCCCTTCCTTAGTTTCTATAATTTGCTGTAATGGCTCACAGAACTCAGGAAAATACTTTACTTACTATTACTGTTTTATTGTAAAGGATATTTTAAAGGATAAAAATAAACAGTCAGATGATGAAGTACATAGGACAAGGTCTGGAAGGGTCCTGAATGCATAAGCTTCTGTCCTTGTGGAATTTGGGGTACACCACTCTCCTGGCACATGGTTGCATTCACCAACCTGGAGTCTCTCTGAATCTCCTTATTTATAATTGTTTATGGAGGTTCCATTATTTAGGCACGATTGATTAAATCATTGGCTATTGGTGTTTAACTTTCCCTTTCTGGAGATCTGGGGTGGGGCTGAAAGCAAGTTCCAATTCTCTAATCTCACCAGTCAGTTCCTTTGGTAACCAGCCCCCATCCTCCAAAGTCACTTCATTAGCATAAGTTTAGGTATGTTTGAAAGGGAATTATGAATAATAAAGAATGCTCCCTTTACCCTTAGCACTCAAGAAATTCCAAGGGTTTTAAAAGTTCTGTGTCAGGAAGCAGAGATGAAGACCAAATATATATTTCTTATGTCACAGTAGCACAACCTTTATACCACAATCATATTTTTAGAAGAAGGTGATTTCCATGTGAGATACCTGCAACACTGCCGAGAAACCCAGCAAGCTGGTGGGCATGTAGGCTTAGGCGCCCAGTTTGGCAGTCATCTGTGGAAAAGTGAGAGTAGAACTATGGTAGTGGGTGAGATCATCAGGAGAATGTCTGCAAAGAGAGCTGAGAGGAAAAATGCCAATGAGAGGAACTTAGGGAATGCCTACATGGAAGGGCCAGGAGGAACACTCACAATTCCTTGGGGAATTTCTAGTGATTTAGTCCATGAATCACTGAATCACTGCATCAATTATATCTAGTATCATAGAGGATTAAAAAAAAGTGTTTTATTTTTATCCCAGAGAAAACTTATTTGGGATTAAGAAATTATTGGAGATGCATTTATATTAAATAAACCTTTGCATTTATAGAATTACTAGAAGTATATTTAGTTATGTAAAATTTATATATAATTTCATCATGACCACTGGCATGGTGGAGTGTTGCAATTTGAAAATTGTCATGCTAGTGACAAATTTATTTACTCAACTTATTATTTCGTTGATTAGTTCATGACTCTTTAATTATGAACTATTTATTGATTTCATACTCTGCTCAAGACAAGAAATCTTTATATTGATGAAAAGTAAGATTTCAAAGGTACTATTACTAACATACAAACTCCTGCCTATTTTTTAAATGTCAAGTTCCTCAAGGTATACCTAACTAAATGTTTGTCTGGCCATAACTCCTGGGATGGAGTGTGTGTGACATTAATGTAAAGAATTTAAACTACGTATTATGGGCTGAGTTATGTCCCCTTTCCTCAAATTCATATGTTGAAGCTCCAACCCCCAAATGTAACTACATTTGGAGATAAGGTCTTTAAAGAAGTGAAGAGGTGAAAATGAGGCCGTAGGTATGAAGCCCTAATTCAGTATGACTGATGTCCTTATAAGAAGAAAGAGAGACACACCAGGCACTCCTGCACAGAGGGTCGACCGCATGAAGAGTACAAGGTAAGGAGGCCTCAGGAGAGCCGACCCTGCTGGTGTCTTGATCTTGGACTTCCAGCTTCCAGAATTGTGTGAAAATAAATTTCTGTCATTTAAGCCACCTAGTCTATGGCATTTTGTTATGTCCTAGCAAACAAATATACTATGAAACTAGGAACTTAACTTTTACAGAGGTAAAATTCCAGCTGATATTAGAGAGGATTTTCAACAAATACTGGTTAGATTCTGACAAAACAGACCAGCCTCTTGAAAAATTTTCGCTGAAATGTAAGTTTTGTGATTCACTGGGTGGAGGAGATGGGCAGCACCAGGTCTCCGCCCAGTTATATTGGTTTTGATTGTTGAAGCAGTGGGCAGAAACCATATTAATATTTAATTGTGAAATATTTTGCCTTTGGTGCATAGAGAAAAAAAAGGCCATTAGGAAGACTTTGGCTTCTCTCTTCTGATTTTATAACCATATCTATGGTGATAGGCAACGCTATTTTGAAATAATGAACATATAAAATGAAAACCACCCACATTTATCCTTTCACAAGAACTTGTAAAGATGCCTGAAAAGCAAACAAAAATGCTCCTTTTAATGTTTTTAAGAGGATAGCTTAAGGTTGTTTTCAAAGTTTCAAGATCCAAATGCAAAGGACTCCACATCTTTACAAGTGGTTTAATCCTGTGGGTAGTGTGGTTATAATCCAGATGACTCTCTTGAGGGGCACAGAGAAGCAATGCCAATTTTTTTTGTGTGTTGAAAGGACCATAAAGGAGAAACAGATCATACTTTGTGGGTTGATAAATAGCTCAACACCCACAGCCAAAGAATGAACACTATGCACATAGCACAGCTAACTGTTTTTTTAAGGCAGAAATGCGGGAGAAAAGTTGTGGATTTTATTGCTTTGCTCTGACCCCTCACTTGGTGAGATGGCAAGGATAAAACGGATATGTCAGAATTTAAAATGTGACATTGAAAGAAAAAGTTTAGAATATGATAAATATCTAGGTATGGAGCTTAATTTACTTTTTTTTCAATTTCTGTTTTAAAATGAAAAAAATTGAAAGTGGCTTCAGAAATTATTAGAAGCAAAACTTTGGCGGTCTCCTTTAGACACGTGAAAGGAAAATTGCAGTAGAAACAAAAGCTGAAAGCTCACTTTGCCTGAGTGGATTTTATACTTGATAGATGACTTTGGGAAGGTTCCATTTGCAGAAAAGCTCACTCTAATGGTGAGTAGGGGGTGCGGGATAGGGAAATTTGTGGATAATAAAAGTGTACCAGTTGCATGTGAAAGCCTCAGTCCTGAATTCTCTGAGAAGTTCAAGATCATTCACATACAAACCCTTCCCCTCTCCTGCTTTTATCTTATCTTCCTTTTTGTTGTTTTGTTGTTGTTGTTGTTTGAGGCATTCATTAATAGTAAGGGAACACACACTCCTAATAGACATGATCTTTGTAACCCTGGGAAAAGATCAGTGGTGGTATTGTCTTCCCTCTTATCCTCAAGAATTGTCTGTTCTAGATTGGGCTGAATGAAATTTTTATTTTCTCACATAAGTAAAAACACTGTTTCTTAAACACATCAAAGCCCATTTGAACTGGATCACATCATAATTTATTTTATCAAACAGATTTTAATTTTTTCCAGATTTAAAAAATTTCCAGATTATTCCAAATTTTAAGTGCCAAATTCTGCCCTCAATTAGGCACATGCAGCTAATTGCACACACATAACTGAGGGCAGAGTTTGGCATTTGGAGTTGAAAGTCTCTGAAGCTCTGAATTTTTTTTCTTGGAAAAGCACACTTTAATCTATGAATTAAAAAAAAAAAAACCTTCAAGATTACTGACATCACTTTTCCAAAGTTGCTTTCAAGCACTGATTAGTTAATCCACCACACCCTGGTGTAATCACTATTATCTTTTTTGCAATGAGACAATAGTCATACAAATGACCTTTTTATTTGCTTGCAGTCTCGCAAGCAAGACTGTGATAGAATTAAGGTTAAAATTTAGCATTCTAAGTCTGTGCTCCATGATGATAGCTGGAACTATTCATTAACATTACATAATTGTGTAATAAATTTGTTGTTTTCTTGATTGTTGCCTCTTTTATTATTCAAAATAATAATGGCTTTCTTATACTTTTTCCAAATTATAAATCTAGTATTGGAAATAATGTCAGCAATACAGAAAGGTATAGGGAATAAGATAATCACTTGAATTCTTACCACTATGAAGGGGCTGTTTGTATTTTGCTGCATATTAGGAATGTCATCTGACTTTTTCTCTAATTCAATATTGATAGAAAAATAGTCATATTATTGTAACCAGCTTTTTTCTCCAGGGAGATATTGGAAATCTTTTTACATGAAGGAATACAGATACCTCTTTTAAGGACCACATACTGTCTCGTTGGACCAGCAAATCTCCAGCCAATCAATTATTTTCACAAAAAGAAATGTACTTCATTGCTGTGAACTCTGTCATATGAACTCATTTGTTTATTGTGATAAATAACTGGAACTCTGTTCTCTTTTAGCTATGTCAAAGATCCCAGATTTCCACCAAATCTATTTGTTCTTTTTATTTATTTATTTATTTTTAAAGATTTTATTTATTTATTTGAGAGAGAGAATGAGAGAGAGAGCATGAGAGGGGGAGGGTCAGAGGGAGAAGCAGATCCCTGCTGAGCAGGGAGCCCAATGCGGGACTCGATCCTGGGACTCCAGGATCATGACCTGAGCTGAAGGCAGTCGCTTAACCAACTGAGTCACCCAGGCACCCTCTATTTGTTCTTTTTAAAAACTATCATTTTGAGTTACATATCCACAGAATTATACTCAGACGTAAAACTCAAGAAAGTCCTGGCAATAGAAAATGTGAATGACATAGGTATGTGAAGTCCTCAGAAAATTGTTAAATGGATCTTATAAATAATCTATTACCCAACTTTAATCTGATGATCTGCTAAAAATGTTCAAATTGATATGGATTTTGAGTTCTATCTCCATTTCTTTTTCTTACCAGTCCTTAGGAGGTTAGAGTAAGCAGTGGAATGGAAAATCTTGGGTAATCTATACTTTGAGTAATCAATTGCTAAACAATAAATTTAGAGTAGAGTTCTTATGCTTATATGAATAGTGTTTGAAAATT
Organism: Neomonachus schauinslandi; assembly: GCF_002201575.2. Lineage (NCBI taxonomy): Eukaryota > Metazoa > Chordata > Mammalia > Carnivora > Phocidae > Neomonachus > Neomonachus schauinslandi. The sequence goes on along the minus strand of NC_058404.1, from coordinate 116,223,121 downwards.
TGAGAGAAGCTCCATACAGGCTCTGTACATTACCATCCTATTCTTTGTTCCTGCCACTCTTGATCTCCTAAAACCTTTCCAATCTACTGCCCTCATAAAAACTCAGATGTATTAACAGCCTGCATTCTTCACCCTTTAGATCTTATTCTCTGTTGCCTACTCAGGGATATTGCTTTAGCAATATTCCCTTCTCCCTCCCTCATCATCAAATTTTGTTCTCTACTGAATTTTTCTAATGAATATATAAATACACAATTTTTTTCTTTTATATTAAAATAGTCCTCTTCACTCATTTTCCCCTCCACTTACCACCCCATTTCTTGGCTCCCCTCTGGAGCAAAAGAGTTATTTTTACTCCTTGATTTCAATTCTTCCTTTTTCTTTTAAAGCAATCTAAGAAGGCTTTCTCCTTCATGAGTCCAAAATGGTTCTTGAGATCACCAGTGACATCCATGATTTTAAATATGATGGTCAATTCTCAATCCTCATCTAACTTAACATGTCAGCCTCATTTGACACATATGATCACTCACTCTTCCTTAATAAACCATTCACTTGCTTTCCAGAATGCTATTCTCTTTTAGTTTTCTTCCCTTCAGTGCTGATTGCTCCTTCTCAGTCTCCTTGACTGAATCCTCTTCCTGACTTCTTAATTTTGGAATATTAGATTGTTTTCTCTTTTTTCCTCCTTTTTATCTACACTCATTGCCTTAAATGTCATCTATACGATAATTACTCTCATATTCACACCTCTAGGACCATCTTTTTTCCAAACCTAACCCACTTGGATGTCTAATACTGCTCAAATTCAACATGTCCAAAAATGAACTCCTGGTCCTCTCCCATTCACAATCGGGCTTCACTAATCTCAGTTCCCGCAACATTATCCCTACTGTTGCTTATGACTAGAAAGTCATTATTGAGTACTTTCATTCTTTCACACTCCACACTCATCTTTCAGAAAATCTTGTTAGCTCCAATTTCAAATATATTCAGAATCTACCCATTTGTCACCCCCTCCACCCAGTCACTAGAATCCCCAATCAGGTTTTCCATTACTCTGGTCCCTTTAGAATCTATTGTCAACAAATAAACCAGATTGCCTCTTAAAACTCAAATTATACCATGACACTCTTCCACTTAAAATCCTGAAATAGCTCCCCATTTTACTCAAGGTAAACACTATATTCCATACAATAGCTAAAAGGCTAGAAACTTCCATTTCCTCTTTGACTTCTACTCTCTTCCTTGTTCAGTCTCCAGCAATCACAGAAGGCTCCTTGCTATTCCTCACATATACAAGGGACTCTCCTACCTTGAGATCTTTCCTTTGGATATTCCTTTTACCTGGAATGTTCTTCTACTAGATATCTGCTTGGATAACACTTTCATCTCCTTCAAGTCATTGACTAAATCCCACTTTCTAGATGAACCTACTCTGACTAATTTATTCAGTACTACAGCCTCTCTTGCCCATCTTTGACATTTCCTAACTCCCATATTCTGCTGTGGTGTGGTGTGTGTGTGTGTGTGTGTATGTGTCTTTCAAAACATTTATTATCTTTGAACATCCTTTGACTTAAAATATATTTATTGTTTAATTTCTCTGCCCCCACTAGAATATTATTTTTGAATATATCCTTGAGGACAGAAATCTTTGTTGTGAGTGGTAGAACTATGCGTAAGTGTCTCATTATTAAAATTATAAATGAAATAGCTAACTAAATAAATCAAACTTGAATACACTAATGATGAGAATATGTCATGCACAATAGATTTGGTTAATTCAATTCTATGCACATGAAATAAAAAAACAAAAAAGACAAACCAGAGTAAAAGGGAAAAATACTGGGATAAGAGAAAACATAGTGTAAACTTAGTGTTTTTAGTTTATGAATTTTCCTCCTCTTTAAAAGATTTGGGAAAGCAATGAAGAGACTACAAATAGTGCTGTTTGAATCTTGACTAAGATTGTTTAAGGATTACGCTTATTTGGGGATAAAAAGGGAGAATTATTGGCTTTGAAATATAAATGTATACATCATTGGCCCATCCCATTAACGCTTCTGAAATTTCCCTTCAGCTGTAGCTGATTAGCAACTAAAAATGTCAAAGTTTATTTTGAGAATATTGGAGACTACTCTAGGGCCTTGAAACAATTAGTTGCTCAAGGCCTCATTAAGAAAGAGTGTATATATATAAAGCTATAAGACTTGGCTAGTCAAGAAAGCAAAATGCTTTTGAGCATTTTATTCAGTGAGGTAAATTAGTGTGCTTTGTTTCAACGGGTTAACCAAATGTTGAAAGTATGGCAGACTACTTTTGGAAGGAATAAAAATTTCTCTAGTTGGGAGGAGGCTGTGTGGTGAAATGTCAGGCCCATATAAAATTATTTTGTTGCAAAGACTAGTTGCTATGTCTACCGTTTTTGATGCCAATTATTTGTAATAAAAAAGAGTAGTCTTTGAGAGCTTATTTTTAAAATGTCGTTTAATTCCAGCATTTGATGAAGCAGCTAATGATTGAAAGTAAGAAATTTTAAGGCATCTTAGTTTAAATGTTGGCTATAAAACAAGAGAAAATATTTAGGTATACAACAAATGAGGGTAAAATTCTTTTTAAAACTTTAAAACATAAGGCAGTTTTGAATACCATTTGTTGGGGTTTGTTTGGACCCCAAGTAAAACAGCCCTCTTCTCCTTTGTAAGGATAGACAAAAGAACTATATTGATGGAAATCAAAATACCAGCTCTATTACTAATCAAAATCTGGACTGATGTTTGCATTTAGATATACATCCGCAATTGCCTTCCTAACACTTGCTTGGATTAGACACACTTAGTCATCAGGCATTAATTGCATGGTGACTGCAGACCTCCCTCAAGACCCAGAAGTTTACCACATGATATTGATCAGCCCTTAAGGCAGGGTCCTTGGGTAGATGGCTCCAGAAAGAGAGAAAAAGAAGAAAAGCCTGCAGTAAACTTGCTCAGTGTTTTCTCCCACATCCACCAATTAGATCAGCTGATTCTTCTTTCACAGGGAGGGCTAAGTTGGGATAGAAAGAAAGACTGAAGGTTTTTTAATGGCTAAAGCCTCCCTGGCTGGAAACAGGAGGAATGAATATACTCCCCTATCCATTCCTCACCCCCAAGAAAACACTTTACTCATTATGTATGTGTGATCTATTTTTGCCATGTGTTTCAAAATGTGTGTTAGCCGGAAGAGGAGAATGGGGATTATTGTATTTCACAATTTCCACTGCTATTTTTCAAATAATTACACAGAGAGTTGCAAATCACATACTCACACATTGTTGGAATGTACACTGCTATGAATTAATGTTCATGAGTTGATGGCTCAGCCATGGATGAAGGAGAAAGAGGGAAATGCAGCAGTGATTTTATTAATGAGCAGAGACCAGAATGTTGATAAAATTTTCTGCCTCCCCTGAAGACAGCATTGCTGCCATCTGCTGGACTGTGAGTAGGTATATCTCAACAGGAAGGAGTTTGTTCTATTTATCTCCCTCCCACTTCCTAGGCATTATGCTAGGTGTCAAGGTGGGGGCATCTAAAGACAGTAGCTCTGGTCTCTGCCTTCGGGGGGCTGGGGATTCAGCAGGGGAGAGAGACCTCACTCCAGAGACATGGCCCTAATGGAAGGGCCATGAGACGGTGGAATCCACTGCCATGTGAAGTAACAGACAAAGATTTACAGAAGAGGTGACCTGACTTTATATTGGAGGCTAGTAAAGGTAGGGTTTGACAGGGAGAGATGGAGACAAGGGAACTCTAAGTTGGCACTGCTCCAAAGAGCTTAATTCTACTGGTTCATGAAGAGTCTATTGAAAGTTCCTGCTCTTTTTAGGAATAATCTCTTTCTTTTATTTCTCTTTTATGATCAGCCTCTCCCTAGTCTGCAATTGTTCTCAACCGTTTAGTAATCATAAGAGAAATGGCTCTCTAATAATTGAAGTTATGTGTATGCTATAACCAGCATGACATGTCCCTCCCTCACAATGCCCCAGTTGGGTTATCTCCCATGTTCTGCCCTGAAAATAACAGGAAACTTCATTTCAATGAATTTCTTTGGTCTGTGGTTTACCATAGCATAAATTTATGAGGTTGAGCTTTACAAATTCCATTTTAATCAGATATTTTTTTGCCCTAAGCAAACTCTAAATACCACAAATAAAGCTTTCACCAATTTAGAAACTGTCTATAACTCATAAGTGTAATTAGGTTTAAAACGATGCTGAGATTTCACACAATCTTTGTTCAACACTTGTGATTTTTATACTCCTGTTTCTAGTCCCTGAAAAGTGGTCAGCTGGATATTTCTCTATTGTAAACTGTGGTATGTTAAAGACCCAGCAAGTTAAAAAGTAATAAATTTGGATTCGGCAACAGCAGAATAAAATGTAGAAAACTAAAACCTTTGTCAACATTAAGTTTGACACATGACAGATGGTACTTTCAGGTTGCAGATATGAATGTACAGAGGAGCTGTTGTGTCTGAATTTCATTTGACTTTCTTGTGGTCGTCAAAATGGGTTTCTTTCAATCTTTGTGTCAGTGGAGGTTGGTTTGTATGGGACTTGAGTGATAAACCTGTCAAATACAACAGAGTTTATGATTCCATTGGACCCTATCATAAAAATCAGGATCAAAACCTGCCAAACTTAGTGAAATTGGCTGATTCTGGGGCAAGGGCTTATTGCATAGATTTGGATAATGTCTGCACATATGTTTTAAAAAACCTCTTGTTTTAAGTATGTTTGTGTTTAAGACTCCTTCAGTGAAGGATTTGTAACAGTAAATAAATACAATGGAAAACAAGTTTAAACAAACATTCTAAATTTATTTATCCACTTTAGTGTTTAAAATACTCTATTCTCCACCCAAAGCTACATTTTCTTCTACCACAATCTCTTCTTTTTAAATGCAAATGTTCTTAACATTTAGAAGATATGTAAAGCCAGGCCAAGGAAGATGAGACAAAATTATAAAGTCGGTTAGAAAATGTAAGGAAATGAACCAAACTAGAAGCAATGCCAACATCCAGGACAATGTGGGAAAACTGGACAAAAACAACGCTTTGGAGAAGTAACAGACTAAAAGGGAAGACATCTTCCTGCTGAGCCACAAAGAGGCATAATATTATCCTGGCCTTGGGTATCTCACAGTTTATCTGAGGAGATACAGCCTTTTCAGATGTAAATAAATGATAATGCAAAATAACAGGCACTGGGTGGTGTAGGCAGCAGATGTTCATTAAGGGCTAATAGTTGGGAAGGGATTGTGAAGAGGGTGGGGCTTAATTTGGGTATTCCTCCTTCTCTCAATTTTTTTTTAAATTATGAAATATTATAAATATGGGAATTGAAGAATAGTGCTTACGCAGAACAGATACTAATCATCTCACAATTACTACCATTTATTAAATACTATGTTTCAGGTGTTGTGGTCAAGTGCTTTGTATGCTCAATCTTTGCAATTTTTCTATGACTTAAATACTATTTCCCCCCCCCAAATTACAAACGGCAACTTGAGAGAGGTTAAACAAGGTGTCCAAAGTCACATAGCTTCTACATGGCAGAGCCCAGACCCAAAGCAAAACTTGTTTGATTCCAAAGCCCAAACTCTAAACCATGGAGTTAGTGCCAACATATAGCTAATGATCAATTATCTGCATGTTGTGATAAGACAGTCAAGGTTATGGCACCAAGAATATCCTTCCTAACCTGAAGCATATGTTAGTTTGAAAAGGAATTCCCCAAATGTAATAGTGAAAACTATTTAACAAACATGGAAGAATGTTTATCACATAATGTCAAATGTGAAAAGAATAATATAATAAAAGTGTTCACTGTGTTTGCAATTATGTCAAAACTATGTATGTATATAGACAAAACTCTGGAAGAGAAATTTAAAAGGGAAATAGTTTTGTTGAAATGATTAGAGTCATAGATAGCTAAGTTTTTCTTTAAAAATCTCTTCCAGTGTTTAAATTTTGTCATTAATATTTTTAAAATTAGATCAGAAAAATTAAAGCTATTAAACTAATCCAATGAGAGAAACTTGGTGCTGGAAAGAAATCATTCTCAAATTTCAAAATTACAACTCATTTTAAAACATAAAATCAGTTTAGGCGGTCGGGAAATAAATTCTCTATCAAATAAAGTTTAGTTTATGAAGAGGAGTACTTTATTTTACTAGAAAATAAAGTAAAATAAATTTATTTTTCCTGTTCAGAAATTTGCATTAAAGTTGCCATTTCAGTAGATGAGAACATTTATAGAATAGGATCTCATACTCCTTGCTCCCTCTTCCCACATCTTGCTCTGTGTCCATCCTGTTCCATTTTGACGAACAAGAATCTTGTGTTTTAGTTGAGTCCACCACACTCTTTGTCTGAGAAACTCTACCTGACCTCTAGGACTCACAAAGGAACAAGAGCTTTGCAAAGGAAGAAGGAAATAATATGAGTTTATTTTTTTCAGGACTTAACACTTTCTTGAGTGTGAGAACTGATTGATGGTTCTCCATGTTTGAAGGAGGTATGGTTCAAAGATCTCAATAAACCTAGAGATCAAACTTGTAGGTAGCAATAATTAGTGATATTTTACTGTTTTGTTTTGTTTGTATTCATTTTTCTGTTGGGATAGTGAAAAATTGTAAATTCTCTTATCCTACTCTTCTTAACCGACCCACCAAATTAAGGGCTGCTTTCTATTCCCTCTGCAAATGTACTGACTTACATCTACTTCATTGAGAAGGTCCAAGAACGATTTACACTCTAGTAACCTCCTCATTTCTTTCTCATTCATCAATAGCCAAATATGTACATGTAAGTAGTACTTATTGTAGAGATTTTATAGTTTAATAAATATTACATACACTGATGAAATATTAGTGCAAAGGAAATAAAGCTGAAGAAAACTAAGTTGAATACTTTGTGTTTTTAAAATTTTATTTTATTATGTTATGTTAGTCACCATACACTACATCATTAGTTTTTGATATAGTGATCCACGATTCATTGTTTTCATATAACACCCAGTGCTCCATGCAGTATGTGCCCTCCTTAATACCCATCACCGGGCTAACCCATCCCCCCCCCCAAAACCCTCAGTTTGTTTATCAGAGTCCATAGTCTCTCATGGTTCATCTCTCCCTCTGATTCCCCCCCCTTCATTTTTCCCTTCCTTCTCCTAATGTCCTCCATGCTATTCCTTATGTTCCACAAATAAGCAAAACCATATAATTGACTTTCTCTGCTTGACCTATTTCACTTAGCATAATCTCCTCCAGTCCCATCCATGTTGATGGAAAAGTTGGGTGTTCATCCTTTCTGATGGCTGAGTAATATTCCATTGTATATATGAACCACTATCTTCATTATCCATTCATCTGTTGAAGGGCATCTTGGCTCTTTCCACAGTTTGGCTATTGTGGACATTGCTGCTATAAACTTTGGGTTGCATATGGCCCTTCTTTTCACTACATCTTTGTCTTTGGGGTAAATACCCTGTAGTGCAATTGCCGGGTCATAGGGTAGCTCTACTTTTAATTTTCTGAGGCACCTCCACACTGTTTTCCAAAGTGGCTGTACCAACTTGCCTTCCCACCAACAGTGTAAGAGGGTTCCCCTTTCTCCACAACCTCTCTAACATTTGTTGTTTTTTGCCTTGTCAATTTTTGCCACTCTAAATGGTGTAAGGTGGTATCTCAGTGTGGTTTTGATTTGAATTTCCCTGATGGCTAATGATGAACATTTTTTCATGTGTCTGTTAGCCATTTGTATGTCTTATTCAGAGAAGTGTCCTTTCATGTCTTCTGACCATTTTTTGACTTCATTATTTGTTTTTTGGGTGTTGAGTTGAGAAGTTCTTTATATATCTTGGGTACCAGCCCTTTATCTGGAGTGTCATTTGCAAATAACTTCTCCCATTCTGTGGGTTGCCTCTTTGTTTAGTTGACTGTTTCCTTTGCTGTGCAGAAGCTTTTTATCTTGATGAAGTCCCAGAACTTCGTTTTTGCTTTTGTTTCACTAGTCTCTGGAGATGTATCTTGAAAGAAATTGCTGTGGGCGATGTCAAAGAGGTTACTGCCTATGTTCTCCTCTAGGATTTTGATGGATTCCTGTCTCACATTGAGGTCTTTCATCCATTTTGAGTTTATCTTTGTGTATGGTGTTAGAGAATGATCCAGTTTCATTCTTCTGCATGTGGCTGTCCAATTTTCCCAGCACCATTTTTTGAAGAGACTGTCTTTTTTCCATTGCATATTTTTCCCTGCTTTGTTGAAGATTATTTGACCATAGAGTTGAGGGTCCATATCTGGGCTCTCTATTCTGTTCCATTGGTCTATATGTCTATATGTTTTTGTGCCAGTACCATGCTGTCTTGGTGATCACAGCTGTGTAATATAGCTTGAAATCAGGCAACGTGATGCCCCCAGCTTTGTTTTTCTTTTTCAACATTTCCTTGGTGATTCAGGGTCTTTTCTGATTCCATGAAAATTTTAGGATTGTTTGTTCCAGCACTTTGAAAAATGTCATTGGAATTTTGATCGGGATGGCATTGAAGGTATAGATTGCTCTGGGTAGCATAGACATTTTAACAATGTTTATTCTTCCGATCCATGAGCATGGAATGTTTTTCATCTTTTTGTGTCTTCAATTTCTTTCATGAGTGTTCTGTAGTTCCTAGAGTGTAGATCTTTTACCTCTTTGGTTAAGTTTATTCTGAGGTATCCTTTGGTTTTTGGTGCTATTGTAAATGGAATCGTTTCTCTAATTTCTCTTTCTACAGTTGCATTGTTAGTGTATAAGAAAGCAATTGATTTCTGTGCATTGATTTTGTATCCTGCCACATCACTGATTTGCTATATGAGTTCTAGTAGTTTGGGGGTGGAGTCTTCGGGTTTTCCACATAAAGTATCATGTCATCTGCGAAAAGAGAGAGTTTGACTTCTTCTTTGCCAATCTGAGTAACTTTTATTTCTTTTTGTTGTCTGATTGCTATTGCTAGGACTTCTAGTATTATGTTGAACAATAGTGGCAAGAGTGGGCATCCTTGATGTGTTCCTGATCTTAAACGATAGGCTCTCAGCTTTTCCCCATTGAGGATGATATTCGCTGTGGGTTTTTCATAGATAGATTTTATGAGCTTGAGGAATGTTCCCTCTATCCCTATACTCTGAAGAGTTTTAATCAGGAAAGGATGCTGTATTTTGTCAAATGCTTTTTCTGCATCAATTGAGAGGACCATATGATTCTTTTTTTTTTTTAAAGATTTTATTTATTTATTTGAGAGAGAATGAGAGACAGAGAGCACGAGAGGGAAGAGGGCAGAGGGAGAAGCAGACCCCCCGCTCAGCAGGGAGCCCGATGCGGGACTCGATCCCAGGACTCCAGGATCATGGCCTGAGTCGAAGGCAGTCGCTTAACCAACTGAGCCACCCAGGCGCCCAAGAGGACCATATGATTCTTCTCTTTCCTCTTGTTAATGTGTTCTATCACATTGATTGATTTGTGAATGTTGAACCACCCTTGCATCCCGGGGATAAATCCCACTTGGTCATGGTGGATGATCCTTTTAATGTATTGTTGGATCCCATTAGCTAGGATTTTGTTGAGGATTTTGGAATCCATATTCATCAGGGATATTGGTCTGAAATTCTCCTTTTTGATGGGGTCTTTGCCTGGTTTGGGGATCAAAGTAATGCTGGCCTCATAGAATGAGTCTGGAAGCTTTCCTTCTGTTTCTATTTTTTGAAACAGCTTCAGTAGAATAGGTATTATTTCTTCTTTGAATGTTTGGTAGAATTCCCCAGGGAATCCATCAGGCCCTGGACTCTTGTTTTTTGGGAGGTTTTTGATTACTGCTTCAATCTTGTTACTGGTTATTGGCCTATTCAGGTTGTCAACTTCTTCCTGTTTCAGTCTTGGAAATTTATAGGTTTCCAGGAAGGCCTCCATTTCATCCAGATTGCTCAGCTTATTGGCATATAGTTGTTGATAATAATTTCTAAATATTGTTTCTGTTTCTTTAGTGTTAGTCGTGATCTCTCCCCTTTCATTCATAATTTTATTAATTTGGGTCCTTTCTCTTTTCTTTTGGATAAGTCTGGCTAGTGGTTTATCGATCTTATTAATTCTCTCAAAGAACCAACTTCTGGTTTTGTTGATCTGATCTACTGTGTTTCTGGTTTCTAATTCATTGATCTCTGCTCTAATCTTAATTATTTCTCTTCTAATGCATGGCTTAGGCATCATTTGTTGCTTTTTCTCTAGTTCTTTAAGGTGTAGAGTTAGATGGTGAATTCAGGATTTTTCTTTTTCTTTTTTTTTTTTTGAGTGAGGCTTGGAAGTCTATGTATTTCGCCCTTAGGACTGCCTTTGCAGTATCGCATAGGTTTTGGACCAATGTGTTTTTGTTCTCATTGGTTTCCATGAATTGTTTCAGTTCTTCTTTGATTTCCTGGTTGATCCAAACCTTCTTGAGCAGAGTGGTCTTTTGCTTCCATGTGTTTGAATTTCTTCCAAATTTTTTCTTGTGATTGAGTTCCAGTTTTAAAGCATTATGGTCTGAGAATATGCAAGGAATTATTCAATCTTTTGGTATTGGCTGAGACCTGATTTGTGTCCCAGTATGTGGTCTATTCTGGAAAAAGTTCCATGTGCGCTCGAGAAGAATGAGTATTTTGTTGTTTTAGGGTGGAATGTTCTGTACATATCTATGAGGTCCATCTGGTCCAGTGTGTCATTCAAAGCTCTTGTTTCTTTGTTGATTTTCTGCTTCAATGATCTGTCTATTCCTGAGAGTGGAGTATTGAGGTCTCCTACAATTAACTTATTATTATCAGTATGACTCTTCATTTTGGTTAACAGTTGGCTTATGTATATGGCTGCTCCCATGTTGGAGGCATGGATATTTACAATTGTTAGATCTTCTTGTTGGATAAACCCTTTAAGAACGATATGGTGTCCTTCTGTGTCTCTTATTACAGACTTTAGTTTAAAATCTAATTTGTCTGATATAAGAATTGCTACCCCAGCTTTCTTTTGAGGTCCGCTGGCATGGAAGATAGATCTCCATCCCTTCACTTTCAGTCTGGATGTATCTTTAGGTTCAAAATGAATCTCTTGTAGACAGCATATGGATGGGTCCTGTCTTTTTATCCAATCTGCAACCCTGTGCCATTTTATGGGAGCATTTAGGCCATTCACATTGAGAGTGATTATTGAAAGATATGAATTAATTGTCATCATGTTGCCTGTGAAGACCTTTTTTTTATAGATTGTCCCTGTAAATTTCTGTTGTAGATCACTCTTGGGGTCTTTCTCCTTTTATAGAACCCCCCTTAATATTTCTTGCAGGGCCGGCTTAGTGGTCACATATTCTTTCAACTTCTGCCGGTCGTGGAAGCTCTGCATCTCTCCATCCATTCTAAATGACAGCCTTGCCGGATAAAGTATTCTTGGCTGCATGTTCTTCTCATTTAGTACCCTGAATATGTCTTGCCAGGCCTTTCTGGCTTGCCAGGTCTCTGTGGATAGGTCTGACGTTATTCTGATGTTCCTACCTCTGTATGGAAGGAATCTCTTCCCCCTAACTGCCCTTAGGATGGTTTCCTTTGTTCTAAGATTTGCGAGTTTTACTATTACATGCCTGGGTGTTGGCTTGTTTTCCTTGATCTTGGGAGGGGTCCTCTTTGCCTCTAGGATATGAATGTTTGTTTCATTCCCCAGATTAGGGAATTTCTCAGCTATATTTGCTCAAGTATATCTTCTAGTCCTCTCTCTCTCTCTCCACCCCCTGAGGGATTCCAATAATTCTGACATTGGAATGCTTCATGGTGTCACATATTTCTCTGATTCTATTTTCATGTATTCTGAGTTGTTTTTCCCTGGCCTCTTCTTTTCCCTTTTTCTCTATTATTTGGTGTTCTAGGTCACTAATTCATTCTTCTGCCTCGCTTACCCTAGCTGTTAGATTATCTAGATTAGGTTGGATCTCATTGATAGCATTTTTAAATTCTGCCCATTCAGCTTTCATTTCTGCCCTTAGAGACTCTATGTTGCCATTAATCGATTTCTCCATTCTAGCTATTGTCTTCAAAATTGCTAGCCTGAATTCCATCTCCGGCATCTTGTTTATATCTGAATCTATTTGTAAATCTGTGGCATAAGTCATAATCTCTGAGTCTTTTCTATTTTGGGGGTTCCTCCTCCTAGTCATTCTGTTGAGTGGTGGTTGAGAGAATGTATAGAGCCCAAATTATTGACCACAACTGAAGCAAGATGCACCTGTTTTCTAGGGACCTTAGGGTTGCTGGCCTCTTGTTCTCCCAGCCTGTCTTCTGGGGGAGGGGCCTGCTGTGCTGTTGCTCAGGCAACCCTGTTTGGGCAGAGTTGCCCTGCCCCCCTGTGGTGGGGAATGGGCTTAGTGGGAACCGGTCTTTTGGGGCTTTTGTTCTCTGGTGGCTTTCCCTGGTGACTTTCCGCATCTCTTCTGAGAGTCAGAGCAGAAGAGACCATTTCCAACCCTCTGTCTCAGAGCAGAGAGATTGCAGTCTGTTCTTCAGTGAGCTCTCCAGGCCTCACTATCTCTGTTTCTGTCTGTGTTGCTATAAACTGCAGTCCTGGGTTGTGCCCCTTAGCAGCGCTCCCAGTCCTTGCCTCCAGGTCGGGCACATCTCTGCCCTTTGTGCTTCTAAAACCGCTAGCAGTCCCCAGTTCGGATGCGAGGTCTCACTGCTCTGGGTTTCTGCCTGGGGGGCTGCCCTAAAGTCCTTTCCCCACCGCTACCGGTCTTTGAGTCTGCGCCCCATCCCCAGCATGGGAGGCTATCACTCACCAGCGGTGTAGGATCCCCACAGCTGGCTCCCTCCCCCTTCCGTTTATCCTCTGATATGTGCCTGTGGAATCCCGGCTCCCCACTTCAAATCTTGAAACCAACTGCCTGCGATATTCTGTTTGTAGAGATCCAGATCTATCTTCTTACATCTCATGCTGATTTCGTGGGTGTTCAGAGTGGTCTGGTAGATCTCCAGCTCAATTCCAGGGACCGTTTGGAACAGGGTCCCCTACTTCTCTGCCATCTTTTCCCCTCCTTCCAAGTTGAATACTTTGAAAAGGCTAAAGGTATGTGGATAAAGGAATGATGATGAATTAGTTGTGGGAGAGATGAATTTCTAAAGAACCTTTAGAAAGGTTATATACTTAGATTGCATTTCAAGTTTCTTTAAGTTTTTGCTCTGTTTTAAAGAAACTCAAACTGAGAATTTTAGAAGGAGTGCAAGAAAACCATTTTTTCCATACATTCAAAGAAAGTCCAGACTCTACATATAAAGATTGGCCACTGACTGTATATTTGTTTTAAGCTAAAATAGAATCTTTAAGGTAAATATATTTTATTATGATTCACCAAAGTAACTGACTTTTTAAAAATGATTAACCAACCAATTTCCAATCTCCTACATAAGCGGTGAGAGCAATTTGATTTTGTAATCTTGTATTAGTTATAAAGGCACAGAACATTCAGTGGCAAAATTAGAAGTAAAGAGTTTAATATTTTGAAAGATCCCTAATAATTTTGAACCTTTTTAAGAGCTATATACAAGTCCTCTTTATTCCTCCCTTTCCTCATTAATTCAGGCATTTTCCTTCTGTGGTGGAGACTAGCTGTTGCACAAATACACATTCTTTCCATTATTTTTCAAACAAATTGACCCATAGTTTTCAGCTGCATGTACTGCCATATAGCTAAAGAAAGCTAAAGAAAGACCACATTTCCCAACCTCTTTTATTACTGCTGGGTGACCAGGTATATTAATTTTTGATGGCTGCTGTAACAAATTAGTACAATTTAGTAGCTTAGAGCAATACAAATTTGTTATCTCATGGTTCTGTAGGTCAGAAACCTGGGTTAGTGCATTTGGTTTCTCTACTTAGGGTTTCACAAAGCCAAAATCAAGGTGTTAACAACTTGGTTTTTATAGGAAGTCTCTGGGAAGAGTTCACTTTCAAACTCATTCAGGTGGTTGGCAGAAACTAGTTCCTTGAATTTTTAGAAGTAGGGTCCTGTTTCTTTGCTGGCTGTCAGCTGCAGGATGTCCTTAGCACTTAGAGATCTCTTGCTGGTCTTTGTGCAGGGGTCCCTACGTTTCAGGGCCATAAAGGTGCATGTGTTGAATCATGCCTGGACTCTCTCAGACTTCCCGTTATGCCATTGCCCTCTTTGTGTCTTTAAACTCATTGCACAAGTTACAAGTACTGCAGTTGTGCTTAAGTTAACACCTCAGGTAAGGTGAGATTTTGTGAAAATGATAAACTTTGGGAATAACCTGTATGGCATCTATCCAGACAACCAAGAGATGAATTGAAATAAAGCACACACTTAAAGAAGTTGTGGTTTAAAACAAAAGACTAGATCACAATACCAACAAAAATAACCAAACCATACCAAAGCAACACAATACTGGTGAAAATCTTAAGTTCTTTTAAATACAGAACACACACTATTATTTTGAAATTGGAGAATTACAGTTTAAGATCAGAATATTAGTCTTATAACCTTGAAAATATAAGATTAATGATATATCTTTCAAAAAGATATATCTTTCAAAAATGGGGGAGGGAAAATGGAAAAAAGTTATGGGTTTATTTATTACTTTTTCAAAACATGGAGACAGTTGACAATGTCTCAGAGCAAAACAAACAAACAAAAAACCCACAAAAAACAAAAAGCACCTAATGATTTCAATCTCTTAATGGTTTTTATAATTTTGTTTCTTAATCTTAGAGGACTCTTTCAAGAACTAATATCTATTGGATATTCCAGAAAATACCTAGTTTAGTAATCCACTTACTTTCCTTTCAGTTTTTAGTTCTGTTATATTTAAATTCAGTTAAATTTGTTGTTTTTATTTTAGAATAAAAAAATGGAGTGTTTCTTATTTTTAGAAGGCTATTTTGGAGTTCTATGTATTTTTTGTATGTATTTGGTGTTTTATCTCTATGTGTGTGTAAAAAGATGCCAAAATAATGTTTAGTCATTATTAAGGATGAATATTTATGTAAGGTAGACTTGGTGTGATTTATGACTCTCTTCTTCAAACTCTTCTGTATTATATAACTTTATACTACCATGAATACTACTAAGTAATAATAAAAATAATAACCAACTTTTCTTGAGCACTTGACAAATGCCCAGCATTTTTCTAAGTACTCCACAATTAATTCTATCAATCATAAAAATAATTGTTATTTTCAACATCTTATAGGTGAGGAAACTGAGGAACAAAAAATTGAGGTGATTTTCTGATAGTCTCACAGCCAATTAATGGTGGAGTCAGGATGTCCAGATATTATAAAAATGAACATTGAGAATATTTTACCAAAACAACTAAATAATTATTCCACAAAATAAATGGTGAGTTTATGTAACTTATAGGAGTCTTATAACACTTGAATGCATTGAATATATGAAATTAGAGCTTTCAGCATCACTTCATTCTGGTACTGCAACTCTGCTTTTATTATTATCACCTCTGGGAAGTAGCTTCTTAGAAAAACTGAACTATCTAGCCAAAAATATAATAGGATTTTTCATAAGTCATTCTATTTTTCTTTTCCTTCCTTTCTCAAAGTGTAACCATTACCAATTTTGCCCATCCCCTACTGAAAAAGTTGTTCTGAGGCATTAGAATGATCTACATGACACATTTTTCAGAAAAATCCAGTAATTGACTTCAGAGTCCAAGTGAGTACATTTTCTTTTTTTTTTTTAAATATTTATTTTATTTGAGAGAGAATGAGAGAGAGCACATGAGAGGGGGGAGGGTCAGAGGGAGAAGCAGACTCCCTGCCGAGCAGGGAGCCCGATGCGGGACTCGATCCCGGGACTCCAGGATCATGACCTGAGCCGAAGGCAGTCGCTTAACCAACTGAGCCACCCAGGCGCCCCGAGTACATTTTCTTATAGTTGTACTCAGCTGTACAATGCTGAGAAGGCACTGAAGCCTCAACTGTTTGATACGCAAGTATATCTTAGAACTAGGTATAAAATGCGATTAAGACACTTGCTATTTTTCTACAAGTCATGAATTCCTCCATCATGCCTTTAAGACTAAAATTTCCGATTTCTACTAACCATAAGCCCTTTTTGAAAGTTCAGGATGAGCCAACAAGTTTGTGTTACCAGGTACGCAGCACTGGAATCTATTGTCCACAGCTGCAACACTGCACAGCTCAATAATGGACAAAAAGAATGGCATGTCAATATCTAATTTTGATACTCAAAGTTATCTGTCATTGTATGCTTCAAATTGTATGATACCTGTACACAGATGTGACTGATATTGAAAGCTCTCTTTCATCCACATCTGCATAAAATCCAACAATAAGAGTTTAAAGGATTTGAGAAAGAGAACTTGGTGCTACATGAGACTTAAGCAAATCTGATGAAGAAAAGATCATGAGGACCATGGGTGTACTATTTGACACCTCTTAGGTGCTACTTCAGATTCTCAGTTTACCTGTCTCTGGAGCCCTTGACCCTTTGTTCAGCTCCAGCTGCTGCTGAGGAGACCCACTCTCCACGGAAGTCTGGGCACTTACATTGCCTGACTTCTAAAAGGCAAGTTGGAACTCCCCATGGGCAAACATTGACCAATGGAAGATGTGGAAGCAGACAGAAAAATTCCCTCTCCATTTTCCCTTCTACATCCATTTTGGAGCATAGTGTTGTTACTCAATAGTTTGTCTGTTGATGCTGCAAGTAACAGAGGGAAGGTTTGTATCTACTAATGAAGCACAGACTTCTGGGTAATGCACCATCTCTTTGTTTCCGTTCTTCCTTGCTTTATTTTGCTACTTCGGCATTTTCCAATAAAGCATCAGTGCTCAAGTTTTGCTTCAGGCTCTATTTTCTAGGAAAACTGGGCTAAACAGATGTCCCAGTGAAGATTTTTAGAGCTGAATGATGGATGAGATTTGTGTTTTTCTCATTTTCTTAACATGTTTTTCATGTTCAACAATAGAAAAGAGAAAGAAGAGAGGAGAGAATCAGTTTTTAGCCAGTACTGATTCTGGGTTGATCACTCTGCTGGTTGTTTTATATATATATTTTATACACTTGAAGCTATCTTACAATTTAAGTAACTTTATCCCTATTTTACAGGTGAGGAAACTGATGCCCAAAAAATGTTTTGCAGTATGTGTAAATTCGTATAGCTATTAAGTGAAGGCATTGGGATTGGAAGCTAGGTTTTTCTGCTTCCAAAAGCACACGTTTTTCTCTTTAACCAGTAAATCTGTTTAGATCAGTAATAAGGTATGATGTGCCAGAAAGGATTTTAAGTGGCTTATAGGAATAAATAATAAGTGATAAAATAACATACCTATCAAAACTTATGGAGAAGTTACAAGACAAACATGATTTTAAATTCTGGATGCCACTCTGCTTGAACTTAATGTTACTTTCTGCCTTTTTAAGATGAAAGAGTTAGTCTTTGCTAAGAATTATAGAATTGGACTTCTAGTTGCTATAACTGTTGCACAAAACCTGTGTATTTATGATCCAATGTGTAGCTTCATCAGCATGGTCTTGGCATTTTCAAGAGAGATATTTCTTCCAAGATAACTTGACAACTGCAATACTTATAGACTTATCTGTCATTTTTTGGTGTTGTTGTTTTGGTATTATCTCCAAATCAGAAAATAAAGAAAATTCTAGTATTCTTACCTGGTGAGGCGTCACCTTATATCATACTACATATGATTTTAATTCAGATTAATTCTGGATAAAAGATCTATTTTTTTATGTATAAGGGGTTATATGCACTGAGTGAAATGAATATTATGCATCACAGGGGTCCCCTAGTTCAGTGCTAATATAGAGAGCTTCCTTGGGGTGCCTGGCTGGCTCAGTCAGTAGAGCATGTAACTCATAATCTCAGGGTTGTGAGTTCAAGCCCCATGTTGGGTGTAGACATTACCTAAAAATAAAAAATCTTGAGGGCTTCCTTTGACTTCCTGTTAAATATTTGGTCATTTGAAGGCCTTGTGGTTTTAAGAAGCAGCATTTTAAGGTGGGGTTGCATAGAACTGGTTAAACAACTCTTGCCTTACTTATCATTTACCATTTCCTTTCTAAAGTCAATCCAGGGGTTAATTTAAGTAATGCACAATGCCCCATAATTTTTCCTGAAATATATTGTCTTGTTTATGAACTTGCATTCAAAAGAGCAAAAGCACTTAGAAGAATTTATTCCCAATAGTCTTTATGGAAGGTGCAAAGTCATAAATTAACAATAAGCATACTCTAGAGAAATACTATAATCATGCAAAGGATTTCCATATTATATTATCTGTCCTTCCTTGGCCAACTCTTGCAAAATTTGTCTTTGTGAGAAAGATTAACAGATGTATTTGAATGAATCCTCCTTTTGGAATAGCATGGGATCAGGATCAGTCTTTTCATTTAGAATGTTTTGTGTGACATTTTTTTTCTCTCTTTGGGAAGTGAAATAATTTATATGGAGCTTACACTCACATGATTCATTATCCTTTTATGAAGTTATGGAAGTTAGGAGAAGCTGTGAATTATTGAAAAAGTTTAGAAAAGTGTACAAAAATTAAGAATAGATATCAGTAGTTCACATTCTTTAGGGAAAAAAAAGGAGGTATTAGTGAGAAACCTGATTTAAGATGTTCTCAACATTCAAAAATATTGCTGAATTTCAACATTCAATGGACATTTATGATATCTTATATTCCTGATTAGATTTTAATCTAATTCTCCAATGCCAATTTTTGAAATAGAAAGTCAAAAAGACAACTTTTATGTGTACCCTGAGACATATGCTCTCATTCTAATTTTCAAAGACCTAGGAGAAAAAGGTAAGGAGATTACATGTGGAATATATAAAACAAGTCTTTTTTTCCCCTGCCTTCTAATGCATACAGCTATTCTTGTCTCCTTAACTATCCCCCAGTGATATAGGTGTCAGATCACATTCTATGCTAGATGTTCCTGGACCTAATCCTTACAAGTTCTCTTGTTTCCTGCCCAAACACTCTGCTCATAACCCCTCATTTGACTCTACAACTACCTATAAAACATAAGCCATATAATTATTTTAAGAGATTTCTAACTTTGTCTTATAGGGAAAATATGTTAAAGCAAGTGTGGTGGGGTATGATTATTTGAAGTTTTATCGAATGTGCTTGCAGTTCTCTGTACTTATTTTTCTTACACTTCTTAGTATTTCTCCCATACAGTCAGAAGTGTTCATCTCAGTTGAGAAATGTGGAGCAGAAAAAAAAATTAAGTTCTCTAAACTTAATTTTGAATTGCAAAGTTTAGTTCCAAAAATACTCAGGAAATATAAAATCCATGATGCTATAAAATAAAATTTTTTTTATCTACACTGAAAAACATTCCCCAGGACAAGGGGGAGAGATGGGAGAATTAGGGAGAATAAATCATTTTCTGCTGACAGATTCCATTGAAAGCGTTCTGTTGTATTCCAGGAAGAGGGAAAAGGTATCAGAAAAGATAAGTTGGAATATCTAAAAGCAGAAGTGTCCTATGTGATCACCTTCCTCAAACCATCCCAGGTAGAACCCGGAAGAGTGGAAACATCGTGGATGGCAGATTTTTCTGAGTTAGCCTCATAGTTTCCTCAAAGTTAGAGTTGATGGGAGCAGTAGAATATTTCTGATGTGGCAAGATGGCCAGTGGCGACCTGAGTAAATCAGTATAAGGAAAAAAGATGGGAATGAGTATTTCTTAATGGGTGAGATGTCAATATGAATATTTGATATCACCAGTGATCAGTTATATGAACACCTCCAATCCATACTGTGATATTATGGACTCAAATTTAGGTGTAACTCCAGGGGGAGGGTAATGAAGACTGAGATTAAGTTTTTGGAATTCAGTGGAATGGGACTCAAAAGAAATATTAAATTCAATTATAGGAAAAAATAATGTAATTTTATTAATTTATTTCAGGCTAGGATCTATGGAATGAAATTTGTATCCATTCCACATAACCCCAACCCCCTCCCCAAATTTTACCTCTTTAGACACTAGGCATATGGCCTCCTAACACTGTCGCCTAGCTCCAGGTCCTCTCAGCTGAACATTTTCCAAGTCCACAGTTTCCCAGCATGTTCTATATGAGGAAAAGGGCAGACAGATCCATTGGCCAGATATGTCAGGTTGCTTGGCCATCCCATGATTTTTATGGTTTGTTTAAAATAAACTGGCACTGGGGTGACCTGGGTGGCTCAGTTGGTTAAGTGTCTGCCTTCAGCTCAGGTCATGATGCCAGGGGGTCTTGGGATCGAGCCCTGCATGGTTGGGCTCCTTGCTCAGTGGGAAGTCTACTTCTCCCTCTCCCTCTGACCCTCCCCTTGCTCATGTTCTCTCTCTCTCTCTCAAATTAAAAAAAAAATCTTTAAAATAAACTGGCACTTAATATACAAAAAAAGAAAAAAAAAATTCAGAGGAAGGTAATAGTCACTAGGTTATTGCCAGTGTGTGCTAGTATTAAACACGACGAGTTGTTTAATAAGTACTCTTCAAAAAAATAAAAATCCCATAATTTTAGCATATACCAATGCCAATATCCATCCATGGGGTGATTTCAGCTTACCTAGGATGTATGTAGTAGATGTAGATATAGATGTAGATGGTTATATATATGGGCAGTTGAATGGATGGATGATAGGTAGGTGGGTGAATAAGTGCATGTATGGACAGATAGATGTACAGAGATGGGTACCTGAATGGATGGGTGAGTAGGAAGGTTGATATATCAATGTATGGAAGAAGATATTGACAGATGGATGGATGGTTGGGTGGTTGGGTGATTGAAGTAAGAATCTCTAGACACTGTTCTTAACCAGTGACCTCACTGATCTTAAGCTACCAATTGTCACTGAATGTGAAAATGAGAAGGATATATACAAAATCATTTCTCACAAATTGGTAACTTCTAGTTCCAGTTGATCATTAGCTCTTGTCCATTGTACATGTAAAGGATACCTTTCTTTCTCAGTGATTTACAGGTTCAAATGTAGAGGTCTGCTAGTTTCATTGATGTGTGTAGGCTATTTCTGAAGCAAAGGAAGAGTCTAATAGAAAGAGTTAATTTTTTGCAAGAACGATATCCTTGCTAGAAGACTTTCAGGCACAGTCTTCTTCATCTGGAGGGTAGCTATGAATTTTATTTCCTTTCACACTTTCCCCTCCCCCCCCCAGAAACCACATTCAATAATAACATTACACTGGGAGATTTCAGGAAGAAAGGGTGAATAAGATTTATCCTGACAGGGTCTAAACTCAGGGTAAATGTAGCTGGAACATGCACAGAAATCACAAAGGTCAGATGAAAGTACAGAACATGGGAGAGGCTCAAGAAGGAGATGTTGCTGTATATCCAGTGCTTAAGGGAAAAATGATATAGATTCTATCCTAAAAATGTTAAAGGTCTAAACTTACCTGGAATTCATATTTATTAGGTTGTTTAATTATAACCTAGAGACAATCAGTATACTTAGGTTTTATTTTAATTTTTTTTATTGTATACTTACTCTGTCAGGTTTCTGAGTGTTTTATATGTATTACTTAAGCAATTATCACAACAATATATGATGCAGGTACTATTAACACCATCTCCATGTTACAGATGAGAAACTAAGGCTTAGAGAGGTTAAGTAACTTGCAAAGGGTCACATCTTTCTGCTCTCTGTTGAATGATAGGAGCAACTCCCCCGTGATAAAAACAATGGTGTCCACTCAATTTTCTTTGGAAGAAAGTTTCATAGAATAAGTTTCTGCTCATCAGTTTACTGTATCTTTTCCTGATACATAGTGAGGTGTTCAATAAACACTTGAGTGAATAAGTCAATCCCTTGCTTTATTCTGGCTTTACCCATTTTGATTATTTGACACCGTTGTAGTTTATCAATCTTCTATCATTTTACTTGCTAGTCCATTGAACAGTAGTAGTTTTATCAACATTTACAAAAATTCATAATGAAATTGTAGTCTCAGAACTTGCAAAGTAAGTTTAAAATAAAAACAGACAGGGGTGCCTGGGTGGCTCAGTTGTTTAAGTATCTGCCTTAGGCTCAGGTCATGATCCCAGGGTCCTGGGATCGAGCCCCGCATCAGGCTCCCTGCTCAGCGGGGAGCCTGCTTCTCCCTCTGCCTCTGCTGCTCCCCCTGCTTGTGCTTTCTCTCACTCTCTGTCCCATTCTATATCGAATAAATAAATAAAATCTTTAAAAAAATTAAAAATAAGTAAATAAAATAAAAACAGACAGATGAAAAAAATTTATTTTTTAAACTATTTCCACCATAAGAGAATTCTATAGATTATAGAAATGTGGTTTTTAATTAATACAATTTTTGGATGGGATTATTTGATGAGAGTAGGTAGCAGCTTGAAAGATGAGTGAAGATGAGAAAAAGCAAATGGAATCCTTTTAGTTTACTATTCCCTTTATACTTAGTGATCCCCAAATATGGTATTAACATGTACATTTCAACATTCTCAATTTCTATTTCTTCTGTAAAGTTATAGCATTAAAGATTTATTTTTGATCCCTATGAAGTTAATGCAATTAGAGGGATCACTAAATATTACAGGAGAAAGACTTGACTTCATAACACCTAAAAAAGAAATTATATAGAGATTAGGCAAGAGAAGGGATTCCCATGACCAATTCATACTGGTCCATTTATGTTGACCACATGCACTATAGTCAGCTCATTGAGTTTAACCACAAAGAGCTCAATGGACACTGATTTTAGAATATAGTCATGGGAAGCCAGAATATGAATCATGCCGTCATATAAAATTGTACCCTGAAATCTGTGTCATTGTGTCTTCTTTACCTCACACGTTGATGCAACAGAAGTCAACAGAACTTACTCCTTTATTTCTTTTCTAGCTGTTCTCTTAAAAGTAAGTGAATCATAAATTTAAAGCTAAATTCAAAGTCCTAAAAACATAAAATAAACTCAAAATGTGAATAATTTCAAAACACTTCTGAGTTATTCCATTTCTCACTGTTTTGCAACTCTCTGTCCCTAATAAAACTCTCCCTTCCTCTGCTCTCTAACCCTTTTCCATTTCCACCATGCAACTGAAGTTTAGGAATGGATGTTTAAGTAAATGATACATTCCTTCTGTCTTTGCCTGGAACTTTCCATCATCTTTGACAGTAAGGTCATTCCTGTTAACAAACCATGTCCACTGTATTTCAGATATTCAGAATAGAAGTTTTTGGATCCAGCATATGATTAACTAACTACTAGATGCTATTTGCAGAAATTTTACATTTGTGTTGACATGTCTTGTCATCTTACTGAAATCCATTGCTATCCTAATGACAAAATTATTGGAGAAATCAATTATACGACTAATTCAAACAGTAAAATAAATGGCTCTTTCATTATTTTCAAATGGGAAATAAGCATCAGATGTTTAATAGTTCAAATGAAAGTTATAGGGCACCATTAATGATTTATTTCATGGACTAAGTGATGCTAAAGTAACACATCATGGAACTTTAATCTCATCACCCTGTCTTTCAAGGAGTCTTGTCAACATAACATCATTCATATCAGTTACGCAACTTAAAATATGTGGAAAAATGCTTTCATAAGTCATCCTGGCAGTAAAGTAACAGACTATTAGTCTATAATTTTATGGTAAATACTGATTGCCCAAGTTCAAATGTGAGTTAATATAGAGAAGGAGAACCTTTCATCTCAGGCCCTTAAGCCACTTTTTAGGGGGATTACAGGAGTTATCCTCCATAAGAAATAAACAATGACTCATGAAGCTACTAAGTGAAGGAAGTTAGAAAGACCCAAAATAGGAACTCACACTCTTTTGCTTCTTATACTAGATAATAATATTTTGTGTATGTATTTGAATGGTGCTTTGTTTAAAAATGATCAAATATGCATGGGGAGCCTGGGTGGCTCAGTTGATTAAGCATCTGACTCTGGATTTTGGCTCAGGTCATGACCTCAGGATCCTGGGATGAAGCCCCAAGTAGGGCTCTGTGCTCAGTGGAGAGTCTGCTTGACGATTTCTCTCCCTCTCCTCTGCCCCTCCCTCTGCTCATCCTCTCTCTCTTTCTCATCAATCAATCAATCAATCAATCAATCAATCTTTTAAAAAATCATTAAATATGCACAATGGGTTGTAGTTGTTTATCATTCTCATTTCTTGGATGGAAAAATAAACTCACAAAATATGTGACTTTTCAAGGTCATAAAATTAGAAAACCAGCAGAATCAGAACACAAATTCATATTCTCTGATTCAAAGCTTAAATCTCTTCCTACTATCTTTTTTTTTTTTAATTTCCTGTATGATCATATGTACTGGAGGTTTAGTGGAGACATGTCAATCATTTGGCTGTCTAACTGGTGTATATGATAATTATTTCTGGTCAATTACATACCAAAATTGACCTCATTCACAAAACAGTAAATATAAATACTTAAGAAAAAATAAATTTACCTGCTTTTCTCATCATGGTCATTGCCATTATTAAGATATATATTACATTGGATATTTGTTTTCTGATAGTGTGATGATACATGAAATACTAAGAAGTATTAAGGAGATCTATGAGGGCAAGGATGTGGTTCATTGTCTTTTCCTAGACCAAAGAGAATAAGTCTAAGGGTTTAAGTGAAAACAAAACTGATATAGGCCAAATGAATAACTTAATCCAAGATTGGAAATTGACCCAATTATAATTGGAAATTTTGTCTTCAATTTCTTTTGCAATATCTCATTCTCTATCCATAGGTGTTGGTGAAAATAATGTTATATATCCAGGAGACATTCCATACAGAAATAAAGTTCATGCTCCCCTTTTAAAATCCATGTGTATATTAAGGAAAATGGAACCCCCCTCTCTCTATAATTATGTTTATGTAAATTTATATTTCTATATATAATTATCAAAACATTTCTTTGTGAGAAATACTTGATGTACCTGAGGTTTTAAAATTTTTATGATGTTTCTGTTAGTACTAAGGTTTTATCCTGCTAGTCTTAACATTATATTTAGGTTCAAAACACTGAAACATTAGATTTAGATTAATCTTATACTTGGGCTAACCATACACTCTCATTACATTTATTCTTGTTGTTGGTAAATACAGTGGTTCCTTTTCCATGTGAGTTCTGTTTTTAAAGGTAAACAAAATGAGGAGAGTTGAAAAAAATGTTTAAAGTGTCTGTATATTTTTAAAATTTATAACAGCTTTATTGAAGTTCAATTGACCTAAGGTGCATATATTTAAAGTATACTACATGATAAATTTTGACAACTGTATAAACTCATAAAACCATCACTGCAATCACAACAATAAATATATTTATCATTCTCAAAACTTCCTCTGTACCCTTTTCATTCTGTCTCCTGTTCCTTTCCACCCCATTCCTATCTATGAGAAATTGCTGATCTGATGACCTTCGCTACAGAGCAGTTTACTTTTTTGAATTTGATCTGAATGGAATCATAAAACATGCACTCTCCTTTGCCTTGCTGCTTTCACTGAGCATAACACTGTATATACTCACCTATTTTGTGCACATCAACAGTTCATTTGTCAATGAGTAAATTTAGTAAGGTTGCAGAATACAAGATTAATATGCAAAGAACAATTTTATTTATATGTTCTAACAGCAAGGTAATCATTGCTTAGTAATACTCCAACATATGGTTATACCACAACATGATCTATCTGTTGATAAACGTTTGGGTTGTTTTCCATTTTTAGCTATTAAAAATAAAATTGCCATAAACTTCATGTACAAGTCTTTGAATGGACACGTGCTTTCATTTCTCTAGAGCGAGTAGTTAGAAATGGCTGGTGTATACATACACAGACAATATGTGTTCAATTTTTAAAATATAGGCAATCTATTTCCTAAAATAATTATATGATTTTGTATTCTTACTAACTGTGAGAATTCAAGTTGTTGCACATCTTTGCCAACACTTGGTACTGTGGACTGAATTGTGTCCCATCAAAATTCACTGTTAAAGCTTTAAGCTCTCAATGTGATGATATTTTGAGATGGAGCCTTTGGGACATAATTAGATTTAGATGAGGTCATAAGTGTGGGACCCTCTTGATGGGATCCCTAAAAATTCACTCATGTAGAAGGCCCATAAATTTTAGTTGGATTTATTTCCCACTCATATACAAATGTCTCACCAATAAGTTGAGTGTAATTGCTACTTTTTGCTCACTAAATCCGATAAGCAGAATGTAATGAAGCAGTGTGATATCTTATGGAAGGGAAAGGTAATCAAGATCCCTGCAAACTAAATTATGAGATAGGGATGGGGAATCGATATCTCCTGAGGTAGGACAGTGAATGTTTTTCTGGCCTTGCCAGCTGAAAGCAAAATGCTTCTCATGGGCTTTAGGAACAGGTATGGAAAAAAACCATTTGCCAGAATACCTACATATCAGGTAACAGGGTATATTAATTTGTTCAAGCAATGAAATCATATCTGGTATAGAAGCTGCAATTAGAGTCATCAGATGTTTACATTTATGGTAATCCACCATCATTCTCTAAGATTCATCTGTCTCTGCACAGGCCAAATAGGAGAGTAATGGAAATGTGATAGGAATTGCCACCCTGCCTCTTTCAAGTCCTTGACGGTGGCACTAATTTCTGCAATCCCTTCAGGAATGTGGTATTGGTTTTGGTTTACTATTTTCCTAGATAAAGGCTTTTATAATGACTTCCACTTGGCCTTTCCTATCATAATAGCCCTCACTTCATGGATCAGGGAACTTATGTGGGCATTTTACCAGTTGCTATGTAGGTTTATTCTGGATTATGCATTCTGGATCTGGGGAAAATAACTCAGATGGGTTTTTGAGGACCCATTAGACCCACTGTGAGATGGACCTGTGCTAAAACACCATTGATCACCTAACCTTTATAGTCTTCTACTCAACTGATGGACCACAGTGACATTTTGGGTTTCCTGGAATTAGTGTCAGTTCAGAGTCAGTGTCAAGTAATCCCTTAAAGTCTGATTATTCCCTTTCCTCCGTTGTACAGTTACCTTGGTAAAAGAAGGCTGAGAGAACAATTAACAGTGCAAAGAACTTTTCTCCTTCAACATTGAATTAGCGATTTTAGATCTTTTGCCTCTCTATATAAACTTCAGAATTAGTTTATCAATAGCCATAAAATAACTTCCTGGGGTTTTGTTTGGGATTGCATTGAATTTATAGATCAAGATGGAAAGAACTGACATCTTGAAAATATTGAGGTTTTCTGTCCATTAACATGAAATATTTCTCCATTTATTTAGTTCTTTGATATCTCTCATCAGAGTTCTGTAATTTTTCTCATATAGATCTTGTACATATCTTGTTAGATTTATACCTAAGTATTTAATTTTGGGGGATGCTAATGTAAATGGTAATTTCTTTTTAAAGATTTTATTTAATTATCTGAGAGAGAGAGAAAAAGAGAAAGAGAGCACAAGTAGGGGGAGGGGCAGGGAGAGAAGCAGACTCCCTGCTGAGCAGGGAGCCCGATGTGGGGCTCCATCCCAGGACCCTGATATCATGACCTGAGCCGAAGGCAACCGCTCAACCAACTGAGCCACCCAGGCACCCCTAAATAGTAATGTTTTCAATTTAAAATTCCACTTGTTCATTGCTCATATAAGAAAGCAATTGACTTTTGTATATTAACCTTGCATTCTGCAACCTTACTATAATCACTTATTAGTTCCAGGAGTTTTTTGTTTTTTGGTGTTGCTGTTAATTCTTTTGAATTTTCTATATAGATAATCATGTCGTCAACAGTTTCATCTTCTTCCATATATATATATACATATGTGTATGTATATATATGGAAAATCTCACTCAGTCATGGCATATAATTATTTTCATACATTCTTGGATTTGATATACTAATGTTTTGTTGATGATTTTTGCATCCATGTTTATGCGAGATATTGGTCTGTGGATTTTTTTTCTTGTAATATCTTTGGTTTTGGTATTAAGGTAATGCTGGCCTCATGGAATAAGTTAGGAAGTACTCCTTTTGCTTCTACTTAAATGTTTGGTGGAATTTGCCAAATGTTCAGTAGAATTTGATCTGGTGC
Organism: Neomonachus schauinslandi; assembly: GCF_002201575.2. Lineage (NCBI taxonomy): Eukaryota > Metazoa > Chordata > Mammalia > Carnivora > Phocidae > Neomonachus > Neomonachus schauinslandi. The sequence continues at coordinate 116,194,913 of NC_058404.1, read as the reverse complement.
TTTCTGTTTTGGAGTTATTGATTAATGATTCAATTTTTAAAAAATAGATGTAAACTTATTAGATTGTCTATTTCTTCTTGTGTAAGCTTTTGGCAGATTGCGTCTTTTAAGAAATTAGTCCATTTCAGGTAAATTGTCAAATTTGGGGGCATAGAGTTGTTTATAATTTTTCTTTTTTTAGCCTTTTAATGTCTATAGTTGTTGTAGTGATATATCCTTTTTCATTTCTGATATTAGTAATTTGTGTCTTCTCTCTTTTTTTCTTGGTGAGCCTAACTAAAGGCTTATTGATTTTATTGATCTTTTTAAAGAACCAGCTTTGGGGGCACCTGGGTGGCTCAGTCAGTTAAGCATCTGACTTCCTCTCAGGTTAAAGGAGGCCTGATCCTATTTCCATTAGGGCTGAAGCTTTGCAGCACTCTATGGTCAGTAGACTTGATATTTGTGTGAGCGAAAGGGTTGTGTTGGTTTTCTGGGGGAGGGGCCCACTGCTGTGGTTCTCAGGGCACACTTGCCCTAGTAAACAAGCACCTACAGAGTGCAGGGAAGCAGGGCTTGGTGTACGCAGTTCAAGCTTCCACTGTGGGCACTGTGCTGTTCACGGAAGTCAGTCCCTGCTGATGGGTAGGGGGAGAAAAATGGCGCCTGCCCTCTCCCTCATCCCCAGAGAGGGGAATTCATGCCTACCACTGTCTGGGAGGCCCTCACAAAAGAGCAAATAATCTCCCCTCATATGTCCCTCAGATCCCTGCTTTCATCCTGTCTGTGTCCAGACCATCTGCCCACCTGTCAGCACAGTGCACCTTGCTTTATCTCAGACATGCTGACTGAGTTTCAAAACTCCAGATTTTAGGGACTTGGCAGGGTTCGGACCCATGCTGGTCCACTGGGGGAGGGATGTTCTTGCAGCAGAAGACCAACACAGCCCTTCCCCTTACACAAATACCAAGTCTACTGACCATAGGGTGCTGCAAAGCTTCAGCTCTAATGGAAATAGGATCAAGCCTTCTTTAACAAGCAGACAAGAGCACACCTAGTTAAAACTCACCACACTCTGGACAAGGTCCAAACGCTCCCCATTGCAGGCAAAGAGAAACTGCAGAGAGCTGACCTGAGGGAAAGAGTAGCCAAAACACAGCAGCAGAGTGCACACAGCATACACCAGAAACACTTCCTGAAGTTCCAGGCCCTGGACAGTATATGACCTCTTTTTAATAAAGCCATTACTCTAGGAGCAGGAAATATAACAGGCTTTCCTAACACAGAGAAGGCAGAGACCTAGACAAAATGCCAAGATGGAGGAATTCATCCCAAAAGGAAGAAATAGTTAAGGTCATGGCCAGGGATCTAATCAAAACAGATGTAAGTAATATGCCTAATCCAGATTTTAAAACAATAATTATAAGGATACTAGCTGGGCTTGAGAAAAGCATAGAAGACACCAGGGAATCCATTACCACAGAGATAAAAGATGACTAAACACGTAATACAATGGTACTAAATTCATATCTATCAATAATTACTCTGAATGTAAATGGACTAAATTATTCAATCAAAAGACATAGGGTATCAGAATGGATAAAAAAACCAAGACCCCCTTCTATACGCTGCCTACAATAGACTCATTTTAGACCTAAAGACACCTGCAGATTGAAAATGAGGGGATGAAAAAAAAAAGAAAAGAAAAAGAAAGTGAGGGGATGGAGAACAATTTATCATGCTAAAGATGTCAAAAGAAAGCCAAAATAGCCATACTTTTTAAATTATTTTATTTTATTTTTTTATTTAAATTCAATTAGCCAACATATAGCAAGTACATCATTAGTTTTTGATATAATGTTCAATAGCCATACTTATTTTAAACCAAAGACTGTTAACAAGAGATAATAATAAATAAAGGGGACAGTCCAACATGAAGATCTAACAATTATAAATATTTTGCCCCCAACTTGGAAGCACCCAAATATATAAAACAATTAATAACAAACATAAGGAAACTCATTGATAATAACACAATACTATGGGGGTCTTTAATAGGGTTAAAAACCCCTATTATTACAGTGGTGTTGTAAAGACCACTTACAGCAATGGACAGATCATCTAAATAGAAAATCAACAAGGAAACAATGGCTTTCAATGACACCCTGGACCAGAAGGACTTAACAGAAATATGCAGAACGTTTCATCCTAAAGCAACAGAGTACACATTCTTTTCGAGGCACATGGAACATTCTCCAGAATAGATTACATACTGGGTCACAAGTTAGGCCTCAACAAATACCAAGAATTGAGATCATACCATGCATATTTTTTGACCACAACACTGTGAAGCTTGAAGTCAAACATAAGAAAAAAATTGGAAAGACCATAAATACATGGAGGTTAAAGAACATCCTACCAAAGAATGAATGGGTTAACCAGGAAATTAAAGAAGAAATAAAAAAAAAATACATGGAAACAAATGAAAAAGAAAACATGACAGCTCAAAACTTTCGGGATGCAGCGAAGGCAGTCCTAAGAGGGAAGTATACAGCAATATAGGCCTTCCTCAAGAAGTAAGGAAAGTCTCAAATACACAGCCTAATCTTACCCTAAAGGAGCTGGAAAAAGATAGCAAATAAAGTCTAAATCCAGCAGGAGAAGAGAAATAATAAAAATTAGAGCAGAAATCAATGATATAGAAATCTAAAAAAACAGTAGAATAGATCAATGAAACTAGAAACTTGTTCTTTGAAAGAATTAATAAGATTGATAATCCCCTAGCCAGACTAATCAAAAAGAAAAGAGAGGGATGCCTGGTTGGCTCAGTCAGTTAAGCATCTGCCTTCTGTTCAGGTCATGATCCCAGGGTTCTGGGATCGAGTCCCACATTGGGCTCCTTGCTCAGCAGGAAACCTGCTTCTCCTTCTGCCTGCCACGCCCCCTGCTTATGCTCTCTTTCTCTCTCTCTCTGACAAATAATTACATAAAATCTTAAAAAAAAAAAAAAAACAGAGAAAGGACCCAAATAAATAAAATCATGAATGAAAGAGGAGAGATCACAACCAACACCGAAGAAATACAAACAGTTGTAAGAGAACATTGTGATCAATTATATGTCAACAATTTGGGCAATCTGGAAGAAATGGATAAATTCCTAGAAACATATAAACTACCAAAGCTGAAACAAGAAGAAATAGAAAACTTGAATAGACCCATAACTAGCAAAGAAGTTGAATCAATAATCAAAAATCTCCCAACAAACAAGAGTCCAGGGCTGGATGGCTTCCCAGGGGAATTCTACCAAACATTTAAGGAAGAAATAATACCTATTCTTCTGAAAATGTTTCAAAAAATAGAAATGGAAGGAAAACTTCCAAACTCATTCTATGAGGCCATCATTGCCTTGATCCCCAAACCAGACAAAGACCCCACTAAAAAGGAGAATTACAGACCAATATCTCTGATAAACGTGGATGCAAAAATTCTCAACAAAATACTAGCAAATCAAATCCAACAGTACATTAAAAGAATCATTCATCACAATCAAGTGGGATTTATTCCTGGGCTGCAGGGGTGGTTCAGTATTTGTAAATCAATCAATGTGATACACCACATTAATAAAAGAAAGAATAAGAAACATGATTCTCTCAATATATGCAGAAAAGCACTTGAGTAAATATAGCATCCCTTTTTGATAAAATCCTCAACAAAGTAGGAATAGAGGGAACATACCTCAACATCATAAAGGCCATATATGAAAGCCCCACAGCTAATATAATACTCAATGGGAAAAACAGAGCTTTTCCTCTAAGGTCAGGAAAAAAGACAGGGATGTCCACTCTCATCATTGTTACTTGAGATAATACTGAAAGTCCTAGCCTCAGCAATCAGGCAACAAAAAGAAGTAAAAGTCATCCAAATCAGTGAGAAAGAAGTCAAACTTTCACTATTTGTAGATGACATGATATTCTATGTAGACTCCAAAAGACTCCACCAAAAGATTGTTAGAAGTGATACACGAATTAAATAAAGTCACAGGATATAAAATCAAGGTACAAAAATCTGTTGCATTTCTATACACCAATAATGAAACAACAGAAGGAGAAATCAAAGAATCGATCCCATTTACAATTGCACAGAATACCATAAGATACCTAGGAATAAACCTAACCAAAGAGGTAAAAGATCTGTACTCTGAAAACTATAGAACACTTATGAAAGAAATCAAAAACGGTGCAAAGAAATGGAAAGATATTCCATGCTCATGGATTGGAAGAACAAATATTGTGAAAATATGTATACTACCCAAAATGACCTACACATTCAATGTAATCCCTATCAAAATACCACCAGAATTTTTTTTTTAAAGATTTTATTTATTTATTTGAGAGAGAGAGAATGAGAGAGCACATGAGAGGGGGGAGGGTCAGAGGGAGAAGCAGGCTCCCCGCCGAGCAGGGAGCCCGATGTGGGACTCGATCCCGGGACTCCAGGATCATGACCTGAGCCGAAGGCAGTCGCTTAACCAACTGAGCCACCCAGGCGCCCAAAATACCACCAGAATTTTTTACAAAGCTAGAAAAAATAACCCTAAAATTTGTATGGAACCACAAAAGACCCTGAATAGCAAAAGCAATCTTGAAAAAGAAAAGCAAAGCTGAAGGCTTCACAATTCCAGACTTCAAGCAATATTACAAAGCTGTAGTCATCAAGACAGTATGGTACTGGCACAAAAAGGGGCACATAGACCAAAGGAACAGAATAGATAACCCAGAGATGGACCCTCAACCATATGGTCAACTAATGTTTGACAAAGCAGGAAAAAATATCCAATGAACAAAAGATAGTCTTTTCAACAAATGGTGTTGGGAAACTGGACAGCAATATGCAGAAGAATGAAACTGGGCCACTTTCTTATACCATACACAAAAATAAGTTCAAAATGGATGAAAGACCTAAATGTGAAAAAGGAATCCATCAGAATCCTAGAAGAGAACATAGGCAGCATCCTCTTTGACCTTGGCTGTAGCAACTTCTTACTAGACATGTCTCCAGAGGCAAGGGAAACAAAAGCAAAAATGAACTATTTGCTTCATCAAGATAAAAAGCTTCTGCACAGTGAAGGAAATAGTCAACAAAACTGAAAGATAGCCTATGGAATGGGAGAAGGTATTTGCAAATGTCTTATCTGATAAAAGGCTAGTATCCAAGATCTATGAAGAACTTATCAAACTCAACACCCAAAAAACAAACAATCCAGTTAAGAAATGTGCAGAAAACATGAACAGACATTTCTCCAAAGAAGACATACAAATGGCTAACAGGCACATGAAAAGACGCTCAACATCACTGATCATCAGGGAAATACAAATCAAAACTACAATGAGATACCACCTCACACCAGTCAAAATGGCTAAAATAACAACTCAGGAAACAACTGATGTTGGTGAAGACACACAGAAAGGGGAACCCTCTGACACTGTTGGTGGAAATGCAAAATGGTGCACTCTGTAAAACAGTGTGGAGCTTCCTCAAAAAGTTAAAAATAGAACTACTCTTTGACTCAGCAATTTCACTACTAGGTATTTACCCAAAGGATAAAAAAATACTGATTCCCCAAAGGGGCACCTGCACCCCGATGTTTATAGAAGCACTATCAACAATAGCTAAATTATGGAAAGAGCCCAATGTCGTCCGTCTACTGATGAATGGATAAAGATGTGGTGTACACACGCACACACACACACACACACACACACACGGAAATATTACTGGGCATAAAAAGAATGAAACCTTCCCATTTGCAATGATGTGGATAGAGCTAGATTGTATTATGCTAAGCTAAATAAAACGGTCAGAGACAGACAAATACTATATGGTTTCACTCTTCTGTGTAATTTAAGAAACAAACAGATGAACATAAGGGAAAGGAAAAAAGAGAGGGAGGCAAACCATGAAAGAGACTCTTAACTATAGAGAACAAACTGAGGGTTGCTGGAGGGGAGGTGGGTGGGGGATGGGTTAAATAGGTGATGGGTATTAAGGAGTGCACTTGTGATGAGCACTGGGTGTTGTATTTAAGTGTTGAATCACTAAATTTCACTCCTGAAACTCATATTACACTACGTGTTAATTAACTAGAATTTAAATGAAAACTTGAAACATAACAAAAAATAAAAAATAAAAATATATTTATAATAATATAGTATATATACTATAATATATAGTATTTAATATAATAATTATATATTTCAGATATATAGAATTCCAAATATATTTGGATATATTCCATATATATATTCCAGATATCATATATGGAATTATGTATATATTCTATACTATAAATTTCCCTTTAAGCACTGTTTTTGCTGCATTCTACAAATTTTAATAAATTCTGTTTTCATTCTCACATAGTTCAAAATATTTTAAAATTTCTCTTGAGATTTTCTTTGACCCATGATGATTTGGAAGTGTGTTGTTTAATCTCCATATATTTGGGGATTTTCCAGAAATCTTTCTATTTTGGTTTCTGGTTTAATTACACTGTGGTCTGAGAGCAATCATTATACGATTTTTATTCTTTTAAATTTGTTGAGGTGTGTTTTATGGCCCAGAACATAGTCTGTCTTGGTGAATGTTTTGGTGAACTTGAGGAAAATGTATATTTTGCTGTTGTTGGCTAAGGTAGTCTACTGATGTCAGTTATATCCAGTTGATTGATGGTGCTATTGAGTTCAATTGCGCCTTTATTGATTTTCTGCCTACTTAAACTGTCCATATTTGATAGAAAGGTTTTGAAATCTCCAAGTATAATAGCGGATTGATCTATTATTCCTTGAAGTTCTATGAGTTTTTGCCTCAAGTAGTTTGGCACTTCGTTGTTAGGCATATATGTGTTAAAGATTGCTAAGTCTTCTTGGAGATTTGGCCTTTTATCATGTAATGCCCTTCTTTATCCCTGATAAGTTTCCTTTGATGAGTGTCAGCCTGGCATATCTTTCTCCATCCCTTTGCTTTTCATCTTTTTTTTCCCCCTTTATATTTAAAGTGGTTTTCTTGTAAACAATGTAGAGTTGGGTCCTATCTTTTGATCCACTCACAATTTCTTTTATTTGGTGTATTCAGACCATTGACTTTAAGGTGATTATAGATAAAGCTGGATTAATCTACCATATTTGTTACTGTTTTTAATTTGTTGCCCTTTGTTCTTTGTTCTTGGTTTTGTCTTCCACTTTTTTTCTGCCTTTTGTGGCTTTAGTGGGACATTTTATGTGACTCCTTCTCTCTGCTTTCTTAGCATATCACTTAAACTTTTTTTTTTTACTTTTTTTATACTTTTCCCCTAGAGTTTGCAATGTATATTTACAAGTAATCTAAGTTCACTTTCAGATAACACTATACTACTTAATGGGTATTGTGAGTACCTTGTAACAAAATGTTCCTAATTCCTCTCTCTCATCTCTTGTGTCATTGCTATCATTCATTTCACCTATACTTAAGCATATATATATACCCATTATATATTCATAATCAAATATATTGTTGCTATTATTTTGAACAAACTTACCTGTTTGATCTCTTATGAATGAGAAAAATAAAAGTTTTTATTTTGCCTTCACTTATTCCTTCTCTGATGCTCTTTCTTTTTTTTTTTTTTTTTTAATGTAGATCCATGTGTTTCTCACCTACCATTTGCTTTCTCTCTGAAAAACTTCTTTTAACATTTCTTGTAAGGCAAGTCTCCTGGCATCAAATTCCTTCAGTTTTTGTTTGTCTACAAAGGTTTTTCTTTCTTCTTCACTTTTGAAGGATAATTTTACAGAATATAGAGTTCTAGGTTGGTATCTTTTTCTCTCAACACTTTAAATATTCACTCCAATCTCTTTTTGCTTGCCTGGCTTAAAACAATAACAATCATTGGCAGAGTTCCTTTTGAATGCACATGAAACACTCACCAAATTAAACCACAGCCTTGTTCATAAAGTCCCCCCACATTTCAAAATTTACTCTAGGAGAGCCTGGGTGGCTTAGTCGGTTAAGCATCTGACTTGATTTCGGCTTAGTTCATGATCTCAGGGTTGTGAGATGGAGCCTGCTTAAGATTTTCTCTCTTCCTCTCCCTCTGCCCTCACCCCCTGCTTGCACGTGCTCCCTCTTTCAAAAAATAAAAAAATATATAAATAAATAAAAAGTAGAATCAAACTAGAAATAAATTTAAAAAGTTAACTAGAAAATCCAGGAATGTTTGGAAATTAGGCAGTACCCTTTTAAATAGACACAGATTGAAATCAAGATAGAAATGAAAACACATTGGACTAACAGTAATAAAAATATGATATATCAAAAATTGTAGAATACAGCTAAAGTTTTCAGGGGGAATTATAGTCCTAAATATATATATTATAAAAGATAAACACTAAAAAAATTGCAGTAGTCAATATTTCAGTATGAAAAAGAAAAGCAAATTAAAGCCAAAGAGTAGAATCAAGAAAATAATAAGGATGGGGGCGCCTGGGTGGCTCAGTTGGTTAAGCGACTGCCTTCGGCTCAGGTCATGATCCTGGAGTCCCAGGATCGAGTCCCGCATCGGGCTCCCTGCTCGGCAGGGAGTCTGCTTCTCCCTCTGACCCTCCTCCCTCTCATGCTCTCTGTCTCTCATTCTCTCTCTCTCAAATAAATAAATAAAATCTTTAAAAAAAAAGAAAATAATAAGGATGGATTCAGAAATGTATTAAATAGAAAATAGATAGAAATACATGGGGGAGCTCTACCTGTTCATGCCCTCACTTGGTTGTGTCCTCCCAGCTCAGTTACCAGACATGGAGCGAGGAGGCCTTTGAGGTGATGACCTTGCTCCTATCACCATCTGACTGTAACTTGATGAGAAATCAGAATGTGAGCTCTGGTTGAGCCCAATCAATTCTTGAATTTTTAAGGGCAAGAAATGATTTTTATTGTTTCATGTTGCTGTTTTGGGGTGGTTTGTATACAGCAATACATAACCAAAGCAGACTGGAAAAGTTAATACTGTAGAGATGTCGATTTTCCTCACACTGATCCATAAATTCAATGCAATTTCAATAAAATCCCAGCAAGATGTTTTCAAAGAAATTAATAAGGTGATTCTAAAACTAATATGGAAATGCAAAGGGTCAGAAATAGTCAAGATAATCTCAAAAATGAATAACAAATGCTGAAAATTTGAATTACTAGATAGTAAGATTTATTTTAAAGCTATGGCAATCAGGACGCCTGGGTGGCTCAGTCAGTTAAGCATCTGTCTTCTGCTCAGGTCATGATCTCAGGGTCCTGGGATCGAGTCCCACCTCGGGCTCCTTGCTCAGCAGGGAGCCTGCTTCTCCTTCTACCTACTGCTCCCGCTGCTTGTGCTCTCTCTCTCTCTGACAAATAAATAAATAAAATCTTTTTAAAAAAATAAAGTATGGCAGTCAAGACAGTGTGGTATTGAAATAATAAATACATAGAACAATGGAGCAGAGAGCATAGAAACAGACTCATGTATACATCCATTTTGTGACAAAAGTGCTATTGCAATGAGAGAAAAGATTATTTTCATTTTTTACATTTTTTTTCTATTTCAAGTTTTTATTTAAATTCCAGTTAGTTAACATACAGTGTAATATTAGCTTCAGGTGTAGAATTCAGTGATTCATCACTTACATATAACAGCCTGTGCTCATCAGAAGTGCCCTCCTTAATCCCCATCACCCATCTAGCCTATACCCTCCGCCCACCTCCCCAAGACTTTTTTTAAATAAAAGGTTCTGAATTAATTGCCTATTCATAAGATAATGAAACTTGATCACATACTCACAGCATATATCAAAATATGAAAAGTAAAACTACAGAACTTCTAATAGCTAATACAGGAGAATATCATCATACTTTAGGGGTAGGCCAGGGCTTCTTAAATAGTATGTAAAACAGTGAAGGAAAGAGTGATACATTGGACTTCATCCAAATTACCAATTTTTGATGGAGTTCAGAAGACATGTGAATATATTTAACAAAAGACTCATTTCCTTTATGTATATAAATTCTACAAACTAATAGGAAAAAGACATTAAAATGAGCATAAAATCTGAACAGACACCTGACAAAAAAAATCCATACATAAAATATATGTGTGAAAAGATGCTTTAGTATCATTACTTATCAGGGAAAAGCAAAATTTAAAAACCCTATGAGATACCACTACAAGTCTACCAGAATGGTGAAAATTTAAAAATATATATATATTCCAAATGTTGGCAATAATGTAGAGTATCTGGAAATTTCATACACTGCTTTAAAAGTCATTTGTGACAACAATGTCTGGCAGCATCTGGTAAAGCCGAACTTACATATATCCTATGACTCACCCATTCTACTCTAGATGTATATCCAATAGAAATGAACACACATCTGCACCAAGAGTCAAAAACATTCATATCAGCATGATCCATAATGGCCTAGAACTAGAAATGACTCAAATATCCACCAAAATTAGAATAGATAAGTAAACTGTGGTGTACTCATACAGTGGAATACAATATGGCATGGGAAAATAATGGATTTCTAGACATGTAACAACAAAGATAAATCTCATAAATAGTGTTCAATGATGAAATTCAGACACTGAAATTCTTAGCTTAGATGCTGGTGGTGACAGCTGAGGGCATGAGGGTGCTGGTAATGTAATATTTGGATCTGTATGATACATGTGACCACTGTAAAAATTTGTGCAGCTATATACTTAATATTTGTGCACTTTAGAATACGAATGTATGTTTTGCTTCAACAAAAAAAAAGTAAAAAAGTACTTTTGGAACTGTATTTTACATTTTTAAAGCAGGATTGTGAAAAAAGAAAGTTCTATATCTAGTTCTTACAGAGAAGGATTCTTTTGTATACTCTGCTTTGTTTTTGTTACTTAAAAGACCATTTTGAGAAATTATGACTATTTATAATTTAGTAAATTATCAGTCATGTAAATAAGTCTATTTTAGTTTTATAGTAGCAAAATAAATCAAATGCTGTATTTAAGAAAGTCAGAGAAATATCTCAAGGGAAACAATAACTACTAAATAGTGGCTTCCCTAGCTAATGCATTTCCCAAAATACGTTCTTCATAACCAAGGGAATAATTACTCATGCTGAATTTTTCTTTAAATTCCACGAGTGTAATTGAATTGTAATTAAAGGTCCATTTTTTTTAATCCCTCTTAAAACACTTTCTGGAAATGAAAGAACATTTTCTGCATGAAAATAGCAACCAAGCATTATTAGTGTTTTGACTGAAATAATTTTAAGTGTTATGGAGTTTCATCCAGAAAGAATTTACCAAGGTATCTTAGGTTTAAATTATAAAAGGGGGAAACCAATGCTTTCAATTTAGAATCCAACAGAAAATTATGAGCTATAAATTAAGAACAAAAATCTCTCAAGCTCCTCATCTTAAACAGCCATCACAGAGTTCCAGCTCTGAAACATTGCATTAAAAGAACTTTATCCCCCAAATTACTTAAAACAACTTTTGCTGTTTGTTTTAACAGAAGCTTCTCTTTACCCAGACAAATGTTCAGAATCAAGTTTCCTTTGAAAAATAATGACTTAAAATAGAAGGAAATTTTTTCATTGCTCTCAAAATTGAAGTGAAAAGGTGTTAGAGGTTTTATGAAACCACTTCTAAAGTTACTCCATTCTTGGTCAAAATTGCAGGTACGACTTGTAATCAGACTGAATTTAATTTGATTCAGAGTGATTTAATTTGGAGGTGCACAGTCACTTTCTTTTGGAGTTTCCACAATTTTAAATAATGATAGTATCTGAGGAAGGAGATTTAAATATACTTGCTTTGATGGAGAGATAATCTATTATGTGATATGCTACTTCTTACTTTAAAATGAGATCCTGATAAATTCATTCAGCTTCTAAATCACAGGTTTTCTATAATTCTCAAGGATTCCTTCAAAACTACATTTTCAGTAATGTTTAACATGGTAAGCAAGGAAAAATAATCCCTCGTGATTATAAATGAAAACAATAGATAGAAAATATCTTTTAACTTAATATATTGATTCTTTATAGATAATAAACAAGAGATAGAAATATTTTTTCTTAATAAGCTAGTTAATCAATGGAAATTACATATCCACTGGAGTCAGCTAAAAAATGTTTTAACTACTATATAGGAATTTTTTTAAGGATTTTTTTTTTTATGATATAACATTTCAAGATGTGATCATTTAAAATACTGGTATTTCCTGATTATTTCATTTCACTTGTCAATTCTAGAAAGAAATTATATGAAAGATGTGTTTTTAATATGTGCATCTTTGATTTCCAAAGATAAAGGAATATACTTAAAAATTATTATTTACTCAGTAAATATGGTCTTTTGCAAAGTTGTGTAAGTATTGTGTGTATGTGTACATATGGGTACATGTATAGGGTGGAAGGGAATGGGAGGTGATGAGGAACTGGATCCTTATTCTACAACTGTTTTTTCCCCAGTTGGCAAGAACTCTTCACTAAGCTAAAGCATGGTGCTGCAATTTCTCCTGTGTGGTCTCCTAGTTTTTCTGCTAGTTGTTTTGTTTTGTTTTGTTGAGGGATACTTCCTCTTTCTTGTTGCTTAAATATGATCAGTGTCAAGCGGGGATATCAGACCAGTGATGCCCAATTTTCACAAAAGTGTGTTGTTAGTTTGTTGTCATGAGTCCAGAGGTCTTCACTGATATCTGATGTTCTACACAGAATTTCTCCAAATTAACATGGCAATTTCTCTGCTTTTCTTTAATGGCATTAGTTCATTTATTTTATTTTATTTTTTTATTATTTACTGGACAGAGAGAAGGAATACAAGCAGGGGGAGTGGGAGAGGGAGAAGCAGGCTTCCAGCCAAGCAGGGAGCTGGATGCAGGGCTTGATCCCAGGACCCTGGGACCATGACCTGAGCCGAAGGCAGATGCTTAATGACTGAGCCACCCAGGCACCCCATTTATTTTAAATTATAATTACTTATTTACTTGTCTTATTTCTTCTCACATATTGGAAAATCTTAGAAGATAATATTTATACTAGAAGCAATATTAAAAATCCCTGGAAAGCAGTTTCTCTTCTTCATTCACCCTTCAGTAGCCAGCCCAGTGCCCAGCACATATTAAAGATTTTATTTATTTTTCAACAGAGAGAGACAGCGAGAGAGGGAACACAAGCAAGGGGGAGTGGGAGAGGAAGAAGCAGGCTTCCTGTTGAGTGGGAGCCCGATGTGGGACTCGATCCCAGGAACCTGGGATCATGACCAGAGAGAAGGCAAACACTTAACGACTGAGCCACCCAGGCGCCCGCCCAGCACATAATGAATGACATATCTATCATCTATCTATCATTATCTATCTATCATCTATCTATCATCTGTCTATTATCTATCATCTATCCAAATACCAATCCAGACATTTCAATTCACAAGGAAGGGGTGCTTCAAATGTTCACTTATAAGTTGATTTTTAGGAATCTGATTATTATTTTTCCAAGATGGCTTTATCCATTATCTGAAATACTTCCGATTACAAAAAAAAAAAGTAAAAACAATATTACTGCAGAAATAATGATGAAAGTATGGAGAAATAAAATTGAATAAGAAATTGTACTTAATCCAGAGCAGTGTATTTGAGAAATTTATGTTTAATCTATAAATAATGAAAAGCTGAAGGAGTTTTTGAAGATTTCTCAGCATTATGTTTTTAGAGGTTAATGGAATCAGCCCTTCATTGTTTCTAATTCAACTTCAAAGTTTTTAAGTTCTTCTTTGTTCTATGTAGTGAATTCTTATTGTTCTGTTCTCCTGCTCTGATGAATTTTAGCTGTGTAACTTAGGAAATGTTACTTAACCCCTCTATGCCTCAGTATGCTCATTTAAAAAAAAATGGGGATAATAGTAGTAACTATCTCAGTGGGTTAATGTGATGATTAAATGAAGTAACAGATAAAAAGCACTTAGAGTAGCATTTGGCATGTATGAATTCTCCTTAAATGTTATTATTATTGTTATTATTCATTGTCTCTTTCTGAATGCTCTTATATTAGGTATCTCTTTAACTTAGTTAACACACTCCATCTTATTGTCTAGTTATTTATGTAATACTCCATTTACCTTACAAGCTTTTAATCTCTCTGCAGGCAGAAGGTAACTTCTGTTACATGAAATGTAAAGCCTGATACAGCATCTGCACTCAATAAATATTTATTTCAATAAATAGCTGTCATTTCAAAATAAAACAAAAAATAGCAGAAGGACATATATAGTTTTCTTAGGGAATTATGGAAGTGTGGTCTGATGGTTAATTTTATGTGTCAATTTGACTGGGCTAAGGGATGCCCAGATAATTGGTAAAACATTTCTGGGTGTATAGGTGGGGGATTAGCATTTGAATCAGTAGACTGAGTAAAGAACTTTGCCCTCACCAATGTGAGCGGGTATCATCTGATCCATTGAGGGCCTGAATAGAACAAAAAGTCATAGGAAGGACACATTTGCTCTGTCTTTTTGAGCTGAGACATCCATCTTCTCCTGCCCTTGGACATTGGCACTCCAGGTTCTCAGGCTTTCCGATTCAGACCAGGATCTGCACCATCAGCACCCTGATTTTCAAGTCTTCAGACTAGGACTAAATTACACCACTTCCGCCTCCTGGTTCTCCAGTTTGCCGATGGCAGATTATGGGGCTTCTCATCTTCCATAATTATGTAAGCCAATTTCTATAATAAATCTCCTCTTCTATCTATTATCTATCTATCTATCATCTATCTATCTATCTATCATCTATCATCTATCTATCATCATCTATCATCTCTCTATCATCTATCTATCTATCATCTATCTATTCAATTGGTTCTATTTCTCTGGAGAACCCTGACCAATACATGTGAGTACCTCTGCGTGAAGGCCTGTCTGTGGAAGAATTTGTTGAGCTATGAAAAATAAAGAAAGACCTAGGGGTCAATATCACAGATGGGCTAATGTTTAGCTGCGGTCACTGACAGTCAGACAAGATATTTTCGGGAAGAAAGAGAAGCAGTGTACATTTGCTGTAAGTATGTATGGAAGTATTTGTGCATACATGGATGCCACTTCCTAATTTATATTTGTACCTATAATCTAAAAATTCCAGATGCCTCCAACCTATGAGCATTAATAAGGTTATATGGATGCCACTTTCCTCCCACAGGAATGTGGGCCCTTTCCAAAACCTCCTGTAGGTCTTCAGGGGACTTCTCCAGCTTTGGGGTCCTCACCAATGACCCAGTGTCATCCTGCCACCTCTGCCTGCTCCGGCGAGATCTCTCCCCACAGCCAGGCTGTCAGGAGGCACCTGAGCATAAGCTGTATAGTACTGAGGTCCGTGGGCTCAAGGAGGCAGACATTGGCCTTCCCTAACTTCATGTTGGCACACATTCCCTAGACCCTCAGGCCCTACTCTGTAGCCTCAGTTTCAGAGTTGTTCACTCATATAATTCCTCAAACTTTTTGTCTTGAAACTCTTATAAAGGCTTAAAATCTGCCTGTCAGGCTGGTTGCAGGTAAGAGAATAAAAGCCAACTCTTCCCTTTTGTTGTTCTCATTCCTGTTCCCTTCAGAGTTTCTGCCCCCCACATTTCTCTCTCTTCTTCTAGGTAAAAACAAAACTCCATGCATATTGGAAGTCAAATGGATCCCTGGCAAGGAGGCAGTGCTTACTTCCTGGGTGCCCAAAGCACCCAGACCACAGCTCCTGCTCACAAGCCAAGGCATTCTGTTGCAAATTCTATACTGTAGTTTGAAAAGCACCACAATAATACTAATTTTTAAAGCAAACATAACAAATTCTTTCTCCCACATGAAATGTTCTCTACTTATTGCTCCCATTTCCCCTATTTTCTTATAAGCTTAAAATGGAACATGAGAAATAGTAATGGTATCTTCCTCTTAAAATACCTAGTATAAGGATGTTTATGGATTGGATTGAAAGAGATTGGCTATAAGCCAAATGTATTGCTTATTTGCTTATTCTGGCATATGGTACTGAAAAATACTCTAAACTCAACACAGGGCATGTTTCTATGAATCCACCACTAGCATTTTCTTTAAATAAACAAAACAAATAGATAAAATAAACATTTTCCTATAAAATTGTATTTGAAGTGTTAACTTATACTAGGTTTTGGTGACTTAGGGTACTTTGTGACAAAGATCAGGGGAAACTTCCTCCTTCTTCCCATCCCCCAATTAATTAATAGGTTATATTTTATATTTATATTGTAATTATATTTAATTGTAATTATAATTATATTTTATTAGAGACAGGTGTATCAGAAAGGATTTTCAGTGAAATCCTTTTATTGTATACTTAAGATATTTTTAAATAATAATAATGTATTACCAGCCCTGGTTACTTGGCCCTTACCAGGTGAGGGGGAGTTGTCTTCTTGAACTATCTCAAAGTTCCTAGAATAACTGGACACTCACCTTAATATCATCCCATCTTGGTGGAGTGGACAAAGAGTCTTGTCTACCATGAAGCTCTGTGAACAGAACCCGGACACTTTTTGTCAATTGTGAGATAACCTTTTTTTAGACCCAAAATACTTGGAGTTATGATAAAAATTTTAACTCTCATTGAAGAACTGATTGTCTATGGGACAATTCAGAATTTCCATGGAACATCCATTCTAGGTGATAGTAAAGGAAATCCAGTAGAAATAATATGTATGATTTCAGTTTAAATGTAAAATAGAAGCTAAGTGGTATCTTTGCACTTTTATAAAAATTCTTTGGAATTTTGATTCTAGAACGATGGTGTAAAGCAAAGCAAATCAGACTTACTCTTTTGCACAAAGCATCATTTAATTGAGGCCCCTAAAGAGTGACACACTAGAAATAATTCTAAACCTTATTCCAAATAATTCCAAGCCTTATGGCTGCTCTAGGCCTGCCTTAACAAAGCTTAGAACCAAGGTTTGACAGGTTCATGGTGAACCATCAATAAATTAACTTCTTCCAGAACAAAATAGCATTCTTTAAAGGTAGACAGCCTAATCCAGATTTACTACAAGTAGCATGGCAATGCCCAACAATCAATCCTGAATCCTGGCTATTGTGAATAACATATTGTAGAAATTGGAGATTCTGCTGTGTTTCTCAGAGTATTGATTCCTTTTTGCTTTATCAGAAAGTTAGCATAGATAGACTCAAAGTCCATACTCTGACTCCCCTACAATGACCAATTGCTGAAATCTCTACATTTTTTAGCTGGTCTGTTTGGAGTGTTTCTGGTTATGGATAATTTAGGAATTTGGAGTGGAATTTATACACAGAACTTGAGGATCCCCATCCCAGGTTCTCTCCTTTCTATATTCTCTTTCTCACTTTACAGTTGCCTTGATTCCCCTGAATTCTGTCTTCTGACTCTTCATATGAATAAGACTATGAATTTTTACTCAAATTTTATCTACATCATGTGCTCACTACAGCACTTTAAGCTAAAAGTGCATTTAGCAACTCATGAAATACATGGTCAATACAGTTGACCCTTGAACAATGTGGGACTTAGGCATGCTGACCATCATGCACTCAAAAATTCAAACTTTTAACTCCCCCAAACCTTAATTCCTAATAGCCCACTGTAGACTGGAAGCCTTACCGATAACATAAAGTGTTAACACATACTTTGTACTTTATATGTACTATATATGGTATTCTTACAATAAAATAAGCTAGAGAAAATAAAATGTTATTAAGAAAATCATAAGGGAGGGTCCCTGGGTAGCTCAGTTGTTAAGTGTCTGCCTTCGGCTCAGGCCATGATCCCGGGGTCCTGGGATCGAGCCCCGCATCGGGCTCCCTGCTCAGTGGGAAGCCTGCTTCTCCCTCTCCCACTCCCCCTGCTTGTGTTCCCTCTCTCACTGTGTCTCTCTCTGTCAAATAAATAAATAAAAAATCTTAAAAAAAAAAAAGAAAATCATTAAGGAAGAAAAAATGCATTTACAGTATTGAACTGTCTTTACTGAAAAAAATCCATGTATTAAGTATACCCACACAGTTCAAACCTGTGTTGTTCAAGGGTCAACTGTATAGAATATCAATTGTATTTGTGTAGACCAGTAACAAACAACTAGAAGATTAAATTTTTAAATGTTAGTTGTAATAGCATCCTAAAACATAAAACATGAAATAAATTTTTAAAAAATATATGGAAGACTTCCATGAGAACTATAAAACATTGTTGAGAGAAATTAAATTAACATTTAAATAAATGTAGAAATATATGCTATATCAAGATGCCTGGGTGGCTCAGTCGGTTAAGCATCTGCCTTAGGCTAAGGTCATGATCCCAGGGTCCTGGGATCGAGTCCCATATTGGGCTCTCTGCTCATCTGGGAGTCTGCTTCTCCCTCTCTCTCTCCTTCTGCCACTCCCCCTGCTTGTGCTCTCTCTCTCTGACAATTAAATAAAATCTTTAAAAAAGAGAGAAATGTATACTATATTATGAGCTTTTGTTAATTCTCCTTAAAATCATTTACATATTTACTCTTAAGCCAAGAGAAATCCAAACTAGATTTTTTGGGCATGTGAAAATAGATAAATTGATTCTAAAATTTATATGTAAATGTAAAGAACATAGAATGGCCAAAACAATCTTGAAAAAGAACAAAGTTGGAGGACTGGCATTGTTTGATTTCATGACTTAAAGCTACAGTAATCAGGATATTATAATGAAGGCAAATAGCTCATTGGAACAGAATAGAGTAGAGGAATATCCTACATATATACAGCTAATAGATTTTCAATAAAGGTATTGAAGCAATTCAATTGGGAAAGGAAAGTGCTTTTTGTGCTGAATCAACTGGATGTCCGTCTAGAAAAAAAAAAATCAGTGCTGACAAGTATTTCACAACATGCACAAAAATTGATTGTGATAAATCATAGACCTAAATGTAAAGTTAAAACCACAAAGCTACTAGTCTGAAATGGGAAAATATATTTGCAACTTTGGGTTTGGCAAAGATTTCTTAATCAGGACTTAAAAGAAAACCAATGATTAAATGAACTTCATCAATATTTTTTTTTATGAACTTCATCAATATTAAAGCTCATTAAAAGTTGCCCTTAAAGGGGCACCTGGGTGGCTCAGTCGGTTAGTGTGGGACTCTTGATTTCGGTTCAGGTCATGATCTTAAGGTCATGAGATGGAGCCCTGAGTCGGGCTCAGAAGAGAGTCTGCTTGAGACTCTCTCCATTTCCCTCTCTCTTTGTCCCTCCCTGTGCTTTCACTTGATCTCTCTCTCTCTAAAATAGATAAGTCTTTAAAAAACCCCACAAAACTTGCCCTTACAAAAAGGAGTAAAGCTATAGACTAGTAGAAAATATTTAAAGTGCATATATCTGAAAAAGATTTGTAATCAGAATATGTAAAGAATTTATATTACTCCAGGACAGATAATAAAGACCACCCAATTAAAAAGTGGGCAGACTGAAATATGCATCACAAAGTAAGGGTGATTTAAAAAATTTCAACCTCATTTATTCACCCAGGAAATAAAAATTAAATCCTTGGGAGACACTTCTTTATAGCCACAGGATGCTAAAATTAAAAAAATATTAAGAATATCAAATACTATCAAGGACAAGAACAAATGGTACTCTCATACATTGCTGTTTAGAGTGTAAAATGGCACAACCACTTTATGTAACTACTTAGCAGTTACTCATCAGTTAAATATATGCAGGAATTCCTGTAATCCAGCAATTCCACTCTCAGGTTTTTACCCGAGAGAAATGAAAACATGTGTCTCTAAAAAGGATAGCTTCATTCTAATAACTAAAACCTTGAAACACAAAAATGTCTACCAATAGAAGAATAGATTATTAAAGAGTAGTATATTCATGCAATTGAATGTTACAGAACAATAAAATAAATGGACAAACAAAAATGAATGAATATGCAAACAATGTAAATAAATCTCAAAAATGTTATACTGGGTCAAGGAATCTAGGCACAAAAAGAATACATACATTTACTTAAAGTTCAAAAATAGGCACAATCTGTGGTGATGGAAATCAGGACAAGTGGTTGTCCCTGGGATTGACCAGCAAAGGGCCTGAGGGAACTGCCTGGGGTTGTGCAATTTTTTTTTAATCTTGCTTAAAGTATAGATTAATAGTTGTATTTATTTCTCAAAACTCATGGACTGCACATTTCACTGTAGGTAAATGATAACAACAACAAAAAATAACACTGGCTAAAATGGCTAAACAATGGCTAAAACTGAAAGCAATAGGCACACATTTAAACTATATGTAGAAACTTGATATTTAATCTAATAAATTCAAAAAATTGTTGCCTCATGATTGTTTATTTTCTTACCTTCAAAGAAGGCATGTAGAAAGAAAGGATACAATTTTTCTAAGAATCTACCTAACATAGGTTTTTTTTTCCAAGTTGGAAATATATATATATATATATAAGACTTATTTGTATCTAAATTTAATTTGTCAGCTAGTATTAATAAAAAAGAATCAAATTTGCAATAAATTCAGAGCTGTTACACAGAAGATAATTCTTTAAATACTTTAGATTTTTCAGTAAATTGTAAATTAGGTCAATTTATAATTAAACAGGCATAGGTACTGTATGCAATATATTTTAATAATTTAAAGGGCTTTTTTCTTAAATGATGTGTATGATAAAAATCTGTCCATTTTAATTTTGGAAAATTTGTTTTATTGTTCTGTAATTTTAATGAGCTTTCTCATCATGTACTAATTATTGATAAAGGTAATTTTGGATATCTGCGAGCAAATTTAGGAGTAATATAATTTATTTATTTTCTGTATATGAGTGGTTGAAGAAGTATATTATTTCCTTGAGTTAGCAGGCAGATGGAACTGTAACTGCTGCCAATGTTTATCCAGAATTATTTTTTTTTGATAAGAAAAACATCACATGTATTTTATGGAGCTAGTTATTCTTTGCATAGTTTTTGCCAGCTCCACAGATGTGACTGAGCTGATGACAGTTTTCCCAGGCTAAGTTCCTGGGACACAGGTGAAAGCCAATGAAAATTAGATCATGTATCTGAGGTATGCTATAGCTTATTTGGAACCTAACCTGCATGTTATTAATGAATTTTTAAATCGTCTTATAAAAAGGAATTTATGAGAGCTAAACAATTTACAAGTTTGGTAACTGATTGATGTTAAATGTTTATCCTTTCAAGTTTCATTCAGCAAATATACAAATATGGATAAAATGGTGATGTGTTCACTTAAGATATGTGTAGTCTGGGGGGGAGACATTTTTTTTTTGACTGGGGACATTTATTGACTGACTATTATGTGCCAGGCACTGAGAATACAAAGACATAACCGTAGCAAATGATATATTTTCACTTCAGTGGGCTCTCAACTTGAATGACACTAACCTGACAGATATTATAATAGAGTACAGAGTACTATGAAGGAAATAAGCACAAAGGTGCATATATGCAAGGAATCTAAACTAGATTATGGTCGTGAGTTTCATGGGGATTTTTAGAGAGGTATAACATCTTACACGACCTCTGGAAAAAATACAGATGCGTAGGAATTTAGGAAGTAGAAATGAAGGGTGGAAACATTTCAAGCAGAGTGAAAAAAATCATTGTAAAATTATGAAGACATGAAAGGAAACTAGACGTAGTCAGGAAGTGGTAAAGAGTGTCACCGTGACTGGAATAGGGGGTACTCGGAAGAGATGTAAAGGGATTGAGGCCAGCTGCTAGGTGGGGACCTTAAGGGTATATTGCATGTCATGCTACAAAGCTTTGATTTTATCCCTTAACGAGGATAGAGAAAGCTGAAGTCTACAAGCAGGGAGGGATATTATCAAACACAGTTTTTAGGTTGATAGTGTGAAAAATTACCTTGAGTAGAAAAAGACTGATGTTAGGATATACAGTTAAGAATCCATGGTGATAGGCCAAGTAAGGGATGATGGGGGACAAAGATGATAACAGGAGCAATGGAGAAGAGGTAGTCAAATCAGAATTACTAGTGGGTTACTAGTGGGTAGGATCAGTGGAACTTCATGATTAATTCGGTATGGTTGGTAAGGGAGTTGGAAAAGTCAAAGGTGGCTCCTGTCAGTTTGGGGTGACTGGATGCATAGTGATACCACTAAATAAGATACGAGGGTATGGGAAGAAAACTAAGTCTGACAGAGGAAATTCATTTTGTTAAGTTTGAGGTACCAGTAATAGAAGTTTTACAGATGACTATACAAATATTTTTTTCTATTAACAAACTGACACAGTTAGCATCTAATATTTCTGACTCTTCTTATCACTGCCAAGTTAAGGGCTGCTTTAATCCATTGTTATTAAAAGGCTACAAGGGACCCAAGAGAAGGTTGTGCAATCTTCTAGGTAAGTGCAAAGTTTATGGAAAAAACATGTTACTATATGAACATTTAGAAAAGTCACTCTTTTGCAGGCTCTTCTCTATAAATTCCAATTCCTCATAGACTCTTTTATTTGAACTTTTAATCTTTCCTGTTGCTTTTCTCTCATTCTTTTCCAAGTTCCTTATCCTTCTTTAGTTTCTGGACCTCAAACTGGATATAGTACTCTAATAAATGCCTGACCAATACTCAGCGGGACAATTGTTTCAGGGTCTTGCATGTTTTGTTCTTGTTAGTACATTCCTCTACCTTGCTGGTTTTTAAAATAAGAGCAGTGTGCTGACGCATGTTCGATGAAGGATTCAAATGACACCTCTTAGCCTTTTTGGCAAACCCATTCTTTGCCATCCTGAATTCATATCACATATTTGTTTTCCTCCCTTGATTGTCTTCCCACAAGTATTCATTCCTATTTAAATTTGTCAAGATCATTTTGGGTTTCAATTCAGTCTTCAAAAGAACTAGGTATCTTTCTCACTTTTGTGTGTTAATCCGATTCCAAAATGTAGTAGGTGTGATTTCTCAGCCACTCCAAGTCACTGATAAACAGATGGGGTATGAATCCTAACAACTAGGGTGAGATTCTAAAGGCTAGGTAGGTCATTTTCTGGAAGGAACCTTGGGGAAAGAACTTTACTCATTGTTCCCTTGTTGCATACCAAAGAATGAGAAAAAGGAATCAGATATAATCAAATGTCTTATGCTGTAAAAACAAAATAAAGAAAATGCTTGTCACATTACAGTGTTCAAAAACATTTGTTTCCTTCTATTTCTATACCTTGAATAAACAAGAAATGTTATTTAATCTTCACTAAGGAGAAATAGGTGTTCTTATAAGTCAGAAGTTAAAATACCTTGAATAACTAAATTTATAAATTATCAGAATAAAATTCATTTTGATCTATAGGTAAATTTATACCACTGAAAAGCAAACTGCGCTTCTCATTGTATAGGTAAACCAATAGGAAAATTATGTTGTAGCCAAAGTCATAGAAATATTATGTGACAACACATTAGAGGGATGTGTTCTTTTTAA
Source organism: Neomonachus schauinslandi (assembly GCF_002201575.2). Taxonomy (NCBI): domain Eukaryota; kingdom Metazoa; phylum Chordata; class Mammalia; order Carnivora; family Phocidae; genus Neomonachus; species Neomonachus schauinslandi. The sequence continues at coordinate 116,171,414 of NC_058404.1, read as the reverse complement.
GAAAATATATACATATTTAAACTGTTTTAAGCATTTCTCAATGGCCTTCAAAATCATAACTCTAAATAGATATACAATATTTCCATAATTGACTATTATCTAGTTTTTTGACATTTAGCTGATTTCCAATTTTCTACAACTATAAAAAAATTGCACAGTAGACATTTCTGAAAGGGCTAGGTGTTATGGCCCCATGGGATAATTTATTATATTGAATAAAAGACATATTTATCCTATTTAATAACAAATTTGCTAGTCCTGCTTTCTTGTACATAAGAATTAAAGTATATATTGATATATCTCAGATGAAAATTTTGTAATTAAATATTATCTTTTCCACAAAATCTTCTATAAGCACATAAAAAGATCACTCATGAGTACCTATTATGTCCTAGATACTGTGCAGAGTGTCAAGGACACAAATTTGCATAAGAAATAGCCATCACCTTTGAGGCACATACAGTCTTGTAGGATGACGTACATATGTTAACAGATGTTGAGATAAAATATGATGCGTGTTATAATAGGAAATGTGCAAGGGTTATGGGACCATCTTTGTGAACCTTTTTCATGCTTGTCTTGAAAAGTCCATGCAAGGCTCAACTTACACTTTCACTGCCCAGAGTACCCAAACACAAATACTAATGCTCACTAAGCTCCTGGTTATCTTCCCTCTCTTTTATTTTTTTCAAAAAGCCATTATTAAAACAATGGTCATGCACTATGTACAGTACTCAGAATATAAAAAGAAACAGATCGGGCATAGTTTCTGTCCTCATGATCTTTACGTTGGTGTGGGAGAGTAAAACAACTAAACAAATAATTATGATATAAGAAGGCGGAGGACAAACCAGGAAGCACAGGTCCCTGTTCTTGCTTCCAGAAGACCAGTTCTACTTTTATCTGCTTCAGAGATAAAATTTTGATATTTTGTTTATGATTTCATTAAAAAGCACATACATACACACATCGCTCTTTTGCTTAAATATAAGTTTGAGAACTAGTCTATTGGACTATTTAATTTATTTACAAATACATTTACATGATAGCTACCCTTGTGGGGAGCATAGCGTTACCTATATAGATGTTGAATCACTATGTACACCTGAAACTAATAGAACATGTGTCAACTAGACTCAAATAGAAAAAAATAAAATAAAATAATAAAAAAATAAATATGGTAAAAACCTGAGTATATTTTTCAGTGTTAGCAGAGACCCCCAATCTATTTAATTGAAGTATTGCACAAATTTGCTGATGTTATATTTTGAGTTTCATTTCCCTTCCACTTTGGCATTTAAATTTCAGTCATTCAAAGAAAGCCAAACTTGTTAACAATTGTTGCCCAACGGTTTCCACATGGTAGTGGTGCTTTGGCAGTTTTGCCCAAAGGTCTCAACAACTCAGCCACAGACACAATCGTGGCATCACTTGCAGATCTGTCTTAGTACCACCTGTTTGGTGTGGTTCAGACGGCGGTGCCAATTCTTGGGCCCACCCTAGGTCCTGTGTTCTGATTTCTAAGCTTTGCTCCACGCTGTGCTAGTTTCAGAGCACAAAAAGATGAAAAGACAGAATTGATTATTTTCATTAGGTAACCACACATCAAAAACATTATGCAGTTTATTTGCTGAAGTTTCCTTGTTTTAATTCTATATAGAGATGACCCAAACATTTAAATGTGGACTTTAATCAGCACCATGAATTGGGTTTGAATCAAAGATGTAGGCATACTGTAGGCATACTCTGAGATTAAGATGACTTATATATACCATTGTACTATTGTTAGGAAAAAGTACCTCCCATCATCCTCAGGTAAATCGATAATACAGTTAATTGTCTAATTAACTTCTTAATAGATTTTTAAAATCTTTCTTCTTTTTATTTAATATCATGATTTGTTTCTCTTTTTTTAGATTTATTTATTTATTTTAGAGAGAGAAAGAGAGCACAAGCGGGAGGCGCAGAGAGAGAGGGAGAGAGAATCCCAGGCAGACTCTGTGCTGAGCATGGGGCCCAACGGGGCATGGTCTCACGACCCAGACTGAGATCACGACTCTGAGATCATGACCCTGAGATTACGACCTGAGCTGGAAACCAAGAGTCTGTCGCTCAGCCCACTACACCATCCAGGCGCCCCATTCCCTTTGCCCTTCTACTCCCCCCCATCTAAAGCCAGTAATTTCTTTGTATTGAGAATGAAATTGCTCAGGTTCCTTTGCAGAAGATATCTATCTATTGACTTTTGTCCATTTGTTCTGCAACGTTTATTAAAATAAATCAAACAATGGACCCTGTGCTCTTGGCCCTGCCTCAGTTGCTTGGAGCAGCTTGCAGACTTGGAATTTGTTCTGTGAGCAGCCATCAGGAGAGGGCTGGCCACGAAGGGCATCTCCCTGTGACTCCTTATCCCAAACTCATAGAACTCTCAATGATACGAAGGTTTATACTTCAAAATACTTTGCAACTGTGAATTGGTTAATCACATCTTCATCCCCAAGGGCTCTGAGTAACTTAAAGTTTTGTTTTCCTTTTGTAGTTTGTGGTATTCATTATAGCACTATTTATTTTGAGCTCCTGATCTTCGTTTTATTTGGCGATATTTCTCTTGGATGTGTTTGTAGTTATTTTTTTTTCCCCTAATTTTGTTGGATGCCCAAGGGGCTTGGGACACGGCTCCCTATAAATTAATCTAAAAATGAACTATATTTGTATTCTTTGCCATCTGCCAGAATGCCATTTGGAAGCTTCTCTTGGAATATGAGTCTCCCAAATACTCACCACAGTGGAATTCAGGTGCAAAGTAAATACAGCAGTTCTAGTATCAGCATCCATTTAGCTGGGGGGTGGGGGGAAGTGGGGAATTTTTATGTCCATTATTATTGCAAACAGATTGTTCACTATACGCTGTTTGAAACAGACAGGGAGGGAGTGATTTAAGAATCTGTATTTTAAGTAATCAAGTAACTTGCACACCCACAGTTTGCCTTCAAGTTTCTGAAACCATAGCCAAAACAGAAAGGAAATCTTTGCCCAGCCAGAAAGCAGTCCAAGGTGCAATAGGTGGTATTCTCTTTTCTAATTCACCCAGATCTTTCACTTGGTGGTCTGCACCTACACAAACATTGTGGGAAGATGGCTTCTTGGTGAGCGCCGTGGCTACTTAAAAGCAATGAAAAGAAAACAGAACAAAACTTACTTTACCACTGCAAGTGATATATATATTTTTAGCACTAATCGGTGGTATAAAGATGACCAGATGGCCTCTGGATCTCTCAGCATGGTCAGGTCATAGTGAGTGTACCCCGCCCCCCAAATCCTTCCCTGCTTGTAGTGTGGATCTGGCCGTAGCTGCATTTCCACATCTGCTGTGTTCACACCCATGATCTGTGTGCAACAAATAGCTCTTCCAGTTTCTGGGCCTGGATTTTAAATGTGTGTTGTAAGCTAAAAGGAGGCCTTGTTCCAGCTGGCAACGGTGGGTGAATTGCCAATGCAGAATTTCATCTGAACTGGGACTAACATTATCCGAAGCACATTTATGTTGGTGCGGGAAGACCGGCGTCACAACAGATAAATTGAAAGATTGTTTCATGATGGATTATACAAGACACTGTTTTTCCAAAAAATGTTTTCTATCACACAAAGGCCAGAGATCACATAACTCCTGTTCAGGACCATCCATCAAACAGGTTTACTCTCACCAAAAGGCTAAATTGCCAAAAAATGGAGTGTTGGAAGGGCTTCAGCATTTGGGATTATATGTAATACTTATCATAATCCATTGACACTGAAGATGGCTGAGTGCCCCGCACCTCAGACTGAGATCTTGTTTTATTGAAATCAGGTATAAAGACACCAGAATGAGTTGACCGAATTCAACCAATAGTTGTTTAATGGCCATCTCAGAATAGAAAGCTCTTTTAAAAGGTGATTTGGGGATAAATGAAAGAAAGAAGTGATTCAACCTTCAGGTACTTAGATTTGGCTGAATAACGATATTGACAGTGATATATATGAAACACAGTTAAATATGTTTGCATAATAAGCTCAGGGCCATGTGGTAGTTGTGGCAATGGTGGAAACTCGAAAATGCAAACTTTTATCAGAGCTGGTGGGAGCTTAATTAGAGGGTCCTGTTATTTTTTTGTGTATTCTCAGTTATTAATAATGATACACTATAATTATAATGTTACTAAGCACTAAAATAAACTAGTCAGTAATGTTACTAAGTCCACCACAAGCCGATATAAACAGTTGACACAATAATTTGGAAAGAAAGAAGAAAATAGGGTTGCCTCAATTACAAAGCTAACATGTAATGATAGCCTTGGAAGCAACATATGCTTAATTTGACGTGTTCAAAACAATGTTTTTCCCCCATATTCTGTTCAACTTTTTCAATGACTGTGAAAATTTTATCTACATATATGCATATTCTAACAGACATTATAGACAAAATTAATAAATATGAGTTGGTTTATTTGCTGAAATTACAAAAGGCAAATTTTAAAGAGGGCCAATTCACAAGCTAGGATGGCATTTTATTTTATCAGGTTGACTAAATTGAGAAGTAGGAAACACAAATGATGACTGCAAAAGAATGTTCATAGCCCTGACAGACCAAAATACAAATTCTCTCACTAAATTGCATAAATATCCTGGTGTAATCCACTTACCAACACCATTTTAAGTAGTCTCAAATGCTCTATTCCAAATCAGCTAGAGTTTCACCTTTATGTAAATATACTTGGGGGCTCAAGCGCAGATTATCAAAATTACTTTCAATGATGAAGAATAAATAATTATTACAGTTGCAAAATGTCATCTGGTTTGACAACGAGGTGTTTTTGGCTTGTTTGCTTCTAGATACCTGTCTAGTTTTTTTCTGACCTTGTGCTTGAGGTTTGCTTTAATTAATGGAAATTTAAATGATTGAACTATCTAAATACCCTCAATAAATATGTAAAGGAAACTACTAACTATTTTCTTTTAAAAATTTCAATTCTTTATATTGAATGATTTTAATACCAAGAACCAGATTATCCCCAGAGCCTACCAAAAACCCTGAGACCTTCTGTCTCAAACAGGCAAAGCCTCATTTTCCATTCCCATCTTCTGGTTTCCACTGATGGAGAGAGATCTTATTTCAAGATTTTGGGACATTCTGTATGACTCAACCTGGGGGATTTAAGGCAAGATAAAGGGAGTCTCTATCATTAATAAATCAATTCATTAGTGGCTTCAGGATCTTAGAGGACCATTTTTAATACCTAGCTTTAGAAATCATGAGGGTCTCACAAATTCCAACTTTTCCCTTAATTCATTTTCTGTAACTTTCACCACATTTTCATTTTGGGACTAAGTGACTTAGAAGACAACTGTGGCATAAATAGAATGTCACTGGACTGAAACATTGAAGACCTGGGTTCTAGCTCCAGTTCCCTCACTTAAAAGCTGCTTGTTCTTGGGCAGGTCTCTGAACCTCTCTGTGACTCAATTTTACCATATAAAGCAAAAACATTACTACCTACTCTATATGACTATTGCAAGGGCTAAATATGTACAGTGTTCAAAATGAAGTGCTAGGGAAATACTGGATCTTATTTTCTTTGTAGAATGATTGGCAAATAAAACAATATAACTCCAGTTAAAACTAAAGCAATAGGGCGCCTGGGTGGCTCAGATGGTTAAGCGTCGGCCTTTGGCTCAGGTCATGATCCCAGGGTCCTGGGATCGAATCCCGCATCGGGCTCTCTGCTCCTTGGGAGCCTGCTTCTCCCTCTGCCTCTCTCTCTCTCTGTCTCTCATGAATAAATAAATAAAATCTTTAAAAAAAAAAAAAAGCCAAAAACAAAAAACAAAAAAACTAAAGCAATAGGCAGATACATTTTTTTTAACATCTACCATAAATATTTAGTCGATATATCAAAATCTAGTTCCTATTTAAATCTTGAGATTGGTATTCATGAGTCATTTCTTAAATGGAATCTGCTGCCCAAATTGAGACATACTATCTTCTCTCCTCAGATATTCTAATCTCCAACCTATTCTCTTGTAACTAGGGATAAAATTAGGACCCCAGAAAAATTTTAACAAAGACACTCAACTTTGTGTTCCTTAATCCACCTGCCACACCAGCCTTTAAGGCTAGAGTTGTTGAAGTGGGTCAGATGGAGGGAAATCGTAAGCCTCTCTATTTAACTGAGCTGTTCACACTCAATGGCTGGATGCTGGAGTTCTCTGAGGATGACTGAAATATTGGCATTAATATTCAACAATTGCGGTTTCCTCTTTGACTGTAAAATCTAGGCTAGACCTCCTAAGCTTCTAGACCACTTGGTGGTGTTTGATGGAGTGTTATATTTTTGAAATAAATCCTTGACTCTAGAAGCCAAGGAATGAAATTAGTCTTTCTTGGGTGTTGTGTTGGACTGAATTTGACAGAAAAACAGATAAAATAGGGGAATAAACATCTTGAGTGAAAGAAACAGCCTCCACTTTTGTAAAGGTTTACCTGTAACGGAACTGCTACACTCTTGCTATTATCTTGGTGAGAGCACATTATACACACCCCCTCTTTAGAGTGCACCCTGGCAATGTAATACACAGAATCCTGGGCTCTCACGTACCTCTTAAAAAGAATACATTTTGGAACAGTATCCTTGTACTTTGCTATCAGGCACTTCCAAAATATCATCCTGTAGTTGACCCATGAGCCTCAAGCTCTGTCATCCCTTCCAGGAACCTGCAGATTATATGTCTGCCATCAGATTATACTTGGTTAAGCCAACAAGTTTAATTGAATACACAAAACAAGTGTAATAGAGTTTTTTAGTCAGATAGCCTTATTTTTTTGTAGAGTGGTACTCTACTAGATGCAACCCATACAGAGAAAATGCAGACATTTTCCTTCTGTCCTTTCAATATACAGCAAGGCAATTCCATGAAAACCAGCTGCTGGCCGGGTTACAATTTATCAACTTGCTAATCAATAACTTCAGCTTTCTTTCTTTGCATGTATGAATGAATGCGGCTTATGGATTCCTTTGGGCATATTCCAGTTTGCCAAAAAAATTAATCTGGAGGGAAAACATGTTCTTTGGAACCTTGTAGAAGCTTATGAAATGCTAAACAAGAATATTAAATCTGATATTTGAGGGTCATCGTTGTGCTGTGCTGAAGAAAGTATTAAAAACTTCTTCCGTTTTTGGCATCAGAAACCTATGAAGAAGAAAATCCTCCCCTAACATTGTCCAAGTCCTTTGTCTGCTGGCTGTTCTCTTAGTATTTTCAGACCTGGCCTCTTCGTTGAAGAGCAGGCCCTGAAAAATTCTGCAATTCATTTTTACACCATCATCTACAGGAAGCTTATTTATGTAGTTTTTGAACTATGCAAAATCGTTTACAGTGTTTTAAATGTTTCTTTCCTTTTCCACTCCTTTCCACTAATTTTCACTAACTGCCACCTTTGCTTTTCAGCAAGCTGAAGGAGGGCAAATTGACAGGTGTTACTTCTTCCTAATGAGTGGTAATCCTTTTGGAGAAAAGTTGTGTGGTCCATACTGCTTTTGTTTAGCATTTGCTATAGATTTTGAAATAGAAGAATATAAAATGGCTATTGTATAAATCTATTCTGTAACCCTATCTACAATGTACTATGCAAATTCTGTTATAAACACAGGAAGCATAAGTTACAGTTTATCTGATACAGATTATATTTTATAAAATCACTGGAATTTATTCCACATACAACATTTTCTAGAATTCCCATACAACATTTTCTAGAATTCCCATACAACAATTTCTAGAATATATTGTTCCCATACAACAATTTCTAGAATATATTGTTAAGTCTCATAGACAGCAGATCAGTGGTTGCCATGGCCAGAAGGTAGGGGAAAGGCTGACTTCAAAGTGGCATAAGGGAACTTTTTGGCATGATGAAAATATTCTATATTTTTACTGTGGTAATGATTATACAACAGTAGACTAAATTCATGAAAATCTACCATTAAGTAATTTCTAATATTTTATAACTAGATTATTTCTCAATAAACAAGAATTAAAGGAGAGAAAATCCCTGAACAATGCAGAGAATGGTCCTATTAATGTAAGAAAGATAGAAAATAACACAAATCATCTTGAGCTACATCTGTGTCCATGCCGCTAGTCTGCATCTATGCCCACTTGTACACCCCTGCCGACCTCTGTCTCCACTGCCAAATCCACACACGGCCATATTGCTATCTCCATCTCTACCTCCACCTGCGCTCTAGCTCTGTCATTTTGTCTGTTGGGAGACAGTATTACATGGTATTTAAACATGGAATCTGGAATAAAAGTTCTTGGATTCAAATTTCAGTTGGGTCTCTTACTAGCTGTGTAACTTAGACAAATCACTTATTTTTTCCATGGCTCAGTTTTATTATCTGTAAAATGTAGATAAGAATAGTTCCTACTGGGGCGCCTGGGTGACTCAGTCGGTTAAGCATCTGCCTTCGGCTCAGGTCCTGATCCCAGGGTCCTGGGATCGAGCCCCGCATCGGGCTCCCTGCTCAGCGGGAAGCCTGCTTCTCCCTCTGCCTGCAGCTTCACCTGCTTGTGCTCTCTCTCTCTCTGTGACAAATAAACAAATAAAATCTTAAAAAAAAAAAAAGAATAGTTCCTATTGGTTTATTATAAAGATTAAGTGACTTAGCATTTATGCAAGTGCTTGGCATAAATCCTGGCACATGGCAACCATGATATAAATTTTGACTATTACTGTTGTCTATATAAATGCATAGAAATGGTTTGTAAGAGTTATCTCTGGTGAGGGCTGGGGTATTGGGGAAAGGTGAATGTATCTATATCTATCTGTATTTTAAATAATCGGCATATATTACTTTTGAATTAGAATAAAAGAAGTAAGCAAGCCATTTGTACTATTTGGTTGGAGAACAGGAACTTTCTGTGGTTTTGTGCTTTGGTCAGATTAGTTTCTGTCTTCCTGGAGGGCAGAAAGCCAGCTTGCCTTGGTCCTCACATGATGCCAGTGGGACCAGGAGCTTGGGTGTTGTGGGTGCTCCCAGTCAGTATAGTTCCCCAGGGGAGCGGCCTCTAGAAAGGCAGTTGCCGCTGCTGCTTCTGCTCATTTTGGTCGTACCTCTCGCGAGGGCTTTACGGTTTTAACCAGAAAGCTCTATCCATGTACACATTTGGACATACAGGGTTCTAAAGTCTGAGAGGCCCTGAGGATAATGATTTTCTGACATAAAGTGGGCTAGATCACACATCTAGTGTGCCCTAGACACATTATAGGAAAAATTTGCCATGGAAAGAAACCTTGAAAACACCAGGTTGGAGGAAAGCCTCTTTGGAACAAAGTGGGAGAAATTCCCCTTGGCCTAATGCTGATGTGCTGATGAGCCACAGGGATGGAAAGCTGAGCTTTACTTTTTAAGTAATTCGATGATTTTACATTTTATTCATTTTATTACATATATATGCATACAATCCATTTATATTATATAGCTATTGGTCATAGTACAAACAGATGAGCAAGAACGATGTAAAGACAACATGTGACCCAGCTAAGCTTTCACATAAGACAGCCTAATAATTAATCTTTTCATTTGCCTAAAATGGAAAATAAGCATTTTCGACTAGGAGATATGTAATGCCCGAAACATGAAATTCTTGGCAAAAAGTTTGACAGTTTGATATAACGGACGACGATTAAAATGTGAGTGCAGTTGATCAGAGAATTTGATGATGATGACGATGATATGATTTCAAACCCTACGTGCACAGAATGGGTTCAGAAGATGCACACTTCTAAATGGATTTATCTCCTGCTACCTTTAAGGTAGCACAGGTTAAGCCATTTGGGTCTTCCAGAGAGGCTGTGGGTCCACAGATTAATATTGCTGTAAACTCCAGTGAGGAAGGAAAGAGGGCTTCCTTTTTGACATTGCGTCTCTTACATAATAACTAAGATATGGATCAGGCAGCACAAAGGATAAAGAGTGGAGTAGGTGACCTCTAGGAATTCAGAAGACCTTCATATCTTCTACATTCAAAGTCTGGGTGTCTTCAAGAGCTTTGAAACAAAACATCTTAATTTCTAGACATAATTTCATAAATTCATTAAATGCTCCATGCTTTGCCTGAGTGTGGGAAATGTAATGTGTTCTGAATGAGCTGAAAGCATTTTATGGCACTGGGATGGTATATATTTTTAACTTTCTGATTTGGCTGAGTTTTATCTTGTTTTTTTTTTTTTTTTTTAAGATTTTATTTATTTATTTGAGAGAGAGAGAATGAGAGACAGCATGAGAGGGAGGAGGGTCAGAGGGAGAAGCAGACTCCCCGCCAAGCAGGGAGCCCGATGCGGGACTCGATCCCGGGACTCCAGGATCACGACCTGAGCCGAAGGCAGTCGCTTAACCAACTGAGCCACCCAGGCGCCCCGAGTTTTATCTTGTTTTAACCAACTGGTGGCTGGACATGTCAGCTGAGAAGGAACTGAATGGAAGTGGATAGGTTAAACAGTCAACTTTCAGCAATAAGAATTATCTTAGAAAATATATAATATTTAACTAAGTCTAATGTAATTAGGTACTCAAGGGGCACTCGTAAATACCAATGATTAATTTTCGTTAAAAGGACTGATATCTCATATTTTAAGTGCTTCTACATTTTCACTGAGGCATTAATGATGAGTCCTAAAATCTCTATCTCTTTTTGGCTGCATCTAAGCCATTTGGACATTACTTAGGGTTGTCAATTACTAATCAACAACACCAAGTGAATGACTGCTAAGTTTCTATGAAGGTTATATTCAACAGTTTAGTTTTTGCCAACACAGACTGAAATTTTATAACCATCTCAGAATTTATTTATACATTTGCAAACTCGTGGGAAACTCACACATTAGAGGCAATCCTAGCTTTTAAGATAATTACCTAGATTGATAATGCAAAACTGTTTTTCCTTTAAAGTGATTTACTTGGTGTGTTTATTCTATTCTTATTTTTGATGGATCATGTACAATGTAGCAGATTGTCAAGAACTCAAAAGGATGTGTTTTCTGTCGATTCACAGCTAGTGCGGATTGGTTGAAATTTGAGCTCCTTCATTTGACCTTAATGTAACCCTGACCTGGGAGGACAGTATGTCTCTAGGGGTGGAAGATAATTTAATTTCCATGCATGTCAAGTCCTTAGTTTCTTCTGTGTGGAGGCTGCCGAGAAGTGTCAAATTTTGCAGAATCAGGTGTTCTGTGTTGGAGATGTGGAATACATTCTCCAGGGGTTAGAGTTGAGACCACCAAGTAGACTTCATTTTAAAGCCTTAGGGGAGCCCTGAAACCATAGATTGTGAAGATGGAAAATATTTCTTTACCCTGTAAACTATTCATCTTCTATTTCACTTTTAAAACGTGTGCCCATGATAGCGTCAACAAAGAAAGTTCCAAAGGCCACACTTAGAACATCTAAGTTTATTATTTTATACTTTTCCAGCTGAAAACAATGGTTGAAAATTCCAGTGTGTCAAGCAGTGGAATTTAAGTTTCTAATGCGTTCCCTGTGTTTTTCATCCCCAAAGGGTTGTAACACACTGCTTACAAAGATTAAATGTAGGAAACTCTGCAATATCGACAAGATAAAGCAAATTCCACTCAGCTACTTGAATTTCCTTCTTTTCCCACATATCTCTGGTTTGTGGAATAGTTTATTATACTGTAGAGCAATGAAAATTTCCAGCAAGACCAAAGTTAGTGGCATAACATGATTTAACACTTCTGTGATTCTGAAATCATAGTTATGTAGCTCAGTGTAAGGTGACCTCATCTCTGTTTCATACTGCTATCCTCTCTGTGGAACTCCAAGGTCATTATCCTCTTGTAAGGACTTCTCCGTGCTTGCAAGTGAATTATAATAGCAAAGAAGAAATGGTTTTAAAAAATGGCCATTGGATGAATCATGAGTGCGAAAGAAGCAAAGAATAACTCCAGCTGAGAGGCACTTTGTAAACTTCCTACTGATTTGACCCATGGTAGAGTCCTTCTGTAGTAACAAAATAATTTTTTCTCAGAAACTCAAAAGGTAAGATTACATACTTGACTGTGACAATACTCTATGGGAGAAGTTGTTTAATCAGGGCATGTTAAATGCTATAACAAATGACCTCCAAGCCTGAGGAAACTTAACAGATTAAGAGTATATATTTACAAGAGTATAACTTCTGCGAAGTTCCTTGCAGGCAGAGGGACAGAGACTCTGTTCCATGTGGTCACTCAGGGACCTAGGCTCCTTTCATACCGTGGCTCTGTATCTCTCATCTACAAACTTATAGGAGTTTGCGGGGTTCCTTCCAACTCAGTAGTCAAAGAGAAGAGAAGGCATGAAGAAGAAACACTTATCTTAATAGGGTGTGAGCAGGTGTGGAAAAACATTGCGAGAATTCTAGAGAACTGCCATGAAGATTTGGTACCCAGACAAAGGGAAAGCATCGGTGAGCATATACCAGTCTCTGTCACAGCTGGCATGTACATGGGAAGAAAGTATTCTGGAAAGGGTGAGCTTTTTCCTATGGGTGTAGGATGGGTGGATGGTGCTGAGAAAATATTGTGTATGTACGTCTCATTTTTCTCCAAAACGATGACAGTGTTACAAGCTTTGTCTCTCAGCTACATTTTGGCCATTTGGGGTGGCAGCGCTTTTACTGTGGTAATCCTTTCAAACTGTGGCCAGTATTTTCTGGCCAGATTCCTCTAAACTCCTGCCCACTTTTGTGATCCCTGACTAAAAGTTGATGAAGACTCTGCCATTTGTTTGGTAAACTTATCTTGTCAAATATCGTTAAGGTACTGACTTATAAGACCAAGACCTAGGGTCGGAAAGAGATTAAGCCTCTGTATACATACCATGGGTTGGTATGGCCAGAAGTAAGATATTTTGGTGACACCATCTTTTTCTGAATGTACATATATACATGTTAGGCCTGAGGTTCAACTGAGGTCTTTCCGGAAAAGAGCCCTTGAGGAGGACAAAGGGATTTACTAAGGACTTTAAGTTCAAAATAGCAGCATTCATAGGTGAGAGGAAGCTGGATCCAGACCTAGCTCTTTCAAAGGATCCTGAAGCTAAAATGAGTGAAAATGTTACAATGTATTCTGATTTCAAATAGAAAATAGTAACTTTCCCATTTCTACATAGAAGTTATCCTCTTCATGAAACTTAAATCTGAAATTACACAGGTTCTTTCTTTTATCACTTTCTTTTTTTTTTTTAAAGATTTTATTTATTTATTTGAGAGAGAGAGAGAATGAGAGACAGAGAGCACGAGAGGGAAGAGGGCAGAGGGGGAAGCAGACCCCCCGCTGAGCAGGGAGCCCGATGCGGGACTCGATCCCGGGACTCCAGGATCATGACCTGAGCGGAAGGCAGTCGCTTAACCAACTGAGCCACCCAGGCACCCTCACTTTCTAATTTAATGTACTTACAGAAGACTCTTCGTGACATTCATCCAGTGTCACTGGAGAAGCATTTTAATCCTTTACTCTTTGCTTGTTAAAAGTCATTGCCATTTGACCCTAGAAATTAAGAATTTGAATGACTCATTTGTAAGGTACTGGGGACATTAAGATCTGTTTAAAGGCACCAGAATGTCTACTTATTTTAATTGCAGTTTTCAAACATCAGGATCAATGTTCTGAAGTTGTTGATGCTGTGGAAAAGTTACCTTCAGTAAAAATCTTAGGTTTTGGGAAACTAATCTGATTACTATTTTCTCATCATACACATGTGATTTAGCAAGCAGCTGTGTGCCTTCATGTGGTCTCTAGCACATGGTTTTGGGGAACAAATTTACTTTTGCTTTTTGGAATGTGCATTTACTTTTTACATGTTGATTGTAAACAAGTATTGAATATTAAATTAAAAACACTCTTTTTAAGAAAAAAAGTCCCTTTTTCAGCTATAGTATCCTGAAAGCCGTAAGTATTATAATTTGAGGGGAAGTGTATTTCCAGTGATGTGATATAAAAATATTAGATCAAAGATTTTTTTAAGTAATTAATTTTAAAAAATCAGAGAAGATTAAGGGTTATGTCTACAATGCAGTCATTTTTACTTACTAGAATTGTCTAATATTCACTTCATGGGTGAGAAAGCAATACAGCTATATTTGGCCCAGGGAAAAGAGCACATAATTCAGATACTGGCTGGTACATTTTTTACAGCTATGTAAACTTTTTCCATTCTTAGCAGGTGACAGTGACTGAGCAAATCATTGTTACAATTTGGCTTATAAAATTTAGTGCTGATAATCGTGTTTATAGCGTTGCTTTCTTTACCTCTCCACATTTTTTATTTTTATTTTTTTACTTCTATTGGAGTCTGTGAGTAACTGACTAATGTGAAGATTATCCATAATGTGTGTTGTTTCAGAAAACAGATCTGGACCTGCTGTTGTAAGATAGATGTTAGATCTCTGGGAATGTGACTTCCAGAACTGGAACTGAACTTTTAACGGACAACACTCTACTATGCTTCTGTGATTTACATTTAAATAATACTCCTCAATAAAAAAAATTGTTGATATCCACTTTATTTTCATTATCTTTTGTTGGCTGTTCTCGGTTATAAACAAAAATATTTATATTCATGTGGAAACCAAAACAGAGGAAGTATAACATCTTTGAAATATGTTAAAATTGTCCTTCCTTTTGAAGTTTTAGAGACCTACTTCTACATACATTACTTCTTTTAAAAAATTATACATAGGGACACCTGGGTGGCTCAGTCGTTAAGCGTCTGCCTTCAGCTCAGGTCATGATCCCAGGGTCCTGGGATTGAGCCCCGCATCGGGCTCTCTGCTCGGCAGGAAGCCTGCTTCTCCCTCTCCCACTCCCCCTGCTTGTGTTCCTTCTCTCGCTGTGTCTCTCTCTGTCAAATAAATAAATATCTTTTAAAAAAATTAAATATAGCTGAATAAACAGAAAACAGTTGTGTTTAAAGTAAAAATGCAAAAATTCAAAATGAAAGATAATGAAAGTGCTTACTATTTTAAAAGTTCCTTATACTTAGCCTATTTTAAGTCCCAATTTGATTATTTAAAAACATAGTATTTATAAAGGTAAAATTTCCTAATAAGGTTAAAAATGTTATCAGTTAGGGAAGCTTATTCAGAAAAACCAGCAGCTAAAAAAAGCTAAAAATGTATTTTAAAAAAGTATTTTTGGAAATGTTTTTGTTAAGTTTGAGTCAATTCCTCAAACATTAATAACTTAGTCATGGAAGTAAATTTTCATTTCTGGGATTTTTATATTTGTCTTTCCAATCTTCTCCAATTACCATCATTGTATACCTTCAGTGAAATACATCCATGCTGATTCTAAAATAGAAACCCGTTTAACTCCTGGTTTCCTGCATGGCAAACAGATAAATAACGCCACCCCCATCCTATTCTCCACAAGATGTAAGGCTTCACATGGCATGAGGTATCATTCAATATTTGAATGTAATTAAATATGTCTATGTGAATAACATTTGCATGAAAATGTTTCTATCATTTTCAGCTGTGATAAAGAGTAATATCTAGAGAGGGAACATGTGCTGAGGAACTCTGTAAACTTTTGTAGCAACCATTCTGGTTCCTTCTATTGTTGCTCAGGATAATGAAGAACTTGGGGCCAAAGCCCATTTTCTAAATAGCAAAATGGAACTTGATTTATACAGTGTAACTGACTTGGTTTCACATGTTGTCTTTTTGTCTGCCTCCTGACACTCTTCTGGCAGAGCTAACATTTCATTCCCGTTTTCCAGGCTTTCTTCCTGAGGCAGATCCCCTTGTAAAAGTGGTGTGACTCACATTTTCTATTACGAAAAGCACTCATCATCAAATGCCGTGAAGTGTTCATCCAAACACAATTTTACAACCACCAGCTAGAGGCCCAGAGGTGCAAGTTAATGCAACTGCGCAAGCCTTGATACGAAGTAACTGTTTTGCATTATCTGGAATATGGAAATGAAGGGTCTATGATCTCTGTGCTGCTGCTGAAACTTAAATCCAGAAAGGCATTCTAGCATCTCCAGAGGCTCCATCAGTATTTAAAGCAGGTATGCTGGGCGCCTGGGTGGCTCAGTTGGTTAAGCGACTGCCTTCGGCTCAGGTCATGATCCCGGGGTCCCGGGATCGAGTCGGGCGTCTGGCTCCTGCCTCAGCGGGGAGCCTGCTTCTCCCTCTGACCCTCTCCCCTCTCATGCTGTTTCTCTCTCTCTCTCTCTCTCAAATAAATAAGTAAATAAAAATCTTTAAAAAAAAATAATAAAGCAGGTATGCTTAAGTAAATTACTACCTTATTTAGACCGGCAAGAAAAAGTAATTGGGTGGCCTCCACTTGTGTCCTTGAGGTATTTCTGTCTTCTTTTGTTCAATCACTCTAAATTATAAGTGGTCATACCCTAGGTCTTCCTTAAATCACATTTATTCTTTTCAGAGAGTTCAGGCATTGTGTTGTAGAATACAAAAGTGAATGGACTTAGATGTAAACAGGCTACCGATACTAAGAACTTCTTGGCATAGATACTCTGAGATGCGAGGGCAGGTGATCTGGAGATACAAGGAACTTCGTATTTGGGTAAAGGATGAGGGTAATAATAATCATGGTGCTGGTGCTATAGGACTGATGTGGAGAAGGACAGGTACTCATCATGTAAGATAACTGAGGTATAGTCCTGCATGACCCTAAAGAAATGGGGTTTTGACTTCGTTCTTTACTAGTTCTCTACCCTTGGGGCCTGGTAAATGAGACTCCAATTAGATGAACTATCCCTTTCCCTGGAATTTTACTTCCTTAGAGAACTGGACACCATTTCAGATGTCCCAACATAGCTGTTCTCCCCCCTTACCCAAACTGGGTAAGCTCTCACCCAGTTTGATTTAGGCCAGATGGATTCTTTGCTTAACCAGAGCTTTTTGAACATTAACTGAATCAGATGCTTGCTATTATTCAGTGCTATGAAATCTTCAAATTATATGCCACAGAATCCAGAACAGGGTGATCGTCTTGCCCCAGCAATATAATTTCTCCAATGCCAAAATATAGAACTTACCAAAACAGAAATAGACTGCTGATTCTGAGTATTTTTCTATCTTTCTTAAATATTAAATTTTGGCCTCTGTTGTGCCTCTTGAAGTGCCATGGAAATAAAATAAAGTCACATGTCTGTGCCAAGCCAGGGTTGGCATTTTTCTTCTGAAAACATTCAAAAGCACTTGGTTCTCATTGTATGTATTCTGTTACATGCATATTTTCCATTATGTTTTGTAAAAGAGGTCTAAAACTCCTGAATCATTTAATCAGACAGTGCTAAAGAATTTCTCAGGAGCCACCATATGAATTAAGCACATTGGTGTGTGGCATTGAAAAGCATACATGGGGGCGCCTGGGGGGGCTCATTTGGTTAAGCCTCCGACTCTTGATTTCAGCTCATGTCATGATCTCAGGGTCGTGAGATCCAGCCCCACGCTAGGCTGTGCACTGTGTGTGGAGCCTGCTTAAGCTTTCTTCTCTCCCTCTCCCTCTGCCCTTCCCACCCCTCCCACTCTCTCCCTGTCTCTTTCTCTCTCTCAAAAATAAATAAATAAATAAATAAAATTTAAAAAGCATACATGGTTTCCACTTTCCAGAGCCTTACAGTTTAAAGGGGGAGATTTAAAAAAAGGAAAGAAAGAAAAAGCAGAAAGAGAACTATTATCCAACCTCTTTCTTTCTTATCTATCTGTCTATCTATGGAACAAAAAAGAGAACTATCATCCAACCTCTTTCTTTCTATCTGTCTATCTATGGAACAAAAACGAGTGAGAAAGAGGAGGAAGGGAGAGAAGGAGGGAGGAAAGGAGATGCACAGAGAGAAATACAACAGAACATTTGCCCAGATATGTAGAGGGCTCAAAGATAGTGTTGGTAGGTTGGAGCATGGGAAGGATGCATTTGAATCTGTGCTGATTACAGATTCATAACTAGCTTTTGGACATGCCTTTCTAAAGAGACCCGTGGAGTCCCATGATTGGTTTCATAAGAATGTCTACCTCCTGCAAGTCCTTTGTGGAGCCACAGATGATCCTGTTTAAAATGAGGCGCTTTTGACACTTTGAATGCACTGTGGTTCTGACACGGGATCTTGAGCCTGTCTTGAGCTTCCTCCCTGGAGCTCCCGCTCCACTTTGTCATATTCTGTCATCTACTGACTCCCTAGTGAATGATTTATTTTGAAGTTTTTATTTTAATTTTCTCCTCTCACTTTAGCTTTAGATTGATAGTCCTCCCCCTTGACATCTGTTTTGCCTCACTGAGACGGCTGTCCAAATGTAGCACGTTACAGTGTTTCTTTATTATCTTTATAGAACAACAGGGTGTAGATGTGCTACTATAATTCAAAAGCTTGTTGGAGGGTGCTAGGAACTTGATGGGGGAAAAGAGCAGTACATCAAGGACACTGGAAAGCAGCTGACTGCGTGGTGTGGCAGACAGAGAAAATCCAGTACACTTAGCAATCATTTCCCAGCACGTACCCCCGCCTTCCCCTCAGCTGTCTGACCCTACCAAGAGTGTAGAGAAGTTTCCCTAGTCCTCGCTCTATGTAAAGGGAGAAGCATCTCATGCTAACCATGGTGGGCACATCCAGCAGAGATCAAAGTGCTTTCCAGACATTTCCTTTGTGACTCCTCTGATAACTGATACAATAGAGTAAACTAAGGTAGCTACTCCTTAGCTACCACTGTCTCATTTTTGTTTGGTGGTGGAGACTTGCCTTTTTTTTTTAACGTGGCAAAGAAAAGTTTCATCACATTTTATGCTGAATAAATAGTTTAATAGCTCTTTTTATTTTTTAACTGTGTAGTTGGATAGAGTTATAACAGGCATTTACCAAAGGACATTTTATGAAAGGACACTATCAAAATACTTGTATGGAGCTTTGGTCCTTGAACGATAGGCCATATGGAAGCGTATGTTAGATATATTCCAACCCCACTGGTAAGTGCTGGGAATTATGAAAGAAATGCTTAAGTAGTCTGATGGAGTATTTCTTTGGTAATAGTTTTTAGAACTAAATTCCTTGCAGGTATAACATTTTGAGAGGTTTCAGATAATGTTGGCATAATTAAAAACAAGTTATGCTTCATATAATACAACTTCTTATATTAAAAAATAAGCCAACATTTATATGTACCCATATATTTATATGTACTCAAATATTTCAATTTTTCTTGATTATGAGGAATAAGATGATGTTGGTGGTTATAGACTTAACATTCTTGGTTTCAATTTTTTGTGTTCATCCTAAAAGTTATGCTGTGTCATCAGTCTTCATTGAAATTGTATGCTCAGAGAGGCTTCATATGTAGGAAAAAGACATTCGACTACTGAGTGAATCTGGTTGACCACCTAACTTCTTCATTGCTTTATGGTATTATGTTGTCTCTACTCACCACCCTATATGAAATAACCGAAGTGAAGTGAGAACAGTGTCATAAATTTGTGGAGTAATGTGTGCGTAATAAGTCCCTGTGTATAAAAATGGTTTTGAAAAGAAAGCCAATTACTAGCCTTCACAGTGGACAAGAATAAAGGGGAGGGGGGCTAAGAAAATGGTTTTTGCTTTTTCTTAACCAGAAAATAGAAATTTTGGATAAATTAAAAAGTGAAATGTTAAGTTTGGTAGTAGCCCTAATCTGGACTATGAACAGTGAAGCAGATTTTATTTTATGGAAAAAATGATATGGTTATATCGTATTCATGAATTTAGGGACTTTTGAAAGCCTTAGAATGCATCCATCTAAGTTTTCATTGAAAGTGAATTTAAATTGATAATTTAAAAAGACAATTCAACTTTTCTGATTTTCAGTTATAATGGAAATTACATTAACATGTTTATGCCGTAGTCACACAGGACATACCTAGCCTGGTCTAGCACTGAAAATGGACCAACCAACCAACAAATCAATGAGCTGTGGTAGATTGAAGAAGTGGCTATAAATAATCTTTCTCCTTTTAGCCATACCCATTGGCAGCACCTCCTACAGACTCCAGGCTGGTCTTACGACGTGCTTTGTCTAACCAGACATTAACAAACATCATGCAGTCAAGGATTTGAAAAGAGATTGCACACTGGGGCTTGTACTCTCTTGCTTCTCTTCAGAATCTTGTGACTGCCACCATTTGAAGAAGCTAAGCGAGCCAGCCAGCTGACTGAGATGAACACATTTTCCAGTTGCCTTAGTTGTTCCAGAAAACAAAACAAAACAAAACAAAAACAGCCAATGTTAAGCAACTTCTCAGTTATCCATAAATGCAGTAGTGACCCCAACTGAGACCAGTACTAGAACCATCCAGGTAAGCCCAGCCTAAACTGCTGACCCACAGAAACCTCAGATAAATAATTGGTTGTTGCTTTAAGCCATTAAGTTTTGGGGTAATTTGTTATTCAGCAACAGATAACTGATACAATAGAGTAAACTAATTACATAAATTTAAAAGCAGTAATATGAACACTTTAAGGGCAAAAAATAAATTTTATCAATAAGAAAGAAGTCATTAAAATGTTGCATATATATTTCAGGCCCAGAGTGTTTAGCATGTCTTCTGGCTGTCGGTTCTGAGTCTCAAGTGCATTTCAACCTGATCACTCTAAAGGAGAAGAAACATCTGAAGGAGTCTCAAGGACTTCTGGTGAGTTCTAATATCAGTGCTCTTGAATTAAAAACAATTTTTTCCTCAAGTATATTTTCCCCAAATTTAGGTCAGACCAACTCAGACTAGTTTCATCTCCAGCAAATGGACAGTATGTAGAAGCTTGTTAATCCTTTGCCTGTTATTTACTACCACTTAATACTACATCTTTGAGAAAAATGTATGAGATCCTATTAAAAAAACAAGTTGGAAAGCAGGGAGTATCTATAGCATTCCTAATTTAATACAAATTAGTTTCTACTCATCGGTATATAAACTCCATAAATCCAGGGATTTTGCCTGATTTTTATTTGATTCACTGCTATATCCACACTCACATAATAATGCTTAAGCTCTGAGATTAAGAAGATTCTTCTCCAAGGCACATTGGTGAGACTGGTGAGAATCAGTCTACTTTAGAGGTGCAGGCTGAACGGTCTTAATTCTGTCTCAGAGAAACAGAATAGACAACAATATGCAAAATTCCTGTGAGATTTTGTAAGATTATTGACTCAAACATCTATACCATATCTTTAATCATTCTGCTGAGATTTAGGCTTTTAAACAGAAATCTATTATGCATTGCAAACACAATTGCATCTTGATTGAATTTTGGCTGCCTAAATCCTCTATCTGAGATAGATCTATCAACTCTTCAGAATGGGGTCTTTCCTGAATGACACATTAAGAACACTATTTTTGTAACATTTACTATGAGATCCTCTAGAAAGAGCCTGTTAATGATATAAAGAAATGAACTTTGGTCTGTGAATTAGAAAACTTGAGTCTGCTCCCAGTTCTGGCATTTGCCAACTGCATGACTGGGAAATCCATTTAATCTCCGTAAGCCGCAGTTTCCTCACCTATGTGATGTCAACAACAGAGTAATTGATATATTCACAATTTTCTTATACAATATGAAGTGTTGTAAAATGGAAGGCATTATTATTACAATGTCTCTCGACTCAACAAAATTTAATATTTATAATGGCCAAAAAAAAGAAAAAAATGCCCTTGCAAGTGAGACTGTATCACCACATGTAAGAAAAGCAAGAAGGGCATTTTCTAATATAAAGTTGTTTGTAGTGTGGAAAGAGAGCAGAATAGTTCCAGATGAACTACAGATTGATTCATATATTTCAACACCCTGCTCAGGCAGGTAATAGTCCTTCAAACTCACAGATATGATCCCATTCAAATGTATGTGGGCAACATAGATCAGAAGACTGTCATGTTTATGACAATACTCATAAGTGTCCAGGAATGAAATCCATGTTGATTTAAATTGTTGCATATTGTGTCAGTTGGAGTTCTTTAGCTAAGTAAGTTGGAGAAAAAATTTATGGGAAGCATATGGGGTAATCCTTGGAATCTATGGAGGAAGAACAGCTAGGCCTTGGGGCAGATAGGATCAAGGTCACTCCCTCTCAGATGGGGCAGAAGAGAGAAAGGATAGTAGAAATATCACTTACTATTTTACTAAAGTCATTTGGATTGGGGGAAGATGGTTTTTTTTTTTTTAAGATTTTATTTATTTATTTGCGAGAGAGAGAATGAGAGACAGAGAGCATGAGAGGGAGGAGGGTCAGAGGGAGAAGCAGACTCCCCGCCGAGCAGGGAGCCCGATGCGGGACTCGATCCCGGGACTCCAGGATCATGACCTGAGCCGAAGGCAGTCGCTTGACCAACTGAGCCACCCAGGCGCTCAGGAAGATGGTTTCTAAAAGGTAAATTAGGTTGCTATTTCCTCCAGAAACCACCAGTTGCTGGACAGGCAAAAACAAAAGATATTAGATATACTTGTCACGATTAATAAGGATGACTTTAAAAATTTTTTTGAGACCTACATCAAAGTTATCTAAGCCGCTATGTGATATTTGTTTCAAAAATGATACAGTGAGTACTAGATTTTCCAAAGGCATTTTCAGAGGGATTGGGAACTTTCTCAGGAAATTCTGTGTCATCCCAAATGGATCCAGGTACTGCACTAGCTTTACTTGAAAGCTCAGGATTTTCTCTTCATTTAAAAAATACAAATTAAAAATGGTTAAACAAATAAACAACAAGGAATTTTCAGGTTGGTGTGGATTTCATGATAATTGGCCCAGTATTATAGTCCAATGGAATAAGATACTTTGTGCAGACTACAAAAATACTGTGAACAAGAGCACTAGAGTTGAACCCATACTCCTGCATAAATAAAGTATATTTCTTACTTTTCTTTATTATGGAATTACTTTGAAAAATTTGATATTGTTCAGGTTTGTCCACAGCTGATTGTCAATGATGCCATTGCAGAGGGTCGAATACTAACCTGTCCTTTAAATACTTTCCATGTTACTCATCTTTAGTTTGGAAGCTCTGAGGTCCCTGGAATTTTCATGTCCTTTTGGAGAGATTGTTTTATGATTTCATGTCTGATTCTATATTTGGATATGAAAATGGATCATGGAATCAACAAAATGCAAACTCACAAAATAATCACGAACTCAAAAAAAAGAATCTCAGGAAGTCACATATCATTTGATACAAAGAATAATTGAAGAGCAATGAGAAGACATAGCTTCTGATGTCATCCTATGCTTTTAGGTCATTTGTTGAACAACTCATCAAATTTGTAATTCTTGAGTAAAAGTCTTAAGCGTTTCTACATGCAAATTTAATTCCACCATATTTTTATACTAAAGAATTACAAAGCATAATTCTATATTATCGTACACCAAAATTAGAGTATTTCCCCCTAGGATATAATTAACATCTGAATTTATGTTCATTTTTTATAATGAACAGATAAATGGAAATGTGGTTTTTGAGTAAACTGGCCGAAAATGCTCTCAGACCCACTGGACTACTTAAGAACAGTGTGACATACAGCATTTAATTATATACATTTACAAAGAAATCTTTGCTATTGTGCCACATTATCAACATAAACAGGAGTGAACCCGGTTGAGATAATATTTAGTGAGTGATACTCCTTACCTGAGTTACTTTTCCTAGGCACCAGCATTGTGACGGCCATGGTCACTTGGGGTGAGCCCAGTACCCAAGGCGTGGCATCACATAGCTGAAGATTTTTTTAATTTGTGATCTCATAAAACAAACAAATTAATTAGAAATAACCAAACCGGGGCACCTGGGTGGCTCAGTCGGTTAAGCGGCCAACTCTTGGTTTTGGCTCAGGTCATGATCTCAGAGTGCTGGAATGGAGCCCCCTGTCAGGCTCCATGCTTCAGGATTCTCTGTCTCCCTCTGCCCTCCTCCCTCCTTACTCTCTCACATGCCTGCTCTGTCTCTTAAATAAATAAATAAATAAATAAATCTTTATAGTTATATTGTTTGCTATATTGCTCACTTTAAATTGAATGTTTAAAAAATTATCTTGAAATATTTTATCTACTCCTGATATTAATTCAATTCATTTACTCTAGCAATTTGCAATGGCTTTTAATCTCCATAGAAATTGCTGGTCAAATGTGATGAGGGAATATGTCTTCGCTTAGCGCTCACGTACTTCAGGTGCTTCAGTGATTCTTCTTTTTTGTTCTGGGTCTCCAAAATCCATGCCAATTATTATTTTTTAAACAAAGATTTTATTTAGTCATCTGAGCGAGAGAGTGAGGGAGGGGGAGAGGGAAAGAGCGGGAGATCATGAGCGGGGTGGGGGGCGGGGGGGTAGAGGGAGAAGCAGACTCCCTGCAGAGCTGGGGGCCCAACTAGGGACTGGATCCCATGGGATCATGACCTGAGCTGAAGGCAGACACTTAAGCGACTGAGCCACCCAGGCGCCCTAAATCCATGCCAATTAGACCAAGAATCATTTCTGCCCTACACAGAAGATACAAATTCAAGTCCACCAGCTTAGAAATACAATGGGGCTAATCTTGATTTTTCGTGTAACTGAATTGTAACAAGCCTCAATTCAAGTGCATAATGAAATTAATTTTTTCTTGGGTCTTTTTATGTGATCTCAAAATTTTTTTCCAGGTTTTCCAGTGGGAGTGGGGTGGGGTATTGGGGCATACCTCATTTCAGGTGTTGATAAAGGGGCAAAAGAGGTGAAGCAGATATCATGTCTTGTCTGAGCCATCATCATTGATTTGTTCTGGCTTTGGCTCAGATACTCTTTTTAGAATGGGTTTAGCTATCTTCCCACAGACCAGGGCTCTGCTTTCCCTTATTACCATCACCAAGGTTGAGATCTTCAATTTTCTGTGCCATGTCAATGTTGTCCTTGGGTTTAGGGAATATATTTAACGGCTCCAACACCACATTTGGCTTCAGGCAACTCTGTGGGGCTTTCTCAGGCCTCTCTGCCAGAAAGGGAAAACCACGTCTACTCTACCAGCCTGCCGTGCTGGGCACAGGGAATCCTGGTCTGGCTGCCTCCCCTGGTCCTACTCAGAAGTGGAATGCAGAAATCCCCTCCGAATATTTACAGTGAAATACACTTCTTGGTATTCCCCATCTCAGTAAATGCCATCATTATTTGCACAATTACTCAGATGAAAACTTAGATTTATCCTTGATTCTTCTTTTTTTCTTACCCCATCCAATTTGTTAGGAAGTCCTCTTTACCTTAAATTATATCCCTAAGCCACTTCTCAATACTCCATCGCTACCACTGTTAATTCAGGCCAACACATGGCTTACCTGGCTTACAGTAATAACCCCTTCACTAGTTTCTATTAATTCCCTGCTTCCACAGTTGCCGCCATCCTGCCACCCCCCAGAGTAACCTGTTAAAAACTTAAATCAACTCATGCTACTCTTCCACTCAAAACTCTCCAGTGACTTAGCATCAGGATGGAATCTAAGCCATGTTTCTTATAAAGGTCTACAAAGTACTGGTCACCCTGCATCTTCAGGTCTGGGCTTCTTGTCATTTCTTAAATATGCCAAACTCATTCCTTCCCCAAGACTTGAAAATTTCTAATTTCCTGCTCTCCCCCACATGACTCTTAAATCCTTCAGATATCTTCTTAAATGCCACTTCTTCAGGGCTTCATCTCCCCATTCCCTTACCTGACATTTTTTTTTTTAAAGATTTTATTTATTTATTTGACAGAGAGACACAGTGAGAGAGGGAACACAAGCAGGGGGAGTGGGAGAGAGAGAAGCAGGCTTCCCGCCGAGCAGGGAGCCTGATGCGGGGCTCGATCCCAGGACCCTGGGATCATCACCTGAGCCGAAGGCAGACGCTTAACGACTGAGCCACCCAGGTGCCCCCTGACATTTTTTTTTTTTTACAATATCTATTACTACCCCAAATTAATTAGTGTTTATGAACTTCCTGCCTGCCTTCACCACTGATCTGAACTTCATCCCCCCAACTGTAATCTATAACATCTTATAATGCCTAGTACACATAGTAGGTCATCAATAAATATTATTTTCAGGGGATGAATGCACTTCATATTGGAAATACAGTGAGAATAGGACAGTGCTTTATATTCACTATATTTATTTTTGAGATGAAAACAGTTTGTAGATGAAAACTGAACTCAAAGAGGCTCATTTCCTCACTTGGTAAAAGAGAGAGAAACAGAGAACTCTTATGTGTGATTATATGATTTTACGTCTGGCTTTAGCAGAATGTGATTTTTTTACTATTTTACCATGTTAGGTCCGCAACTGTATAATATCCAGAAGACAGAATGCTATGCATCACCCTAAATCCAACACCCATGATCCAGAACACTGTGTAAAATAGCAGGAAATCAAGAAATCAGTGACTTGGAAATCTTTCTATAAACCACAGTAAATATGTTCACCAACACTGCTGAGCAGAGGCATAGGGCATCAAGAGTTTCTGGAAACTGTGAACAACACATGTGAATCATTTATCATCAAGCTGAGGAGGCTTTGTGTTACTATCACCTGTGTCCTGTTAATAATGTTTGACACTTACATACCCCAGGGTTCTTTCAGTTGTAAGTGACTGGAACCCAGTTTAAACTAGCTTAAGCAAAGAACAGTGTCTGTTGGCTGATGTAACCGGCAGGTCAAGGCTGGAATCTGCGCTCAAATGAGGTTTTCATGGCTTCAGCTCTCTCTGTCTTTGCTTCTGCTTTTCACAGCTTCTACATGCTTTTTTGGCTTCTTCTACACGGATAGTGTCACATCATGTAGCAGAAGAGTAATCCCAGGTCCTCATCATTAAAACTTGTGAACCTACTCTTGCAGTAGCTATAGCTAAAGTGTCCGTGAGAGGTCAAGCTTAGGCCAGGTCTATACTAACTCTGTCGTTGTGTTGGGGAGATGTTGTATTGTGATTGGATCACACTTAATCTTGTGCCCACCCCTTTGGCAAGGAGAGGAAGGTTGGGGCACATGATTGACAGCTCCTCCAGGAACACAGGGAGTGGGAGCAATGTTTCTTAGAGGCCACAGAGGGGGAATGGGAAATCATGTTGAGCAGGTAAGATGTTAAAACTGTCACCATCCATACACCCACATTGCTTTATACTTTTTAGCCCAAAAAAGGCCGATGCGTTTGTGAAAGGAAAAAAAAAAACTTACGTACTGTGCCTTATTGATTTCCTTCAATTATTGATCTTTTTAGGTTAGGTTTAGATCTCCTTCCATAACTGAAGATAATGCACTGGAAATGTCAGATATATAGTGTTGGCTAATTCTAGGAATCCCAACATAATAATAATAATAATCTAAAATTAATACCTCATAGAATTAAGAATGGTCGAAAAGATAAAAACAATGAGATGAAAAAGCAATAGAAATGGAGGGTAGAAATCAGAGTAATCGGTATTTCTGAAGGAAAGAAAGTAGCAAAGAGGAGAATAATAATCACATATCTAGGATAAGGAAAATTTCTTGAGTTATAGTTCTTAAATTAGGCAAATCATATTTGCATCATATTTTATGTATGAGAAAATGTAGCCTCCACTTTCCAGCAACCCCTTCATATTTATTCATTGGCTGTCCACATGGGCTTGTTTATATCTTGATTTTCTATCTGTAGTCCACCTCGTTACCTTGCTTTTAGCCATATTTCCCTGGGGAATTGGTGTCCAGCCCTAAACCTAAAATAGAATAATAGAGGCTATATTTTGCCAGTGTCCTTCCCAAGTCTGGATCTTGATCCCTGTTTCTTATTCGTCTCACGCTCCTCACTGTCTTTGTGACCATCCTGCTGGAAAGACAGATCTTATTGAGCTCACAACAGCTCAAGTGGTTTTTGTAATATTCTTGAGGCTTGTTCATTAGAATAACTTTATGGCAACAAAGATGTTTAGAATAATATTGGAGTAGTGTGCCTTGGCTCTCCCAGCTGTATTCCCAGAACCATCTCTATAGCTGCTTGTTTTCTCTGCCTAGTAGCAGGGCTAATGATAAGCTGGTGTGCTTCGTTGAAACAAACAAGATGGAGTCTTCTCTGATTGGCTGGGGGTGGGAGGGGAGGTTGGGGCATTCCCCTCTGGAAGTTCTTGTGTCTGTCTTCCTGCTTCTTCCTAGAACCATGGGGGCCCTAGGGAACAAGCCTATATCCAATCTTTTTTTCTTTTCCTCTTTATCACCATTAGCACAATTTGTGAAGGCTCAGGAAGTTTTGCAAGCTAATGGGGGTCACTACAGGTCATTCCAGAGCCTTTTTATTTTCTCAAAAAATAAGAGAAATATTCAGCCTCTTCCTATTTGGTAAAATTATCTTCTGACTTCGGAGGTGGATTATTCCCGGGAGGTCCCACTGCAGCATCAGACCAATCATGCTGGGCCTGTTTCTGCAGGCCAAAGAAATGACCAGGACAATGAGCTGAGTGTGACTCCTGCTGATGGCTCTTTCTGGGAATGGGCCAGCTTCGTTGGCTCTGTCTTGATTCAGGCAGTGATAACCAAGTCCCAGACTGGGGAAAACTTCTTAAAGGGTGAGTTTGGATTTGCATGTGTTTTTCCAAACTTTTCTTATTTCAAAATGAGGGAGTTGGAAAATACTCACTGACTTTTGGCCTATTTTACTTGTTTACAGCCGAGGAGGTACATGAAATCTCTTATTACGTAAGTTATGGTAGAGCTGAATACTGGAACAATTAATTGAAAATATATTCCATAAATCAAATAATGTTTCCTATGTCACAGATTGAGTTCGTTCTTCCTTTTTCTGTTAAGTTTTATGGATAGGCCTCCTTAGTTACACATTTCACATCTAACCCCTCTAGCTACAATACCTACATTTTTTTTTCAAGTTTTAAAAGGTAATTTACAGTGTTACAATTGTCAGGGTTCTGAGGACTTGGGGGTGAGGAGCAGGCTAGATTCACCTTTTTTCAGGAGACTGGAAATGCACCATGTATTTGACAAGATTTTGAAATTTTTTTTTTCCCATAAGGCAAATTCCAACAGACATGTGGTAATGAGCCATGACTGATTACAGACAACACAGTCCACAGTTACCCTCTTATACACAGCACCAAGTAGGAACTTACGACCCTTGCCTCCAACACTCCACCTCTGCTAATTGTTTTGTGTTTTGTTCTTTAAGTGTATCAGTTTAAAAGGAAGACGCTTCTTATGTGTTGACAAGGTTTATTTCTTCCTTCAAGGCAAATAACTAGGATAGTGATCTCCATTGGAATTCCCCTTTGAGTTGAATATGTGAAAAGGAGGGTCACAAAAATCCATGTTACCCACATATAACTTTTCAATTGTCAAATGAAAATTGTAGCATTGTTCTGCATGATGAGGATCTTTTCAGATTTCGTATTTCGTATCTCTTGCCAAATTACTGACTTAGCGTGGTTAAAGGAAAATGTATACATGGTAATAAGTTGATCAAATAAGTCATTGAAAAGGGAAAACTGGGTATCACCTTCTCTGTGGGACCTTTTCTAGGGGTGTGGCCTTCAAGAATAAGACAGCTGTGTTAGAGTTAGTCTGACAGTTTCCTCCACAGTTTCTATTAAGGGATTCATATGCATACACTTAATATGTTGTGTATTTATTAGCCTGCACTGCTGACAGTTATATTCCATAAAGCTCAGCATAGGACCCAAGTGTAGAACTCAAACCCGCATGTTAGAGCAAAGGCTGTATATTCCATTAAACTCAAATTATCCAGTACCACCCTTTATCCTATAAAATAGCAAAACCAGACAAAAAAGACAAGTTGATACCTACAATGTTTTGCTGTTGCCTGATTCAGTGATTCTCTAGACAGCTATAAACTGAGATCTTGTTCGTGATGCTTCTCTGACCATGTGTTCCCTGGCAGCCCAAATGAAAAAAAAAAAAAAATTCAAATGTTAGAGGGCTAAAGGTCAGCTCTTATAAGTAGTAGACTTCAGATCCAAGAGTACACTTTGATTCGGAAAGCTCATGCAATGGATTCCAAAGGGATTCTTTGCAGATGTTATTATGCTGTTTATGACATAATGTCTTTCCAGTATAGTCAGATAACTGAAAGTGACCAACAAAAGGAGGGTGATGTTAGGGGAAGAGGGAAGATTCATTGTGTGCATGATTTCATGAGCAGAGTAACTGGAGCATCACATATTACAGAGTGAGGGCCAAATAATACACATTGGGCAGAACCACTTCTTGCTTGCTCTTCCAAGAGAACCTGAAATACAGATGTGACCAGTGCATTTGCAATGAAAATATTCCTTCCTTGAAAATGAAATTAAAGCTGGACCATTGAGATCCATGAAGCTCAAGTTCTTTGTGGTCCAGTTTCTTCGAGCAATTTTTGTAAACACTTCCTAAGCATTTTATGAGCGAAGAAAACAGTAGGGGAAACTGTGCAGCCACCTGCAGGTCACAGGCTAAGTACATTGCTAGCAAATATATGGCAGAGATGAGGAAGCAGTGCAACTTCCTGGCAAATATCGTGGTCCTCGGGCAGAGTTGTGCCTCAAATCGTGTTTGTTAACCAGCAGGAACACTTCTAAGGTTTCTCTTGTCACTTGCAATAAAATTATTAAGTTACAGATACACGGGCAAGAGTCTTCCATTCATGCAGTATCATTTTGTTATCCTTGTAATGTTGAAAGTAAGGAAGAAAGGTATTTTCACTTCTGAGGAGGATTTTTTTTTCTTCTGCTTCTAAAATGTGGGTCTTAGTTTAATTTCACAGATGAATTATTTGGAAGCGAATTATGCAGTAGCTTTTTTCTTTGTATTTATGATTTATTTTCTGTAATGTTATGTGTTTTGATCCATAATTAATTTGATTTTGAAGTATTTTATAGCTTAAAGACCTCTATATATCTTTCCTGTTTTTATCTTCAGATTAGACTATTGTGGTGTTATTTTAGGATTCAGAAGCTTCAGTGAAGGAAAGCAAGTGAAACTACGTGCAGAATACTTATCTTTGTGATTGTCAGCAGCTTATGTTTCAAGTTTGCTTGGCATCACAAATATGCCAGAGAATGTGTTTTAATTTGGATGGTAAGGAACAGTTGAGGGAGTCGGAACATTTTTAAAAAATCTAGTTTAGGATTCTAACACCCAACTCTTGTGCTTGGATGCTTCTCTAGAATCCAGGACTCCTGAGCAGGAAAAATCTAGTAGACTTTTAGGGCCCTTAGAGATAAGCTCGTCCAACCCTGTCATTTTACAGATGTGAGAACTGAGGGTCTGAGAAGTTAAAGTGACTTAAGCAAACATTACTTCTCACAGATGTTTTAAGATATGATTAATCTTTTAAATGGACTTTGAAAAAGATTCAATATTGCATACAGTTTTTCATAATAACTAGATACTTAAGTTCTCTACTAAAGTCAGTCTGAATAGAAGAAACAATTTTGGAAATTAGAACCTTAGCACTTTCAAAGTTCACATTAAAAAAAACCACACATACAGTAAGATAAAACAATACAGCTATATCATTATAAGAAGCAGAGGTGTATATGAAATTAACCTGCAATGCAAAATACCCCAACCCAGTCCTTTGATCAGAGCAGCAGAAAGCTAATCTGTAGTAAATGTTATTATTCTTTCTATGCATAG
Organism: Neomonachus schauinslandi; assembly: GCF_002201575.2. Lineage (NCBI taxonomy): Eukaryota > Metazoa > Chordata > Mammalia > Carnivora > Phocidae > Neomonachus > Neomonachus schauinslandi. The sequence continues at coordinate 116,139,724 of NC_058404.1, read as the reverse complement.
GGCTTAGTCTGTTTTAAAAAGGGCATTTGTCCCCTGTTAGTCTTTTCTGTAGGCTTGTTATTCCAAAGAACTGTTCAAGATGTAAATCATAAGGAAAAGGGGAAAAATTAAATATTGTAGAAAGAAAGCAAATTAATTCTGAAAAAGAGTCATGATGGGGGTAAAAATTTCAAAAGGAACAGTTAGAGAAGATGTTAAAATTGGAGATGAAGTTTCTTTGATGAACTCGTAGCACTAAAGAGACCAAGATACACGTGAGCTTTATGGAGAGGAGACTGTCCAGTGGCCACAACGTGAAAACCTATTCTAGACAGAAACTCACAGGTATTTACTCTTAGTTTTAAATAGAACCTAGTGAGGGAACATTAGTGACAACATGAAGCCTGTCATTGGCAAAACTGGCAGAAAAGCTTTAAAAGCACACATTCTATTGATTATATTGTTCTACTGATTATATATATATAGAGAGAGAGAGAGAGAGAGAACATATATATGTTCTATTGATTATATTGTTCTACTCAAGGAAGGAAACCCAAGACTGAGAGATGGATGGGGAACAAAAATAGGGAGAATTTTTGTTTGTTTTTCACAAGCTTTATAGCTGATTGGTGGTGTCAATGTTCTGAAAAAGCTTAAACCTAGTTTTAAAGTCTTCCTGTCTCTTCAGGCCAGGAAACTCAGCTACAGGGAAAGCTCTCTTTGGAAAACATGTCTGAGCTTGTGACATGCTAATTTCTTGCAATACAATTATCTTTTTCCTCTAAATTTCCAGAAAATATATGTATATAAATAAAAGGTCTTACACGATAGAAGGAAGGCAGTATTTTAGCAAATAAAAGGAGTTTCCTTTATATAAGTGTGAAGGACTACTGGGGGCCATAAGGGGCTTTTAGTACAATGAAAATGATCCCATTCTACAGGTCATTTATTCTGATATTTGAATGCTTCTTCATGAGTATTCTTTGTCAGATTCTCTGAGATTGGATCCAGAACTCTGAGATCTGGATTCTTCTCAGATTCTCTGAGATCTGGATCCAGAACTCCTGTTAGTTCAAAAAGAAGTCATTTTTTCCTCTCTGCAATAAATTAAGAAGAATAAAAATTTGAGACAATCCTTTAGTTTTCATGTATTTTAATAAAAATCATTTTCTATATAGGTATCTAATCTTGTGTCCATTTACCCAACTGGAATCCTTGGTAAAAGAACTCCATTTATAGGATACTATTATAAAATGGTGATGTGTCTAAAGTGATTTTCCAGTGATGCAAATATCAGATAAAATGGCAAAGAGCAGACTCGTGCAATTTAAAATTAATATGGTAATGTTGTCTAGTTTCCCTTGATACCCTTTAGGAAAGCCCAGAAACAGAACTCCTGCAAGGGATGTTAAACACCTGATGATAAATGACTTTGCAAGGGATGCTCAGGGATCAAAGCTCTAGCCAGAGAGTGGTGATGGAAAACTGCACACTGGTGGGAGAGCCAGAACTGTTTGGGTCTTGGCCACCACGTTTATGCAGCAAAAAAGCAAGTAAGTTGAAATTGCTCGTCCTGGCTGACTTTCCTACCACCTCCCACTCCCTCCAACCTCCCAAACTCACTATCCGGAATATGGACACAAACTGATTCCCTCTGAAAGAAAGAAGAAATGGTTACACATGTCTTGCAGATGAAATAAAAAAGAAATCTGGCATTTCTGGAAATCAATGATATTCTACAAATATCTCCTTAAAAGACACCTAACAAAGCAAGAAAAAGATGGAGAAGATATATTATAATACATGTGTTATTCTAAGTGGCTCTAGGCCTATAAAATCATCTTTATTATTTGCATAGATTCTTTTTTTAAAAGATTTATTTATTTATTTATTTATTTATTTATTTATTTATTTAGAGTGCTTGCACATGAGTGTGGGGAGGGGCAGAGGGAGAGAATCTCAAGCAGACTCCCCGCTGAGTTAAGAGCCTGTGGCAGGGCTCGATCTCATGACCCATGAGATCATGACCTGAGTCAAAAACAAGAGTCCCATGCTTAACAGACTGAACCACCCAGGTGCCCCTATTTGCATAGGTTCTGATGAGGTGGATCCATCTTTAGCAATATCAGGGCTCATCTCTCCAATGTAAAAATGATCAATAATAATAATAATAATATTATATACTTTAAGTTAATGTGAACATAAGTCAATATATTTGTCTTCCACTGTATTATCATACATTTTATTCTATCTTGCAGTGAGATGTGGAACTAATACGATACTAGTGGTGATGGCATTGACTAACTTGTCAATCATTCATTTATCTGTTTTTATATGTAAGACCCCCCATGCCAGCATATATCAGGGTCAATAAGCTGCTTAGGGGCGCCTGAGTGGCTGAGTCAGTTAAGCGTCTGCCTTCGGCTCAGGTCATGATCCCAGGGTCCTGGGATCGAGCCCCACGTCGGGCTCCCTGCTCAGCGGGGAGCCTTCTTCTCACTCTCCCTCTGCCTGCCGCTCTCTCTCTCTGTCAGATAAATAAATAAAATCTTAAAAAAAAAAATAAGATGCCTAAATTCTTTGCCCTCACAGAGCCTAGTATTCTTGAATGAGTTTCATAAACTCTCTGGACATCTGTGAACAAAGGAGTTGAATTAGATGGTTTTGAATGAATTTCTAAAGCTCTAAAATGGATGCTCCTACTCTCTGCCATTAATATAGAAAGGAGATGGGAACTGTGGTTTCTACACTTGCTCTGATTCCTTCCTTTTTCCAAGGTCATGAGGAGGCTGAAGGAAAGACTTGAATAAAAGGTCAGAGGAAGCATTTCTTTTCAGACAGAAAGAACTGCTAGAGAAGAGAATAAGAAAAAAGGAGGAAGAAAACCTAAGCCATAGGATTTTAAAACCCGTGGTTTCAATTTGGAAAGTTTTAAAAATCAGGAACATATTTCTTGGTGTACCTCTTTGTGCTGTTTTCAACTAATCCCATGCTCTATTTGCATAACTGTGTTCTCTTAAGCTATGATTAAGAGGTTCATGAATAATCACTAGCATTTGCTGAGTTTCAGGCACTGCTGAAGTATTTTACTCGCATTAATTCCAACAACCAGCTTAGGAAGTGAATACCTTTATTAGCTTCACTTTGCAGAGGAGAGTCAAAGAGGTCAAATAACTTGCCCAAGGGCACCTAGTTACTAAGTGGTAGGCCCAGGATCTGAATGCGGATGCCTGGCATCTCTGCCTTACACTGCCTCATCCATCCATTACCTAGCCAAACTGCTACTTCTTTTGCCTCATGATTTTTCATTACTGTTCATTAGGAAATGTGATAGTGAAAGTTTCTTTTATAGTCTCTTTTCATCACACACTGATGAATGGCCATTTGAGATCATGTCTTTCCTTCCTCTTTGCCATTATAAGAAAGAGTAAGTTAAATAATGGTGATTTCAATTTGTTCTTGTTTTAGTTTCCTAGGGCTGATGCAACAAATTACCACACATGTGGTGGCTTAAAACAACAGAAATTCATTCTCTCCCAGTTCCGGAAAGCAGAATTACAAAATCAAGGTGTTGTCTGGGTTAGTTCTTTCTAGAGGCTTTGGTGGAGGGGGGCTGTGGGTTGCATCCATTCCATGTCTCTCCCCCGGCTTCTGATGGCTATCGGGAAACTTTGGCGTTCCTTGACTTGCAGATGCATCACTTCAATCTCCACATCCATCTTCATATGAAATTCTCTCAAATGATCCTTGTGTCTCAAAACTGCCTCTTCTTTCTTCTATAAGAGCTCTAGTCATCAAATTTAGGGCCCACCTTACATCCAGAATTATTTTTAACTTTGTTACATCTGCAAAAACCCTATTTCCCAGTAAGTTGGCATTCACAGGTACTAGAGATTAGGACTTGGATGGCTTTTGAGGGGACTCTGTCCAACCCAATTTAGCTTTATTGAATGAAATAGTTTAATGATCAAGATGTTTTCCTCATGCTGTCAATCAATGCCCATTGCATTCTACTGAATTCATTAATTCAACAAATATTGATTGAAAACTTTAACTATGTCTAGGTTACAGGAGCTAACAGGACAAACTCCCTGTGCTCTTGGGGCTAGTATTGTAAATAAGAGGGAGGTAGAGTGAGAGATCCAGCAGGCAGGACAAGAAGCTCATAAATAAACCAGTCCATTTCAGAGAATGAAAAATGATATGAAGGAAATTAAATGGGACAATAGATTCTGTTTGACTAGGAATCCTAAGTATCTCTGTCAATATCAGTTACAGCTCTGATACTGTCAATAGCTGTATAATCTATTTTCTAAATCAAATTCTGTTTTGGGTTTTATTTATGTTGCATAAAATTCATCTGGGTATGACAAAGTGGTCAAAAGAAATAACAGACTTACTTGTCATTACTCATCTAACATGTCAAAAAAGTATTCACTCATGAAAGGAATAACATACTACAGTTTCTGATTTCCCTAGGGAATTGGAGGAAATTGAATTGGGAAAACATAACAAAAGCATCAATTCACCAGGCATCAGTTCCCTCAACTCCCAAGCAGTACAGCACTGTTAAGATTCCTACCAAAAATGTCCTCAGGGATCTTTTTTTACAGGCACGTAAAACTTTTAGAAAAAATCAACTTGTTCTAACGGCTCGTATTTTACTTATCAGTTACAATTGCAAGGTTTTCACAAAACATATTGCCAAATGGGTTGGGCGTTGTTATTCAGGAAGTAATTCATTGAGTCTAAGACGGCTTCTTACAACTCAGTTTGAGTTCAAACAATACCAGTACATTTAGTCTCCATGATGCATCTGTCTGCTCAGGACGGCCTTATCCCATGGCTGTATAATCAGTGGTTCTAAGAAAAACCTTTGGTGATGTTTTGTAAACTACTGAGAATTGTTCTGACATACTTTTCGGATTTGGGACTGTTCTATGTTCATTTTGTTTCTCCACAAATTATATTTCTTCTTGTTCAATTTCAGTAATTGGGTACAAGCAGCTGGAGTTATTTAATTTAGTTCATGAACCTTTTACAATGCTGGAAATTAGAAAGGCACAAACGTTCTTTCTAGCTTGAAGTATGAACTCAAGTGAAGGCCTAGTTTATTCTGGTGGAAGAGATTTGGCTGTGCTTAAGTCTAAACCAATGCTTGTTTCAGCAAATACTTCAACGCCACACCTTACTGATTTGCTGGAGAACTCATTCTTCATCATATGGGCAGGAAAGGAAGAGGGTGGAGTCTCTCCTTTTATTAGGGGTTTAGACATCCCCTCTCCCACAGGTAGTGAGAAAATGCTTTTTTGCAAGTCATTTAGCAATAAGTTTAACAAAAACTATTGCATTAGACACTACCATTCTAGTTGTTTTTTTAAAATCTGCATTAACAAAAGAAGGTAAAAGAAGCAACTAGGAGCAAAAAAAAGTAGGAAAATTGTAGAATACAAAAGGGAAATGGAACTAAAACTGTATTTAATGAGTTTGTGCTGCTATTCCTTTGGCCAACAATAAGACTTGATGTCTGTAAAATTGTGATGTTTGCAAATTTGGCTAGGTCCACCTCTTGCAGACCTTTTATCTGTATTAAGTTGATCTACGAAGAGTGCTTGCTGTGCGCTTGGTGCTGTAGTATATACTTGATGTATGGAGGTGAATTAAATACATATGGTACCAGTGCTCATAGAGTTGGGCGGAAGACACTAAACGAGAATGTAAGTGAATAAATAAGCAAATATGTTCATATCATGTGAAGTGCTCTGAAGCAATGAACAGGTTGCAGTGATGGACATTAACCAGCATAGACCTACTCAGATAAGGCATTAAAAGAATATTCTCCTGGGAAGGAGTCATTTAAGCTAAGTGCCAAGTGCTAAGGCTAAGTGCCAATTCAATTTATGCGTTAGAAGGTTAACTGGATTTTCACATAACTAGTCAGTGGAGGGGTTACTAACCTGTAACCTTGGAACCAAAGGAGGGTAAATCTTCTGTTCTATGGTAGGATTAAACATGTGATTTTTGATGTATATATATCATCATTTACTCAGCAGACTGTTTCTATGAAATGGATTGTAATGGCTTTCCAGCTGAGTTCACACACATTATTTGCCTTTGATCTGCTCCTTTTTGCCTTCCTGATCATAGGAATTCTAACTGTACTAGAAATTTTGCACGATTTAAACTTTGAGAGTTAATCCATTGATCCATGTGTTAAATCACACTGGTTGAACCAAATCTTTTTTGGAGGGTGGGAGGGTGTTTTCAAGTGTATTGAAAGCATTAGTGGATGGAATTCCCTGCTTTGAGGTGTCCATTTAGTACAAAACACATGTCTGTGAAATCTTTAATCATTCTGAGTATCCTGGTCTTCTGTTCTTCATCTTTTTTTATCTGCACTATGGATATGAGAAGACTACATACTTACTATTAAGTTATAAACTGTTACTTGCATTCCTAAGAACTCTTGAGTTGAGTTGACAAACCGTATTATCAACCATTATTTCAATGCAAGAGGGGGAATTAGAACCAGAGTTTTAGTCTTGTAGTTGCCTATTATTTTTCTTAGAGGAATTCCTATAGTAATTTTATATTTTTATAATTTTATACCTATTTATACACAGCTACATATCAAAACAGCACCGAGCAAAAACAGTCTTTGAGGACACAGAGCTTTTCCTTTTCTTTCCTACCACTCTTCCACCACTGCTGTTGGTACAATACTTCCTACACACTCTAACTGCCTACACTGTTACAGTATTGGCCAACATTTGTTAAGCACTGACCATGCACCAAGCATCATTGTAAGCATGTCACAAATATTTTCTTGTTTCATCGTCACAGTGACCCTATGAGGTAGGCATTTTTATTAGCCTCATTTTCCAGATACAGACATTCAGGCATATAGGGTGGTAGGATCTTGACCAAGTTCACAAAATTGGCAAATGTGACTCTAGAGTGTAAGAGCCAAACCTCTCCGCTTGCAACTGCTACACTTCTGGTTCCTGATTAAAGGATGGAGATCTCCTTATAATTAAGGCAAGGGTGTCAGTACAATGCAAAGAATGTTTCCCCAGAAGTTCTGTCATATTGTATCCGTACGCTTTATGAAAAGCAGACTGGGAGAAATTCCTGTAAAAAAGAAGTCATTAGTATTAAGATATGTTTATAAGGTGCTAACAAACCCATTTATAAATACATAAAAAATACCAATTGGGTCTCTTTTCACTGAAATTCATTCAGAAAAGGACATGACCTTTTTGATAGGTCTTTCCTGTAGATAAACCTCAGAGTGGGGTCCAGGTGGTATAGATTGGACTAAAGGCACATAATAATTATGGATGAAAAGGATCTGTAGACAGGTCGAAAGAGGCCTAGCTCATTTTTATTTAAATAAATACCATAAAACTTAAAATATGACTCTAATTAGATGGATTATTATTCATAATTCTGATATGCAGGAAGTGATTATTCTGAAACACTCATTGTGCAGAATCATGCATTCCGAGGTTGATGGTTTAGCTTCTGGCAGCTTAACTATGAAATTCCTCCTCCTTTTAAGATTATATACTCCTGATATAGAGTTTAAAAATACATAATGGAAGGAAGTATCACATATTTATACAATTTGAAAAATATGCCCCTGAAAATTCTGCCAATAAAGCTTGCATTAGATGTTTCTCTGTTTATAATTTAAAAAACTCACCTAGGGATCAGAAACCATTTTAACACTCGGGGAGTTTTCTTTCCCTAGGCCCTTGAAAAATTGAGTTCTGCTGTGTCAATGTGGCTAAGTCTGCCGTGGGCTACTCTTGATGATAGAATTCCTAGAATAAACATCAAAGATGATGAAAGGTAACCTGAACTGAATTTCTTCTGAACTTGAATGAGGTTGAGAGATCACTATGCAAATTTGTTCCAAGCTGAAAATGTATTTCAGTTGGTGCTATTGCTGTGATCCATCTATGCACAAAATAGGAGGAAAATTAATGGTAAAAAATGACTACTTCATAAAAATGTAAGGAATATGAACATTTGGAGAGAGCATTATCAAAGTCTATGGAAATACTATGAGACGTGTTAAAACATAGACACAACATTGATTTGTATTAGTGATACCCACTTTTGAGAACTTCATTAGTAGAAGCCATCTCATTAAAAGGCATATCTATCACTTGAAGCACACCAGGGTGAATCTGAAAAAAGCTAAAGGAAGTACAGCTGAACATTTAAGTAGTATGGCTGTAGAGGGAGGCACTAGAGGAAATGTTGGTCACTGGAATTCTCTCCCCTTATTTGTATTCAATCTATTTGAAGGTTTTGTTAATAGAATATTAGATTTTGTTGAAGTCACTGTTTATTACGTTGCCTTATGTTGGTCCTCCTGAATCTTTTTTATTTATTCACTCTTTATTTAATTATAATCTGTTTTCCTCTGTTAGAATATAATTCCGTAAGAGCAAAGCTTTCCAATTACTCAGCCCAGTATCCCAAGGGTCCTGGGAACCATGATTGACACAAGGTAGGCCTTCAGTCAGGGAAGGAGCCAAGATCATTTCTTTCCAGCACTTCCTAGAACATCTGCACAGTGCTTTGTACACAGAAAGTCAATAAGCGTCTGTCAGACAAATAAAATAAATAGGGATTATAGCATTTCTGTCACCATCAGAGTTAACTGCATGCTGATGATAGGAAAATAACCCCAAATGAGAAATGCATCTCAGAAGGAATCAATGGATATTCAGGCTTGAGTTTGTCCTTCAGACTATAAGTCACTGTACAATAGAGTATAGTGCTTTTCAAAAGGAAAGGGTGTGGGTGCTTATCAATAAATAACAATGACCAGCAATTTCTTCAAAAAAAAAGTATTTGAGCGGCTCCTCTATTTTGGGTGGCCATGGTAGGCATTTATGAATAAATGGTGTTTAGTCCCCGAGATCTAAAAAAAAAGAAAAGAGAGAGACATTGGCAAGCATATTATGTGAAAGAACATTCTCTGTGGGGACAGCAGCTAGTGTGAAGGCAGTGACTATGTGAGAAGTACATTTGGAGAAAACAAAGAAGTGTTGCCTCGGATTTTATTACAGTTGTGATCAGAAGCCACTGGAAAAATTTAATAACATGAATCAGGTAATATAATTTAGGTTTATAAGATGGCTGGCTGATAAGTGGACTAGAGTTTTTAGAGGGTTAAGAATAGAAGCAGGAAGTGCTCGCTTTGGCAGCACATATACTAAAATTGGAAAGAATAGAAGCAGGGAGAGCATTCTGGAAGCTACTTTGATAATGGAAATGAGAGAAGTTGATAGCTTGGACATGTAGCCGGGACAAAGTAGACAGAGTCCGGATAGATGTGGAGTTGCTAGATTGGATGTGGGAAATGAGGGAAGGAGGAATGCAGGAGAATTCTTAGGAATGTGGGATTGGAGTTGAGTAGGAACTCCATAAGTGGCTGTAAAAAATCTAGGAAAACTTGAGAAGAGAACAGCAGAAGGATCAACATGGATATTAGAGAGACTAATCAGAGATGAGATACTAAAATACTAATAGTAAATATCTATTGAGTTCTTACTGGGCATAGAGTCAAGAACTTCATGTATATTATCTCATTTATTCTAAAAAAAATCATGTGAAGTGGATTATTACCTTCATTTTACAGAAGAAAGAAAAGAGGCTTAGTTAATTAATTTGCCCAGATCATACGATAGAGAGGAGAGAGGTATAAAATCCTTCAGGATATTAACTGCCCACCTTCCCGGATGCTCTTGGACACCTCCAAAGGGAAACATATGAATAAGTCCTTCGAGAATGAATGAGAAATCTCACAAAAGAAGCTCAGGGAAAGTTGCTGTAGCCAGGCTCACACATAAGTCTCACACATAAATTCATTCTATTTTCAATAATAATGTTTAGAGTATTAGTAATATGAGTATTAACTCATATTACTAATATGTACACTGTACACACAGCAAGACAGTGGCATGGGATTGAAAGGGATGGAAAGATGTAAAAGATACTACTTCCAAGAGCTTATAAGCAAATGTGAAGGTGCTTAACAACAGCCTGTTGTGTAGAAGGCATTCAACAAATATATGTTGAATAATCACCAATGCCCCCACCAAAAATCTCTGCTGAGATTGTAAATAAGGCAATCAACAGAGATCAGTGAGGACTTGAAAGCATGGATCAAGCCTTACAAGATAGATGTGAACTGCTCTAATATAAACAGCAAGGGAAGCATGCCGATAGCTGTGGGAGCAATCCTTGCTCAGTGACCACGGTTGGTGGTTCTAAGGGGGACTAACATCCTCTGATCCTATTTCCTGGACATAAAGTCAGTCTTAAACTAATAATTATTTTGCACTGCTCCTATCTTGGCTTCATCTAATAGGGCCAGCTTGTCTAAAATGCTAAGCAAATTGAAAGTAAAAAACAAAGAGGAACTTGAAAAGCAAGTCAAGACTGGGTAAAGTTGCACAACTGCACAGATCCCAGCTTTCTCTTACCTGTTTGTAATGCAATTCTTCCTCTGGCTCCATCAGCAGGGGATTCCCTTCTCTCCCCGGTTCAGGTAAATATCTCCCTATCAGGGTTAGGGATGCTTCCTATTCTAGGAAAGAGATGGTTGATGTAATCCAAGGCTATTGGATTTCCTCTCTGGTTTTGCTGAGATTTCATTACACTCACTTGTCAAAAGCAAGGCACTTTTAGTAGGCATCGGTGGCAGTGTCCTATCACAGGAATAGCTTCTTGCACAACAGTTTATGATTGCACTTGTGATCTTCATCAACAATCGTGAGCTTCCTGTTTTCTGAAGTGAGAGGGGTAGGCCAGAAGGGAAATGGGCAAAGAGGAAATTTGGTATGACCCAGTGACTCACAAGTTCATCCCTAACTTTTATTGTCAAATAATGTTTAAACACTCCTTGCTTTTGTTTTCTCTCTGGTATTATCTATAATTTTTGTTCTAAAATCCTTTCATCCTTTGCATTCAACATTTTCTTCTCTAACTTCCTTTGGGAATACAAGATGTCGAAACATGCTATTTAGATGAAACTCTGTTATCTTTCCCTGTATCAAGTTTGTTATTTCCTATTGTCTGTCCATGCAAATAGCCATGCCTATAAGGTTTTGATCTTCTTTCAGTTCAGGTCACATTATTGCTTTTCTCTTTTACCTCTTGTCCCCAGATCAATAGATCTGGGTAGACTTGTCAGTGATATTATGCAACCTGGTTTGTAAGATAACCTGGATTTTCCCAGAATTTTTGACATTCTCTAGTTTGCTGCCTTATCATCTTAAAGCCAAGACTTTTTATTAGTTTAAGGTCTACTTGTCTAATCTCAAAATACAAAGTGTACGATTTGCTATTACCTGGAGCTCCTGTACATTTAATGATTTCATTAATATTATATTTTCTATCCATACAAGATATTTCTTTTTTCCTTTCAGTAGAGAGAGACTTCCATTCTTCTTCATTTGCTTTTGAAATTCAGGACTTCCATGGTCTTTGAGCTGGCTTTTGGTTTATTAGTGTGATCAGACTTCCTTTATTGGAGTCAGTTGGCGATTACTGTCTCAAACAATTATGGTAAAATTGAGAAGTAATCTCAGAAACAAAATACATAAAGACGAAGATTTGCTTTATGAAGAGAGAAAACACATTCTCATCTCATGGTTCATAAGTAATTGTTCAATATAAATAAGTAGTAATTTTCTAAACCATACAGACTTAATCCAATTATCAATTATAATCTGCCCTAAGGTGAAAAATAAGCATATGTCACACTCTCTTAAGTCATCTTACTGCCTTCTAATGAATGAGTCCATACGCCAATAAGTCCGTTCTTGTTTTGCTGATGAAATTGGGTTGAAAATACAAAGAAACTCATTCATCTAATCACTCTTTGAAATAGAAAGTCCTCCATCTTTCAGCTCTGGATTCTGCTGATTGGACTTGTTGGTTTATAACAGAACATCACTAATGTAAGTAAACGTTCTTGCTTACAATCCTGACTTTCTCTGGTTTTGACTGGTCAAATGCTGTGGCAGCTGCCAAGAAGCAAATTTTTAAAAAATCTAAGTACAACTCTGACTTTTCCACTTAAGCTGTGGTACTCTAATAGGAGAGTAATTCACAAGGGTACCTTAAAAGCCATAACCACTGCTGTGGACGGAATTGTGTTCCTCCAAATTCACATATTGAAGCCCTAAACCCCAATGTGACTTTGGGATAAAGCTTTTGGAGGCAGTTAAGGTTAAATGAGGTCATAAGGGTAGAGTCCTAATCCAATAGGAATGGTGTTCTTATTAGAAGAGGAAGAGAGTGAGATCTTTCACTCTCTCTCCATGCCCATACACCATGAGAAGGCCATGTGAGGACACAGCAAGAAAGTAGCTGTCAACAAGTCAGGAAGAGAGATCTCTCCAGAAATTGACCTTGCTGGACTTTGGTCTGAGACTTCTAGTCTCCACAACTGTGAAAAAATGAATTGCTATTGCATAATCCACCCAGTCTTTGGTACTTTGATATGGCAGCATGAGCAAACTAATAAAACTACTCTTAGGAGAAAACCATGTACAAAAGAAGATACAAATCTTCTAGGAGTGAGGAATGTAATTATAATGAAAATCTTCCTGTAAGTTTTTGAAGGAGCCCTTTCTTCTATCCCTTCTCACAATGTGTATAACGGATCTTTCTGATGAATATAGGTTCATAAAACTTATCACCTAAAGCAGTACAGTTTTTTTTTCTTTTTTTTTTATTCTTATGTTAATCCCCATATATTACATCATTAGTTTTAGATGTAGTGTTCCATGATTCATTGTTTGGCATAACACCCAGTGCTCCATGCAGAATGTGCCCTCCTCAATACCCACCACCAGGCTAACCCATCCTCCCACCCCCCTCCCCTCTAGAACCCTCAGTTTGTTTTTCAGAGTCCATCGTCTCTCGTGGTTCGTCTACCCCTCCGATTTCCCCCGCTTCATTCTTCCCCTCCTGCTACCTTCTTCTTCTTTTTTTTTTTTTCTTAACATATATTGCATTATTTGTTTCAGAGGTACAGATCTGAGATTCAACAGTCTTACACAATTCACAGCGCTCACCATAGCACATACCCTCCCCAATGTCTCTCACCCAGCCACCCCATCCCTCCCACCCCACCCCCCACTCCAGCAACCCTCAGTTTGTTTCCTGCGATTAAGAATTCCTCATAGCAGTGAGATCATATGATACATGTCTTTCTCTGTTTGACTTATTTTGCTCAACATAATACCCTCCAGTTCCATCCACGTCGTTGCAGTACAGTTTTTACAACTATAATCTGGGACATCTAGGGCAAACTGAGAATAATGTCACCCTACTTATAGAGAACCATCAGATGTCAAGATGTCTCTCTGTTCATTCCCAAGGCTAACAAAAGAGGACTATCCCATATTAAGTGTCCAGTCATGGCCTTGGTTGCTAATATTGGGTCATTGTCCATTGGTTACTATCAACCTTTCATTTTCCTGCAGGTATTCACATGTTAAGCTGTTACTCCATGTTCACTACTTTCCTTCATCACTGCCTAAGCACATACAGAGCCAATTTTTCTTAGATGCCAGATTAATGTTTACAGAATCTTTAATTTACTCTAATCTCCAACTATAAGACAAGTTCTCTGAATTTCACCATAATTTCTTTTAAGATATCTGATATATTAATTCAAAGATACTTAGGCCATCTTTTAGAAGCAATGATCTGGCAAAAAGCATGATATTCATTATATAAATGTATAAATAAATGATTTGTTTATGTAAAGGGTAATTTGGAGGCTTGCTATTCCTACTTCTTCCTTATTTCTAAGAAGCACGGGTAGAAGATGAGGGGAGAAAATCTCATTTAACGAGCTCAAGGTCCTTAACAATGCCAAAACTGGACTGTGATCTCTATATTCCAGTCTTGAAAGATAAGACAGTTATATGGGGTTCTTTATGACAGAAGTAGTGTTTTTTTTTTTAATATTAGATAGCTTCCTCATTTCCTCCTAAAAAATAAAAATTCTTTCATTTGATCAACACATAGTTGGGGTAAGTTTTTATTACTAATGTATTTGTGAATTTTCTATTTCTTTTACCTTAAGTGATTTATTTTTAAAATATGTTAGAGGATATTGAGTGGAAAATTCACTGTGTCCCAGAATTGTGGTTAAGGCTTCAAATTGTGGACAAGAGGCGCTAAGTATCCTACTTCGAAAGCCAGTATGTAATAGAAGCCAGCCATATTCCCACAAGGCTTGTTAAGAGGTGAAAAGTACACACCACCCTCTGCCAACAGTGACTAAGAAGAGAACTGGGGAGAGAAAAGGGAATCATCAGCCTCGTAGGGTGTACTAATTGAGAGTGATGCTAACTGCTACAACTGACAAACCTTTATACTTCAGAATAAAATAAAATTTTAGTTTTCACTTATGTAATTGAACAATGTGGGTGTTCCTGGTTGGATAGTTTTCCTTAAGCACTCTTTCCAGCTTGTAACTTTGCCATTTTTAGCACATGGCTTCCATACTAGTTCCTGGGGGTGGGGGGAGAAGGATCATCTCCATTCCAGCCAGCCAGAGAGGGAGAACGTGGAAGATTGCATATGGGAGGATTTCATGAGTTGTATTAGTTTGCTAGGGCAGCCATAACAAAATATCATCATAGACTGGGTGGCTTAAACAACAGAAATTTATTTTGTCACAGTTCTGTTGGCTACAAGTCCATGATCAAGATGTCAGCAGGTTTAGTTTCATCTGAAGCCTCCCTTTTGCTTGTAAATGGCTGCCTTCTGGCTGTGTTCTCACATAGTCTTTCTTCTGTGTGTATGCATCCCTGATGTCTCTTTGTATGTCCAAATTTCTGCTTCTAATATGGATACCAGATTGAATTAGGGCCCACCCTAATGGCCTCATTTTAACTTAATGACCTCTTTAAAGGTCCTATCTCCAAATATAGTCATATTCTAAGGTACTGGGAGTTAAAGCTCCAACATACGAATTTGGGGAGGATATAGTTCAGTAACGTGGGCCAAACACTGAAGTGATGATATATATCACTTCCACTCAATGGAATCTTTGGCTAGAACTCTGACTTATGCAAAAGGATCTAGGAACTGCAGCCTACCTGCATACTCAGGAAGAAAAAGAAAAATAAATGGATTTGATCAGGGAGCAATCTCTTCCAGATTCTGCTCACCGCTGCCTCCATATCTAATATATAATAATGAGGTAGGGACAGAATAACAGCAATAAATTGTCCAAATGAGGAAGAATGAGAGATACACAGCTGAGTCTGGTAAATAGTAATAATGAACTCCTGCAGGGCAGGCGTTATAAGGGTCCTCTGCTGTGGCAATTCTTGATTAGACCCTTATTCTGCCCTCTAGTGGGACCACTACTGACCTCTGTTCCATAAGGCCCCTTTCTCTCCTCTTTGGGTGGTTCCTTCTTGTTTCTCATCCTTTGTGGCCATGTCTTAAGTGTCTTTGGGTATATGTTCATTGGGAGTTGTGCAGATTTTGCAGCCCACTTCCTGTTAAGATAAATCTGAGCACCCATGGGTTGTCTGAAGACTTGAGAAGCAAAAGGCATATATGTTTTCTTTGGTCATACAGGGTCCTCAACACTAAGAAAATTTTGATCCACTTGCTTCTAATCAGTTCCATGTGTCAATAAGCACCACCCTAAATTCTTTCCCAAATATAACTCTCAAATCTGATTTGTGCCTTCACTGCCTCCCCTCCATGCTTCTCTCAGCTTGGAGTTTAAGAGCAACTATACTGAGGACATAAGAAACAACTATTTGGAGTGGAAATGAACTATCCTTAATTCAATCTCAAAAGCAGAGCTGAGTTCCTTGTTCAATTAAATCTTATTGGGCCTCTGTTACTCAAAGGCCCTATCAATTTTTTTTATTTTTTATTTTTTATATTTAGAATCTAGAAAGAATTAGCTTTTCTGAAACTTTGAGAGCCTGGAGTTCTGAATTCTTTCTATTCTCTTTCATTTCTGTTTGCAGACTATGCAAACTCTTCCTGATGTCATTTCTCTCTTGCAATACCTTGTTAAAGACAGTAAGTAAAAGCCAAGATACGGTACTATTCTCACTCTTCCAAACCACTTCTAGAATCTAGAATGACTGGGTCAGATGCCATGTTTTACCTTCCAAGCAGGAGATGGTTCTTCCAGGTTATTTTGCCACTGCATACCCACCATGAGTCTCCATCTTTCTAGCTTCAATACTGTTTCTTACCACTTGCTGTTGGATTAGATGATGTCTTTGTTTAAGGCAATAGTACACTCCAATAACAATTTTGTATTAGTTATTGTAGGTTAACCACTATAACAGACATATAAAAACTTTAGAGTTTTAAAAGTATAAAAGTTTATTTCTGCTGACTTAACAGTTATGTGGATTGAGTTTGGGGAAAGGGGAGTTGGCTGTATGTGTTCAGTTAGAGACCCAGTTTCCTGGAGACCCTGCTATCTTCTGTGCTCTTCCTGGGCATTGATATCCAACCTAAAGGTGGGGAAAAGATCTGGAAAATTATTTCTTAGACATTTTCATGGGCTATGCTAAATGTAGTTCACTTCACTTCTGCTCATTGCAAAGAACTCAGTCTCATGGCCACACATAAATGCTAACAATTCTGGAAAATAAAAAATAGCTTTGTGCCCAAGAAAAATTGAGAACAGATCTGTTAATCAGACTGTTGTCAGTGCTACTGTGGAATAAAATACTTGTGGGCAAAGATCTTTCTTTACTTCCTTACTGAAGCTAAGTGAAGAGGGACCCAAGAAGATAACTTATGAAAATTGGTGGTATCTTTAAGAAGGGGAAATGGAGTTCTCTTACCTTAATAGGTGCTTTCTGAGCTTAGAATTCGCCAGAGCATAGAGCATGGTGAGAGTTCTGGGGAGAAATTTAGGGGGCCCAGGAATATAACATGTAGTCTTAAATTGCTCTACTTCCACTCTGGGAAGGGAAGAGTTTAAGGACCTAGATAATGGACAGAGGCTGGCGTCTGCTTTTTAAAGACTGGAGGCTCAGGGCACTGGGGTGACTCAGTCAGTTAAGCATCTGCCTTTGGCTCAGGTCATGATCTCAGGGTCCTGGGATCGAGCCCCGCATCGGGCTCCTTGCTCAGCAGGGAGTCGACTTCACCCTCTCCCTCTACCCCTCATTCCCCCACCCGTCCCCCTGCTTCTGCTTGTTTTCTCTCTCTCAAATGAATAAATTCTCTCTCAAATGAATAAATAAAATCTTTAAAAAAATAAAGGCTGGAGGTTCTCAGGAATATAAGGGATTGAGGGATAAGTGGCATATAATGGTTTGTTTAGAGGAGAAAATCAGGACAATTCTTAATCTTTTTAATCTCAAGTCTGCAAGGCTTTTGAGAGGTGGCTTCACATGGAGGAATATAGAGGGTAGTGAACGAACAACTTTAGTATATTGCATAGGTAGTGACTGAAAAAAGTGAAAAATGCCCAGCCTAGGGTTGTTGGGACATATATATTATTGCCAGTGGATCCCAAAACAGACATGGTTTCTCTTCTAAGGAGGTCTCTTGAGCAATGGAAAAAGCTGAAAATGAGCAGCACCCCAAGGAAGCCATGCACACCACCCACATGGAGATACTAATAGCAAAATCTCCAGTGGCAGATGAAACGAGAATCAGCCAGCATGAAGGCAGGAATAAAAATCAATTATCAACAAGAGGGAAGTCCTACAAAAACACCGTGCCTTCTTTCCTCCTTATCTTTGCCCCACAGTAGAGGAACTAGAACTTTTTCCCAAACCTCATCTATTCCATGTAGCTGAGGCTTCTGGTTTAGTTTGCACAGGAGAAGGAGAGGAAATTAATTTTGTATAAAGTTCAAGTTTAAAGTTTCAAAATAAGTAAGATTAATTCTTTGTTACCGTTAACAGCTTTATTGATATATAATTAATATACAGTAAGCAGTATTTATTTAAAGTACACTTTTTGAGATCTAAGAAATCACTTAAATCAATCTCCATCACCCACACAATTTTTCTCATGTCCCTTTGTAAAGCTCTTTCTTCTGTTTTGTTTTGTTTTGGTTTTTTTCCATTTAACGTAGATTCATCCATTTTGTTGTGTCAATATTTCATTCCTTTTCATTGCTGAGAGGTATTCCATTGTTTGGATATTCCATGATTTGCTTATCCATTCACCTGTTAATGGAAAATTGTATTGTTTTCAGGTTTTGGCTATTAAAAATAAAACTGCTATAAACATTTGTGTACAAATCTTTTTATAGGTATATGTTTTCATTTCTCATGAGGAATCCTAAAGAGTGAAATGGATGGTATGGTAGGTGTATGATTAGCTGACTCAGAAATGGCCAAAGTATTCTCCAACATGGTTGTATCATTAAATATTCTTATCAGCATTGCATGAGAATTCTAGTTCCTTCATGCCCTTGTCATTTTTAATTACATTCCTTCTAAGAATGCATGGTTATACTCATTGGGATTTTAATTTGTATCTTCTTAATGACTAATGAGGTTCAGCATCTTTTCATGTATTTGTTAGTCACTTGTGTATCTTTGATGAAGTGTTCAAATATTTGTTAATTATTTATTGAGTTTTTGAAATTCTTTATATTCTGGATATAAGCCTTTTGTCAAATATATGATTTACAAATGTTTTCCCCAAGTCTGTGATTTGTCTTTTTTTCTCCTAACAGTGTCTTTTAAAAATAGAAATTTTAAATTTTAATAAAGTCCAATTTTTCCTTTCATGGATCATGCTTTTTATGTTATAATTAAGAAATATTCACCTAATCCAAGATTAAAAATTTTTCCCATTTTTTTAGACTTAATTTTTCAATTTAAATCTATAATTCATTTATGTTAGTTTTTGTACATGGTAGAAGGTATACACCAAAATTGTCTGTTTTTGTTTTTTTTCTTTCTTGTGGTTTTCTAATAGTTTCAATATAATTTGTTGAAAAGGCTATATCTTCTCTTCAAAATTACCTTTGAACCTTTTGTACATATTAGTTGTCTATATGTGTGTATGGTCACTGATTTATTTAAGCCAATATCACATTGCTTTAATTATGTAGCTTTATAATAAGACTTGAAGTCTCAGGTAGTGTAAATTCTCTAACATTCTTCTTTTTTAAAGTTGTTTTAACTCTTCCAGATCATCTGCATTTCTTTTTCAGCATGTAACTTCCTACAAAGAAGCCTGCTGGGATTTTGCTTGGGGTTGCATTAAATCTGTATATCAATTTAGGGAGAACTGACATTTTGACATTACTGAGTCTTCCAATCTATGTACACATATATTTCTCCATGTTTTTGGCCTTGCTTTAATTTTCCCCAGCAGTATTTTGTATTTTCCTGTGTACAGGTCCTTCATATCTTTTAAAAATCTATACCTAAATATTTTATATTTATGACGGTATTATGGATGATTAAAAAAATTTTAACTTATGGTAGTTTCCATTATATGGAAGTAAAATTGATTTTTGTATATTGATCTTTTATCCTACAGCTTGCTACACTCACTTACTAGTTTTAGTAGCTATTTTACATTTTACATCAGATTTTTTTCGTAGACAATTACTTCATCTGTGAGTAAATACAATTTTACTTTTATTTTTCAATCTGGATGTCATATATTTCTTTTTCATGCTTTACTGGAGAAGCCAGAACCTCTAGTACAGTGATTAATAAAAGTGTTGAGAGATGATATCCTTACTTTGTTCTTTATCTTCAAGGGAAAACCTCAGTCTTTCACCATACATGTGATGTTAACTGAAGGATTTTCATAGGTGATCTTTATAAAGTTGAGGAAATTCCCTTCTATTTCTAATTTGCTGATAGTTCTTTTTTCTAAATTAAGAATAGTTGTGTGGTTCTGTCAAAAGATTTTTCTGCACAAGTGATGCAGTGATTGCATCATAAGTGATGATCAAGTGATTTTAATTTTTTTAAATTAAAAAATGGTGGATCATACTGATTGATATTTGAGAAAAATTACATTTTTTCCTTACATTTCCTGAGATAAATACCACTTGATTGTGATGTATTATAATTTGTATATATTTTTAGATTTGATTTTCTGAAATTTTGTTTAGAATTGTTGCATATTAGATCAAGAGAAATATTATTCTATAGTTTTATTATGATGCCTTTGTCTAGTTTTGATATCAGAACAATCCTGGCCTCATAGAATGAATTAGAAAATGTTTCTCCTAGTCAATTCTTGGAAGTGTTTGTGTAGAATTAGTATTATCTATTCCCTAAATATTTGTTAGAACTCACCATTGAAGCCATCTGGACTGGAGTTTTCTTTGTGGGAAAGTTTTTAATCACAAATTCAATTTCTTTAATACAGATAAAGCTGTTCATGTTATCTGTTTCTTTTTGTATGAGCTTTTACAGTATCTTTCAAAGAACCTGTCCATGCCCTTTATGATGTTATGTTTATTGGCATAAATTTGTTCATAATACCCCTGTTATTCTTTTAATAGATGGGGACATTCTAGTTGTTACCTCTCCCATTTTTGAGAGTTGCAATTTGTGGCTTCTGTAACTTTTTGTTGCTAATCAGTCTGGCTAGAAGTTTATCAGTTTTATTGAGCTCTTGAACAAACCAGCTTGTTTCACTGATTTTCTCTATTGTTTTTAATTTTAAGTTTTAAGTGTGAAAAATAACCATAACTTACAGACAAATGTAGTTTGGGCAAAATGTTATGAAGGAACCTGCTACTCAGTGGGAAAGTCAGATTTGACATTTGAGAACAGTAATTGGAAGAAATTAAATCATTTCATAGTTAAGACTCCTAAGCTCGTTATATATGTTTAATGTAATTACATATGAATACTATCATTCAAATATAATTTGATTTTTAATATGCACTCATGTATTTTAAATGTCAAATAATGTGCAAAATTTCCCAAAGTGCATGTCACTGAACATTACTTCCTTGAATATTAATACATATTGTGTGGGAAAGGATTTAATCTTCAAATAATAAGAAATACTGGGTTAAACTGTTGGATGAACTTCTGTTTTTGTAGGATTTTTAATAGTTTTAGATATTACATTGTACATCCTTAATTTCCATGAGAGGGATATAAAACACAGTATTTCCCAAATTTATTTGATCTTTTTTTAAATGGAGCATCTAGCAGGACAAGAATTTAGCAAAACACCTTTTGGAGAATGTTAGTAGGTTGAAAGAGCTTTAAAGTGAAACAAACCTAGGTTTAAATTCTTACCCCAGAACCAATTTGATCCACGCAAGTGACTTTAAGCCTGTGGGCCTCAGTTCACCTTCAAAAAGGGAATATTAAGAATTCTCTTCTGGGGTGTTGGGAAAATTAGAAAGAATGACTCTTAGGCACCTGACATGATGCTTGGCACATAGTACATTATCAATTATTGATATCAATATTATTTATAATAATTGAGTTTCCAATAATACACAGGATACCAAAAGAGAAAAAAGGTGCTTCATTTCCCTTGATAGTGCTGACATAATAGCATTTTGTATAATGTGGAATAATGATTTTTATATTCTTAAAAAAATCATAACTGATTCATCTTTATACCTAGAAATGACATCCAGTGAAGAATGTAACATAATGTTGTGGCAGAATTGAAATGAATGTTGGTATTTAGAAAGAGTATCATGAATTTTAGCACATCTACCTGTTGCTGATTGCTTATGTGATCTCGAACAACTTAAACTCTCTTAGGCTTTGGTTTCCTCATTTATAAACTGGAGCAATTGGACTGGAGTTTTTGTAATTGTTTACTCTTTAATACTGATACCTAAATATTCTTGAAAGATGTGTTGCCTTTGCCTTAATCTCATTGGGTATTTAAAAAATTTTTTTTAATTTAATTTAGATTTTCAATTTCTGATCCTCACCCCTCAATACTCTACTCACTTCTACCCCCAACTTTTAGCCTTTACAACTCTAATACAGTTGGAGTTATTGTAAAGACAACTCTTTTGGTTGTCTACCCGTTGTTCACTTTCCTCTTCTTCTTAATCAAAACTGAATTTATTTAGGTTTATAGCACTTCCATATGCAGTCCTGTGTCTCCAAGAGAAGATGACCCCATCCCAGCTACAGTAGTATAACTAATTCCTCTAAGGGTATGCTGATTATCCTTGTTAGTGATTGGTCCAAGAATAGACATGTGACCCAATCCTAGCTGATGAACTGAAGTGAAATCTGTTGGTATATTTTCTGGGAAATGACCTCAATCCTAAGAAATATCCACATCATAGGATGGTCGATCTCTTTTTATTGTCTGAATGGGGGATTTGATTCTACTTCAGCCATCTATCAAACAGTCTGTGAATGAGGTCAAACCAAGTAGGGAACAAAGAAGAGATGGCAAGAACCTGGGTTTTGATGACATTGTTGGGAGTGCTTAAGTAATTTGCCCTGAAACCTGAGCTTACTCTATTAGTGAGATAAGAAATTTTCTTGGTACTTTAATTTTCTTAAGGTTTCTCTTACTTGCATACTAACTGGCAAATGTTTAGAGTCATAACTTGATGGTTCCAAATTTCATTTTAATAATCCTTGTTTTCATTCTTCTGCTAATAAAACTCATAAGAGCTGAGCATTTCAAAATGCAAGATGCAACTTTGAAAAGGGAATCTCCATGATAAACAGTTGTTGGGGTTAAATCCCGTGGGGTGTTATCATAGCTCCAGGTCGTATGTATTCTCTGTAATGCTGCAACAAAGTAGTATTTATGATGACAGGCAGATAGGCTAGGAAGTATAATCTGTTTAACGAGTACTTCATTAAAGAATCCTATTATCTCAGTCTAGAAATATTTTTATTTGGTAAAATTTTATTAGAGACCCACTTTTGACACTAGTTTCAATACATTTTTTCTTCTTCTAAACATATATATATATATATATATATATATATATATAGTGAAGACTATGGGACAATTAACTTCAAGTTTTTGGCTAAAATGAGTATTTCCATAAAAATATTCTTACCTCTATAAAAAAAAAAAAGCATTTGGTGTTTGAAAATACTCTTCATTGTTTACAGAATCAGTGAACAACTCTTTTAAAATGAGTAAATTTTAGAATCCAAGATTTAGGTCTGACATTCATTAGCTATGAGGAAAGAGGTGGATCAAACAGATAATTACAGTGAAAATGAATTTTATGGACACACTATATTTCATAGGAAAAATAGTGTAAAACTTAATTTTAGCAATATTTAGTGTATATTGGATCACTATTTAAATGTATTGGCATAAGACAATTTTGCCATGAATCCTGCTATGGAAGAGTTAGCTTTTGATGTTCCCATAGCCATTAAACAGTGATTTTACTTACTTGAGAGGGTTCCAATGGCATATTTCTCAAGGATGGAATGTTTCATGCCATTAACTTACTGCATGTGGAGCTGAATTCTTTAAGCACTTAAATGATTCTCACTTAATGCCTTTTTATAAATTACTTGGTGTAAACTGTGTAATAATAGTGCTTTGCCAGTCATTGGTGAGAACTCACTCTTGGGGCAAGGCTTCCATTATAACAAACTATCTTTCGCTGTCAGATAATGTTGAATGGTTGCCATGCCAAAGATGAACATGATACCTTGATAATAATTCTGGACTTGTCTGTTGTAGTTCACTCAAATACTGTAAGCTAATCCACTAAGAAACATGCTTTGATCCTCATCATTAGGATGGATGAGTCATACAGGAGGTCTGAAGTACTTTATGATTAAATCCAAGAAGGTTTGGAAATATCATAATTCCATGTTTTTCCATGATAGACACAGCCAGATTTCTTAAGTTAAGAATTTTTGGACTTTTTAAAGACATGGGTAGCTGTCCACATGTTTCAATGCTTATTCTGTTAGAAGTTCAGGATTTAGTTAGCTGATCCTTTTTGCTTTTTCCCTTTCTCTTTCTACACTTGAAGGAGAGGATATATCCCTCAGAGTCAAGGTTTAATATATAGTTGGGGATCTAGATTATCTAGGGAGTGTTTCCTAAATTAAGGTCCTTTCTTTCCCCCTAGGGACTCAGACTGATACACAGAATATGAGATGAGCAATAGCTTCTTTTGGAATACACTGTTGGCCTTCTTTCTTTTGGAGTAGCTTGAATTTTTTTCATTTCAAAATCTCAGTTGGGGTATAATTTCCTTTTGGACTCTTGACCAATCACTTTGCAATGCTGAGAACATTTGCTTATGTTTAATTGACTTATTTTGAGGGGTTGTGCCAGAAACCACATAGAATCTGAACTGTAACAAACACATCTGTATTATTTAGGAACACATTGTTCTGTGGTACTTCATCTTTCTTTTTGCACATGCCTCTCTCTTTTCTCTACCTCCTTCGACACTATCTCCCATCACCTTCCCAAGGTGGCAATCCACCCCAGTGTTGGCAGGAAATGATGGTACCTGAGAGCTACCCTGAGCCATGTCTGAAAAATAGGAACTACATCAGGTCAGAACTTGGTATGCTACATTTACAGAATTAACCAAACACCATTTTGTCAACTTTTCCAAAGTATATACTGGACTTCATCTTATGACAGAATCACATTTGCAGGCTATACAATAATTATTTTTTGCTTACAACTATAATTTTGGGAATCTATGCATATTCAATCTGTGGGATAAGCTTTCTGTTACTTGGTAACTTCTGTCTTTGAAACACCTAATATTTATATCTATTTTCTCAATAGCATGCTATTAATGTTGCTAGTATAACTTATCATGTTATATATTTTTTCTTACTTCCACTAGGTTCTGACCCAGTGAACAAAGATGGTGTCTTATTCTTTAATTTCCAAGTGCTAGCAAAGTAATTGGCACAGGGTAGGTCTTCAATAAAAGTTGAATGAATTAATGTGGTTATATGTCAAAAATGCATGCAGCCTCGCTCAGAAATGTTGTTTCACTTGTGATCACTCTCTTCCTGGGACAGCTTGCATCCAATGACTGACTGAAGTGAGTTCCTAAAGACTTGTTCCAATTTAGCTTGATGAAGGATGGCTCTAATGGGAAATATTTGCTCCATGTGTCCCCTTTCGGTTGACCAAGGTTTCATGAGACCTGCATCACAGTTCAACTTTTCCCTCTGTGCAATCTTAATTTTCCCTCCTTTCTCTCATAGATGTAGATCCCTAATAAGTCTCCCTAGCACAAAATGACGTTGAACGGGTATAAAGAGATTTGATTGAGGAGAATCTTTCTAGTTCATCTTAAGGAATTTGGGTTTTATCCAAGGGCAATAAGAATCTATTGAAGGGTTTTAAGCAGAGGAGTGACCTGATTAAATTTACATTTTTAACAATCACTTTATCTGTGGAAGAGAGTGGATAGGAGTGGGAACATCATTAATGTCCCAGAGGTGGAATCGATGAAACCATGTGCAGAGACCAGCTAGGGGAAGCAGCAGAGGGAGAGGGGGAAGCAGACTCCCCGCTGAGCAGGCAGCCTGATGTGGGGCTCAATCTCAGGACCCTGAGATCATGACCTGAGCCGAAGGCAGATGCCCAACCGACTAAGCCAGCTATGGAAGAGTTAGCTTTTGATGTTGCAGAAATTTAAGCAAGAGATGTTTGGCTTGGACTAATACTGTGACAGTGGCTATAGATTTGGTATTTTGGGGTTGCAAATGAAGGAAAGTCAAGGTCCCTGGCTTGAGCAACTAAGAAGAGATTCCATAAGCTTCTTCTGCAAGAAGGATACAATTGAATGGCTGCATCTACAGCCAGTAGGACAACTTCTAGAAGAAAGTCTTTACTACTAAGATGAATACCCAGGTTACTGTATTCTGAGTCAGGGTTTTTGTTCTTTTGTGTCCCTGTCACTATTCAGTTGTAACTTACATTATAAGATTTACGGTAAAGAGATCTTGCCCCAGAAAGATTGTACCTGAAGATCTGCTGCTTTCCCAGTCCTGTTTTGCTTCCATATCACACTGTCTTGGCTCTGGGCCTTCAAAGCGATACAATAAAAAGATCATTTGTATTAGGATCTATCCCTAACCAGCTTTATATGATTCAAAGAGCTGGTTTCTTTTTAATCTTAATAAAGACATTATATCTGAATTATAATTCTACATCTGACCCATTACCTCTCAGATCAAACTTTGATGGTGTTGAAGACAAAATTGCCATAGCAAATTATAGTACCTCCTCTAAGTATTGACTGATGATGAACAGACCACCTCTTTAATGATATGTCAAGAATTTTTGTTTTAGGGGCTCCTGGGTGGCTTAGTTGGTTGGGCATCTGTCTTCGGCTCAGGTCATGATCTCGGGGTCCTGAGATTGAGCCCCACATCGGGCTTCCTGCTCAGCGGGGAGTCTGCTTCTCCCCTCTCCCTCTGCTGCTCCCCCTGCTTGTGCGCGCTCTCTCTCTCTCTCTCAAATAAATAAAATCTTTAAAAAAAAAAAAGGATTTTTGTTTTATAATTGCTATCTTGGAATGCCTTCATCATATTTATTTCAGTTTTTTTTTTAAATTTATTTCAGAAGCTGAGGAGATTAGATGGAGAAAGGAGGAAGTGCTAGAGGTGGCAGCCAATGACATATGTAGAAAAAAAAAAACTGCTCTAGGCTCTCTGGATAATGAACTAGTTGGTAACAGGCTGGAGTGAGAAGCAGGGAGGGATGGGTATCTTTGATTCATAATGAATTTCCAAAAGAGAAAAGCTGATGATTTCTTTAGATGTTAGATGCCAAGAATCATTATCTTTTGGTCATGAGGAAAGACTAAGGGATCCATTAAAAGACAAAATGTTCCATACAATAGGAATAAACATCTAATATTTTAGGTATGCGTGGAATGAAATGACGCATGTAAATGATTTTTTCCAGATAGCTTATCTGCATTAAGTGCTAAAATTTAAATTTTGAGGGAATCTTTTTAAAATGTGTTAAACATTTCTGTAGCTTTCAAAAGAGAAGTTATTTGGTATTATTTAAACATTTTCATACTGTCTCAGGACTATCATTATGAATGACAATTAATGAGCCATAATGGGACACAATAATATCTTCAATGATTATCTTATTTGGGTTGTTTTATACTGACTAGGTATAAAACAGGTTGCTCTGTTTTTTCAATTTCTTGCACCTACTACTTTTAATTTTTCTCACTTTTTTGAATTATATATTCACAACAGCGACAGAGGTCCTATGGGTAAGAAATTATAGATTTAAATTATAGATTTGTTCCTTCTCTTTGGCTATTTATTTGCTTGCTATGTATTCATTTTATTTGTTTGTTTGTTTTTTGTTTTTTTTTAAGATTTTATTTGTTTATTTGAGAGAGAATGAGATAGAGAGCATGAGAGGGGGGAGGGTCAGAGGGAGAAGCAGACTCCCTGCCGAGGAGGGAGCCCGATGCGGGACTCGATCCCGGAACTCCAGGATCATGACCTGAGCCGAAGGCAGTCGCTTAACCAACTGAGCCACCCAGGCGTCCCGATTTTATTTGTTTGTTTAACTTTTTTTTCATTTGTCAATTCCTCATAACATTACTGGTATAGATTGTGAGATAAGAGATCCAAAGTGGTTTCTTAATGGGACCATACATTGTTCTAGCTTAGCTGAGAAAAAATTTTAAAAAAACTTAGAAATGTTCTGGCATCAGATATTGTCTTAATTTATATTGTGAAATGACACAAGAATTAGCATTGGGTTAACATTGTTTCAGGTATGAATTCTTACATGTTATAGGGGTTACTTCAGCCTTTTGCTCTTGTGCACACAGATTCCCTAAGTAGTTAACTGACCTTCTTAAACCTGAGTTTTCTCTATGCAGTTCAATTCTTGAGGAGTAGAGAAGGAAGCCAGTGGGGAAGATCACCATCATAGCAGTCAATAATGGATGTCATCTATTTGCCAGGGAAGTGAGTGTATCTTGGGTAGAATGTAGGCTGGAGCTCAGGGGAGTTGGAAGATAGCAGAAATGAGCATCGCAAATGGCATTGGGGTCTAGATAATTTTAAATCATTGCTAGGAAAAGATTTTTGTAGCTAATCCTTTTTTTACCTTTTTGGGGGAAGGGAGAAGGAGGGTCAGGAGATACCTTTTGCTATAATCTTTTGTTTTCTCTCATCTATTTTTTCAAAAGAATTTAGTAAAGCAAACAAAACCTTGTGGTTATGAAGATATCATGGCCAAAAGCTTTGAAAAAGAATTCCCTAGGGATTATGAAGCTGTTGCAGCTTAGAGTACTCTGCTCTGAGTATATTGGTCTTGAGGGTCCAACAGATTCGGGCTTTAGTATTGCTTCTGTTCTTCCAAACTATACAACCTTTAGGAAATACTCAGCCACTTTAAATTGCAATATCCTTATCTGTGAAATGCAGCTAACAATATCTACCTCATAGATTTGAGGAATACTAAGCACATGATTCAGTAAGATCATGTGCTTATTACACCTAGGATAAGCATTCAAGGAATTATAGCATATATTAAAAATGTACTAATAATATTCAACTTATTGTCTTGGTTTGAAAGCTCAGGTTCCTTTGTAACACCAATAGATCAATAGTCATTATGGACTGCCTTCTCTAAAAGAATGCTTTCAGTTTTATCTGGGCTTCAGTGGCCCGCCCAGGGATCATCACACTACCATTTTATCCTCCTTTTAGAGGCTGAAAAAGTGTTTGAGATATCCTCTGTGGTTGCAAGACAGAGACTTAAGAGAGGGAAAGAAGATATTCAAATTCCCTATTTTTGCTATAGCAAGCCCTGGATTTACAATAAATACTTTGCTTGGAAAAAAATTATTCTTGGATAATTTTAACAAGGCCAAAACAAGTCCTCTGGATACTACACTTCTATTAGTATCTTAAAATTTTTACTTTTATTTGTTATAATAATTCATACTTATATATTTGGCATGTATGCACATATATACATTTTCTTTACTATCTTTTAGAATAATAAGAATAAGAAGTCAAGGACCATCACCTCAGAGGATCTAAATCTAAGATGTTATTTAACTTTTATACATGCTAAGGACTGTGATAGGTACTGGGCATATTCTATGCAAAGGTTTTAGTACATTGGTCAGCATAGAGTAGATATTTACCAAGGTCAGACATTTGAAAATGGAAGAAGAAACAATTTCAATGTCTCAATAGAAAAATGATTAAATAATAGTATTTCCATACATGGAATGCTGCGAAGCTATTAAAAAGAATGAAGAAAAGCCATATGAACTGAGTTGGAAACATCTAAGACATATTAAATGAAAAAAACAAGTCTGAGAACTAAGTATATGGCATGACCCATTTAGGTTAAAAGAAATCTGTATATAATGTATATGTCAAATATATATATGTATATGTATATATATATATCCCATAGACAATAGAAACTGGAAGAATATACATGACCTGTGACCCTAGGGAAGGGAGAAGTTGAGTGTAAGTCAAGGAATAATTTATTGTTTTGCTCTATCAAATTCTGGCTTGTTTGACTCTCTTAGAAGAAAATATTCTTGTTTTACTTCTATATATATTTAAAAGATGAATGGACAACACATAAATGGAGTAAGATCAAGAAAACATAAATCTCTAAAAAATATTTTTTCATTGTAGTAAAATTTAAATAGCATCTTAAGCCTTTTTTAGGTGTTCCGTGGCACTAAGTAGTTCCCAATATTGTGCTGGCATCACCACCATCCATCTCCAGAACACTTTTCATCTTGCTAAACTGCAACTCTGTACCCATTAAATGATAATTCCCCATTCCCTCTCTCCCACAACCACTAGCAACCACCATTCTTCTTTCTGCTCCTATGACCTTTTTTTAAAGAAAACAAAACGTTTGAATTGTATTTTTCTTTCTATAAGGTAACACCACTTCACAAGAAACTGATACAGTTTTGCACGTTATTTCACCATCAAAGGAACTGCATCTGTCTCTGCTTGTGCTTTGGGTTCATTTCGCACTAGATGAGCTGCTGCCCTCACCTCTTCACTAGGAAATAGTCTGTGCAGCTCTTCTCACTGACGCACTGGGTCTGGAATCCCAAGCATACCGCAGGTGCAGCATGAAGAGACTGGAGAGCAGTGAGGCCCCTGCCGTGGGGCACTTTGCCCAAATTGGGTCCACTGCGGGAGGGGGTCCCTGCAGAAGCGCGGAGAGTGTGCAGGGGTTAGTTGTACAACTAACTCAGATGTAGGAGGGGGTTCACAGCAGAAGCCATCGTTTTCTGTAAAAAAAAACAGTTGCAGCTTTTTTGGTTGAATCTGGCAAGAAGGAACCCAACCCCACCGGGAGCCCACTTGCCGACAACTGCGCAGCGGAGCTCCGAGACTGAGCTGGGAGTGTCTGCTAACCACTCCTATGAATCTGACTACTCTAGGTACCCATATAAGTGGACTCATACAGTATTTGTCTTTTTGTGACTGGCTTATTTCACTCAGAATGTCCTGAGTCTCTGTCACGTCCTCAAGGTTCAACCATATTGTACCATGGGTCAGAATTTACTTCCTTTTCAAGGCTGAATAATATTCCATTGTGTCTGGATATGTATGCATACACACACCTATATATACCTCACATTTTGTTTAAGTATTAGGTAAATCTTTTTATTTTATTTTTTTTTAAGATTTTATTTATTTATTTGACAAAGACACAGCGAGAGAGGGAACACAAGCAGGGGGAGTGGGAGAGGGAGAAGCAGGATCTCAGCTGAGCAGGGAGCCCCATGTGGGGCTCGATCCCAGGACTCTGGGATCATGACCTGAGCCGAAGGTAGTCGCTTAATGACTGAGTCACCAAGGTGCCCCTTGTTTAGGCATTATGTAAATCTTTTTAGAGTGGTATTTCAACTGGCTTTAGTACATAATATAAATGTGGATAGGGTGGCATTGTG
This sequence comes from Neomonachus schauinslandi, assembly GCF_002201575.2. Lineage (NCBI taxonomy): Eukaryota > Metazoa > Chordata > Mammalia > Carnivora > Phocidae > Neomonachus > Neomonachus schauinslandi. The sequence goes on along the minus strand of NC_058404.1, from coordinate 116,108,826 downwards.
ATATAAAATTTAAAGAAGACTGAACACCAGAAAATAAGAATTTAACAAGTATATGTAAATCTACTATCCTCCCATAGAGGGTAGAATAGTCTCTCTGAGAGTTGCAAAAAGCCTTCATTTGGGGGACATTATGAATATGAATCAAGAAAGAACTGGAAAACTAAATACTTGCCCCTGTAGATTAGAGAGTAACCTAAGTAAGACCAGACAGGTATGATATACTTTCAGTGTCTTATGTCAAGCATTTTGTCACATGTAAATTTTTTAGTGCCCTTCTATTTAAACTTCTGAAGGAACCAATTAAATGGACTTTTAGGATATTTTACAAGAAGAGTAATTAGGAAGACAGGGCTTTAAACTTTGCCTAATTTGCCCTGTATCCGGAGGCATAACTAACATTTTATTATATAAAAGAATGGAGGAAATTGAAAACAGGGTATTGCAGAATGTTAACAAAACATCGTCCCCATACACATAATATTTATATTGCCAAATGCCAGTAGGAATTTCTTTTGCATTTTATTTTTGCCTAATTAATTGTGTCAGGAATTCTAAAACAATTATGAGCCAAAAAGGGAAGAAGGGAAAAAAAGGCAAAACTTTTCCAGGGTTCTTTGTTAAATACTTGCAGGCTAAGTATCTATGATCCACCAGTTTTCAAAGGATACGTTCAAAGTATTCTTCAAAACTAGTTAAAATCTTTTGTTTTCTTCTTGTATTAATGTGAAACACCTATAATAACTTACTTCCACATATCAGAATAGTATGTAATGTCAGACAAGAATTGCATTCTCTTTACCAAGGTCACTTCCAGAGTTCATGTCTTTATTCTTTGTGGCATATGCCTCCTCTCTTTTTCCTTTGCCCCATTTCCCTTCTTATTGTGCCCTCTTCTTTCTGTTTTTCTCATTCAGCCATGCAGTTATATATTTTTAGGCTGTGATTTTCCCTGGCAGCAATAGTGTAATTTTTCACTTGTTTTGGTTTAGAGTTCATTCCGTTCTTCAGACTCACTTATCATTTTATCATTAATAATTGTAGCCTTTTCCACTCTCAGAGAGAGGATATGAGAAAAAACAGACAAAAGTGCCCAGAAAAGGAAAATGGCAGCACTGCAAAATGCAAGGAAAACAGTGAAGGCATTCTATAAAAATTTTTGTGACTATGGGTTTTCTGATTAAAAGTCTTTTTTTCATATTTGCACTTTATTATATAATAGTCTTGAAGAATGAAAAGTGGAAATGTGGATACATATATAATAAATATATAGTAGTGTTACAACATGCAAATTTATTGTCATTTAGTAATATGAACCTCAAGTGGAACATATATTTCAAATTTCAGTACTGAGCTGATGAGCAGAGATATTACTAGATATTTAATAAATGTATATTAAGTTAAGTTGATTTGGAAGTCAGAGATTATCTCTTTATAATATACCTAATAACTCCATATGAAACAGATAAGATTAGCTGTGTATGGGATATGTTTTGGGTCTTAAAAGTTCTCACCACAAGAAAAAAACATTTATAAATATATATGGCGGGGCGCCTGGGTGGCTCAGTCGTTAAGCGTCTGCCTTCAGCTCAGGTCGTGATCCCAGGGTCCTGAGATCGAGCCCCACATTGAGCTCCCTGCTCGGCAGGAAGCCTGCTTCTCCCTCTCCCTCTGCTTGTGTTCCCTCTCTCGCTGTGTCTCTCTCTGTCAAATAAATAAAATCTTAAAAAATATATATATATAGGGCGCCTGGGTGGCTCAGTCGGTAAGCGTCTGCCTTCGGCTCGGGTCATGATCCCAGGGTCCTGGGATCGAGTCCCACATCGGGCTCCCTGCTCCGCGGGAAGCCTGCTTCTCCCTCTCCTACTCCCCCTGCTTGTGTTCCTGCTCTCTCTATCTCTCTCTCTGTCAAATAAATAAATAAAAATCTTAAAAAAATATATATATATATATATGGCAACAGATGTTAAGTAGACTTGTGGTAATTTTACTATATATACAAATATTGAATCATTACATTGTATACCTGAAACTAATATAATGTTATATTGTCAATTATACCTCAATAATACTAATACTGATAAAAGAATGTGTTCTGAATTCTTCATGAAGGACTTTGAAGGATTTTTTCACATCTTTCTAAGGCACATTGGGATGCATACCACACTCTTTCAGCGCAAGTTGTTCTTGATTCCACCTTAGTCTCATCATTGCACCTGCCTCAGGTCCATCAGTTATCACATTTCTTAATTCTGTAGGCCAAATCACTCACAAAACAGCCTACTCCACTCTTCTTACCACTACTTCCTGATTTTGGGTCCTAATCATCTCTTGGCTGAGTTACTACAACAGCCTCTAAACTCAACGTTTGGCCTGTATTTTATTCCACTCCCAGCTTTCTAAGTGAAAATATGGCCATGCTACTGCCATGTTGGAAGTAGTTGGAATGGTTCTGTAAGGCTTAAGCCACTACCTTCCATTCTTTTCTGATTGCACAGTCCTATTTGTCAGTGAGATAAAACATATTTCCATATAGAAAAATAGGAGGATAAAAATTAAATGTAAAAAAAAATTTAAATGCTTTGCCACTCTCATAAACTAATATCTCAAGAGCAAAATTAACCACTAGTGATAGTGGATATAAATCCGTATTTCAAATAATGTTATTAATTTCAGTTTATTTGCTTGACTTTGTGTCAAATTTGTTTTTTATTGAACACATTTGACAGATAACATTATGTAAGTTTAAGGTGTACATGTTACTTTGATACATTTATATATTGTAATATGGTTGCCATTGTAGCAATATTTATCACAGTACATAATTATAATACAATATTCTTGTTTGTATGCATTATACTCTGCATTGTATCTCTACAGCTTATTTACCACCCGTTTCAAGTTTGTATCCTTAAACATCATTATTATTCCTCCCCATCCTCCATCACCTTGTAACCACCATTTTACTGTTTTTTATGAATTTGATTTATTTAGATTCCCCATATAAGTAATATCATACAGTTCTTGTCTTTCTCTGTCTGACTTGCCTCCCTTAGCAAAATGTACTGAAGGTCCATCCATGTTGTCACAAACAGCAGGATATTCTCCTTTCTCGTGACTGAATAATATTCCATTGTGTATATATACCACATCTTTTTTAATCCATTTATCTGTTGATGGGCAGTTAGGCTGTTTCCGTATCTTGGCTATTGTGAATAATGCTGCGATAAACATGGGAGTGCAGATATCTTGTCCTGTTTTTCTGTTTTCATTTTCTTTGGGTATAATCCCAGAAGTAGAATTGCTAAATCATATGGTAGATCTATTTTTAAATTTTTGAGGAACCTCCATATTGTTTTTGATAATGGTTGGACCAATTTACATTCTCACCAGCAGTGTATAAAGGATCCCTTTTAACTACATCCTTGCTAGCACCTGTGATCTCTTGCTTCTTGATGATAGCCATTCTAATAGGTGTGAGGTGATATCACATTGTGGTTTTGATTTGCATCTCCCAGATGTTTAGTAATGTTGAGCATCTTTACATGTACCAGTCGACCATTTTGATATTCTCTTTGGAAATCTCTATTTATTTTTTCTGCCCATTTTTTAAATTGGATTGTTTATTTGTTATTAAGTTGCCTGAGTTCTTAATATATTTTGGATATTAACCCCTTATCTGATTCATGGTTTGCAAAATTTTCTCCCATTAGGTGGGTTGTCTTTTGTTTTAATCATTCCTTTCACTGGGCAGAAACTTTTGAGTTTGACATACACACATTTTTTTTATTTCTGCTTTTGTTATCTGTGCTTTTGGCATCATGTCCAAAAGAAATCGTTGCCAAGACCAATATTGAGGAGATTACTCCCTGTTTTCTTCTGGAGATTTTATGGTATAAGGTCTTATGTTTGAGTCTTTGATCCATTTTGAGTTACTTTTTGTGAGTTGTGTGAATTAGGGGTTCAAATTAATTGTTCTGCTTTTGTATTTCTCCGGTTTACCCAGCACCATTTGTTGAAGACTGTCTTTTCTCCTTTGTGTGTTCTTGGCTCCTTTGTTGAATATTAGTTGACTGTTTATGCTGGGATTTAATCTTAAACACTCTATTCTGTTCTATTGATCTATGTGTGTATTTTTGTGCTACTACTATGCTGATTTTATTACTATGGCTTTGTAGTATAGTTTGAAATCAGGAAGTGTGATATCTCTAGCTTTGTTATTTTTTTCTCAAGATTACTTTGGTTATTTGGGGTCTTTTTTGGTTCCACACAAATTTTAGAATTGTTTCTTCTATCTCTGTGAAGAATAGCTTTGGTATTTTGATGGAGATTGCATTGAATCTGTAGATAGTTTTGAGTAGTATGGGTATTTTAACATCAATTCTTCTAATTCAGGAACATGGGCTGTCTTTTCATTTGTTTGCATCTTTGATTTCTTTCAACAAAGTCGTGTAGTATTCAGATCTTTCACGTCCTTGGTTAAATTTATTCCTAAGTATTCTATTGTTTATGATGCCATTGTGAATGTGATCAATTTTAGGATTTCTTTTCCAGATGTTTCATCATTAGTGAAAGGAATGCAACTAATTTCTGTACTCTGATTTTGTATCCTGCAACTTTACTGAAATTGTTGATTAGTTCCAACAGTTTTTTGGTTGACTCTTTGGGATTTTCTATATACAAAATATCATAAGCAAATAGCAACAATTTTACTTCTTCCTTTCTGATTTGGATGCTTTTTATTTCTTTGTCTTACCTAATTGCTTACCAGTACTATGTTGAATAGGAATGGTGACATTGGATATCTTTAACCTGTTTTGATCTTTGAGGAAAAGCTTTTAATTTTTCATCATTGAGTATAATGTTAGGGGTGGATTTGTCATATATGGCCTTTATTATGTTGAATGAAGTATGTTCCTTCTTTGCCCAATCTGTTAAGGGTTTTTATCAAGAAAGGATGTTGGGGTTTTTTTTAATATTTTATTTATTCATTTTGACAGAGAGAGACAGCGAGAGAGGGAACACAAGCAGGGGGAGTGGGAGAGGGAGAAGCAGGCTCCCCGCTGAGCAGAGAGCCCGATGCGGGGCTCGATCCCAGGACCCTGGGATCATGACCTGAGCCTAAGACAGACGCTTAACAACTGAGCCACCCAGGCACCCCAAGGATGTTGTTTTTTCATCAAATGCTTTTTCTACCCCTTGAGATGATCATGTGTTTTCATTTCATCGATATGATGTATTACATTTATTGATTTGTGTACATTGAACTATCTTTGCCTCCCAGGGATAAATCCCACTTGGTAATAGTGTATATACCTTTTAATGTGTTCTTGAATTTGGTTTACTAACATTTTGTTGAGAATTTTTCCATCTATGTTCATCAGGGATGTTGGTCTATAGTTTTCTTTTCTTGTGGTATCCTTATGTGGTTTTGGTATCAAGGTAATGATGGCCTCATAGAATGAATTTGAAACTGCTCCCTCCTCCTCAATATTCTGGAATAGTTTGAGGAGGATGGGTGTTAATCTCTTTAAATGCTTGGTAGAATTCACCAGTGAAGCCATTTGGTCCTGAAGTTTTCTGTGTTGGAGGTTTTTAATCATTTATTCAATCTCTTTACTTGTTATTATTCTGTTCAGATTTTCTATTTCTTCTTGATTCAGTCTTGGTAGGTTGTGTGTTCTAGAAATATATCTATTTTTTCTAGGTTATGTAATTTGTTGCCATATAATTGTAGTAGTCTGGTGTAATTCTCTGTGTTTCTGTAGTATCAGTTGTAATGTCTCCTCTTTTATCTCTATTTTTATTCATTTGAGTCTTCTTTTTTTTCTTAGTCTAGCTAAATGTTTGTCAGTTTTGTTTTGTTTTGAAGAATCACCTCCTAGTTTCATTGATCCTTTCTATTGTTTTTCTGGTCTCTATTTCATTTGTTTCTGTTCTGATTTTTATTAATTTCCTTTTTTCTGCTAATTTGGGCTTAATTTGGTTTTCTTTTTCTATTTCCTTGAAGGGTAAAGTTACATTGTTTCTTTGAGATCTTTCTAATTTCTTAATATGTGCATTTATTGCTATGAACTTTCCTTTCAGAATTGCGTTTGCTGCAGCCTACAAGATTTGATGTTGTTTTTTCATTTTCATTTGTTCTGAGATAATTTATTTTTGTATTTATGCTATATGTGCCATAAACACTGTAATAAATTTTATAGTATTAGTATTTTCAGCATTATTCCTTCTTTTGTAGAGTGCTAAAATTCCATCTGTTATCATTTTACTTCTGCCTAAAAAGTTTTCTGTAGCATCTATTATAGTACAAAGCTGCAGGTTACAGATTCTTTCAGTTTTTATTTACCATAAAAAGGAGTTTTTTTAGTTTGCCTTTTGCCTTTATTTTTAAAGATTTTTTTTTTTGGTCTATAAAAATTGTTTCTTTCAGTACTTTAGAGATATTGTTCCATTTTCATCTGGACTAAATATTTTGTGATGAGAAATCTATGATCATTCTTCTCTTTTTTGTAGCATATTATTCAGGGTTCACCAGAGAAACAGAACCTATAAGATAGATAGATAGAAAAGGATATTTATTATAGGATTTGACTCACATGATTATGGAGGCCAAGAAGTCCCACAATTTGTTGTCTGCAAACTGAAGGGCCAAGAAAGCAGGTGGTGTAGTTTCAGTGTGTATCTAAAGGCCTGAGAACCAGGGGAACCAATGATTTAAGTCCCAATTTGAGTCCAAGGATCTAAGAACCAACACCTATATCCGAGGGCAGGAAAGGATGGATATCCCAACTCGAGCAAAGGACAAATTCTTCCTCTCTCCACCTTGTTGATCCATTCAGACCCTCAATCAATTGTATGATGTCCACCCACATTGGTGAGGGTATCTTTACTCAGTCTACCAATTCAAATTTCATCTGAAAACACCCTTACAGACACACTCAGATATAATGTTTTACCAAGTATCTGGGTACCTAGCTCAGTCAAGTAGACAGATAAATTAACCATCACATGCAGGTAAGATGTCTATTTTCTCTAGCATTTTTTTTCTTTTTTCTCTTTATTGCTGGTTTACCATAATTTGATTATTACATGTCTTAGCCTAGTTTTCTTTGTGTTTATCCTGCATTGGTTTCATTTGGTGTCTTAATTTTGCAAAATTATAAAATTCATCCACTATGAAAATATTTTCAGCATATTCTTCAAATAGCTTTTTGTCCTACATCTCCTCACATGTACACATTTTGCAGCTCCAATTACACATATATTAAGCCTGTTGACATTGTACCATAGGTCACTGAATCTTTTTATTTTGTTTTCAGTTTTTTTTTCTCTTTGTTATTCAGTTGGAGAGTTTCTATTGCTATGGCCCAAGATCACTGATCTTTTCTTCTTCAGAGTTTGAGCTCTTATTAGTGCCATCCAGTAACTTTTTCACTTAACATGTTTTATTTTTCAACTCTAGAAGTTCCTCTTATTTTCCATATCCCATGTCTCTTATGTCCCCATTTTACTTCAAATTTTTAAGCACATGGAACATATTTATAATGGCTCTTTCAAGGTCCTTTACAGCTAATTCTATCATTTTTTCCATCATTTATGAGAATGTTTTTATTTTCTGATTTTTCTCCTGGCATGCTTATTGGCATATATGATTTTTCTTTAAGTTTGGGACATAGTGAATGTTACATTGTTGAATATCTGGATTTTGTTCTGGCATATTAGCTTGTAAATAAAGTTACTTGCAGATTAACTAAAACTCCTAAGGTTTATTTTTAAGATTATTTTTTTAGAGCAAGCTTAGAATGGCCTACTAATAGTTTCATTAATAATTTAATTGATAATCTGAAACATATGTACCATAATGAACTAAAACTACTTACCTAATAAATTTCCATTCTGTATTAGATTATACACACTTTTTTAGCCAGGGTTTATTTTTAAAAATTTTTATATCTCTATGCTTAATACAGTATAGGATACAGAGTAGATATTAACAAATGTGTTGAATGAATGGATATTACTTCAATATGCTTGAAATAAGGAAAGAGTTATGTTACACATCTGAAGAAATAATATATACCAAGATTAGTGAAGGTCTCTATGAGTTCTAGAAAAAGGAGAATCAAAGATTAAAAATTTGTCAGCAGCCAAATATAATCTAGGGGAAAGTTTTCCAAATTCTAATTTATTTCTTAGATATGTAAGCTGATAACCTTAGGTATTAAAGGCAATCAGTTACTTACTGAGAATAATGTTTTTCTACCTACTAAGCAATATTCTGGTAGAAAATTGGCTATCTATGTAAAATTTCTATAGATAGGAGGAAAAAAGAGTCCAGTGGACACTATGGTTGTACCTTTTTGGAATTCATATTTTATGTGTAAAATAATACATTAGTATTCTAAATTTGCCTATCTTGATAAAATGGATCAACTGATAATCAAATTTCTGAATGTGCAAAGTTGAAAATCATACCCTATTCTTGAGGTAACCTCACAGAACTATTCTTTTAGTCTACAGAATGGGACACAATATAATCAGGTAGTGAAATTCCAAGTTCTAGAGCCGGGGCATATTTTCTACTGTAAAAAACTGAAGTAACATAGAGATCTTTTCCACAAAGAGGGAGACTTTTTCCAGTTTGTATTTGAGCCATGTGGAAGCTACCCTGTTTTAATTACAAAAAGCAATGAGAATACCTTTAAAATGTGTCCCGTGATTGCTGCACAATTCAGAGACAGGGTTCAGACACCTAGACTGAATATGAGAGAGCATTCAGAGCTAAGAGCCCGAGTTGTGACTGCTCTTGTACAGAATGTTTGGTGTGGGGGAGACAATCAAAGGACCTATAGTTAAAAACAGAGATAATGAAAACCAGATAAATTATTAAGATATTTATTTATTTATTTAAGATTTATTTATTTATTTTAGAAAGAGAGAGTGGGAGGAAGGGCAGAGGGAGAGGGAGAGAATCTCAAGCAGACTCCCTGCTGAGCAGGGAGCCCAATGTGGGACCTCATCCCAGGACCCCGAGATCATGATTTGAGCAGAGATCAAGAGTCGGATGCTTAAACCAACTGAGCCACCAGGTGCCTCAGGGTCTCTATTTAAAGCCTGACACTTGAGCACATACAAACAGAGAGACAAAAATAGCTTTGAAATTGGTTTAAAAATCATGAAAGAAAGAAATGTCTACTTTGGCTCAGAATGCTATGGGTCACAACAGAGGTCTGTGAAAAGACAGTGGGGAGCTAGGAGGGGACAGAGACCTTTTCCTTAGCTATCACTGGCTACTGTTTCAAAATTTCCCAGTGGGGAAGTTTGAAAATCAGTGCCAAAACCATACTAGCATGGTAGTTTATTAAACACGCACACACCCCCCCACACACATACCACTTAATTATTTGTGCTGAAGTTAAATGTGATATACCTTACTATTAAAAACCACCTTTCTTTAAATACAGTTCTGAGTCGAAAGACAACTTTAGTATTGTTAACTGAGTTATCTTAATAAGAAAAGAACTCAAATGAAAATTTCAAGCAAAAAATAAGATGTTTTTAGTTGATGGACCTGGGAAGCCTCACATCTGGTGTTTAAATAGTTCTCTCTTCAACTACAGACCTATCCGTCCAGTGTCACTTGGGTATCTGATGGAGTTATCAAATTTTCTTTTCCATCAAGACTCCTTCACCCACATTCTAACCTCCCTCAGTGTATGGAAATTGCATCTTTCTAGTTGCTCATGTCAAAACTTTGGAGTTGTACTAATTTTTTTTACAAGCTACCTGTAAACTATCAGGAAATCCAGTTGGTTCTATTAAAATAAAACTAGTATCAGATGACTTACCTCCACTGCTACCACCCTGTCAAAGCCACCATGAATTATTGCATCTGAATTGTTACAGTAGTCTTTAAGCTCTTCTCCTTCGTTTCATCTTGTTTTAGTGATAGTTTCACAAGCACTTAGAACAATGGCACATAATAGGTGCTCAATAAATATGTATGGATGAATGAAAGAATAAATGAAATATTTGCTGTGCCTAGTGTTACATGGGCACTCATGTTATTATTAAGATCCTCTCAATCATCACTCAGCTGTGACCTCAACAGCTAACTCTAAATTTTTGGTAAGTTAAAAATTACAATAAAATATTTCATACACAGAAGAATATAAAATAATGTCTGTATAGTTTACAGAACATAACAAAATAAATATTTAGAAAATAAAACATTACTAATAGCTTTGAAGCCTCCTGTTTAGCCTTCCATAACTCTATCCCCCTTTTCCTTCAAAAAGTAGATACTGCCCTGAATTTTTACTTACCATTCCCTTACTTTTCTTATTTAACCACAGACATATGCAACTCTGAAAATATAGAATTTAATTTTGTAATTTTTACTTTGTATAAATAGAATCATCTTCAATTATTTCTCTGCAGTTTTTTTCACTAGCTCTAGTTTAAATGTCCTGTGGTATACAAATTGCTAAATGCACAGACTTTCCAAAGGGTATACTGTCACTTGTTAAAATTGATCTGCCTGTAATAGATTTGTAGGTATTACATTTCCACCTCTGCTTTTATAATAGCCCTTCTCCTACATCTGTCCTTACTATACCTTGTAGTGTCAAAATCTTCAGGGATTCAAACCAGGAACAGCTGGAAATACTGGACTTGAGAAAGTGACTTAAGCTACATTGAGTCTGCAGTTCTGAATGGTCTGACTTGCAGTTTTGTATGTCTCTAAATCTACACGCATGTGCATGTGTACAAACACATACACACACACAGCATCATGAGACCTCAGGACCAGAGAAAGACTTATAATTACTTGTGGAAAATTCTGCATCATCAGTTCCTCCTGCTGCAATGCCCCGTGAGGAGATAAGGATGATTGCAGGTATCACCTGAGCCCACAGGGGTGTTTGTACAAAGGAGAGAGACTTTGATGTTATAAACGTAGAAGCTTACATAGGGCAACTGGCACAGCTGACCTGCCCTTCAGAGACAGAGACCTTTGCTCTAAAATGTAAACAAATCCTCTCTAGGAAGAAGAGGGGATGTTCTTTAGGTTTACAATCCCTGGAATGTAAACAAATGTCTCCGAGAGAGGTCACTAAATCTCACTGGAGATCTCTCACTCAAGGTTTGTCTGCCATTCAGTCATTTTCAATTCAGGTTGCTGGTAAGGTTGTTTTGTTCAGAAAGCCCTTTATAGGCAAAAATGTGAAATATTTATAGAGCATTGTTTTCTGGCAATGTAGTGACTGCATGTAAATTGGTCTAAATCTCTTCTTTAATTAGGTGGTTCCCCATTCTTTGCCTTTAACAAATATGGAGGAATATTTGAATTGTCAGTCAATTGTTCATTAAAAATTATTTTTTACAATATATCACTAGGTGATTTGGGCATATGATCCAGAAGTCCAAAAGGAGTTCAAAGATTTGAATGATATTACTGTTACAAAACTCTTTTTACTCCTGTCCACTTATTTATAAGACCACATGTTATTGTATTTGTATAAAAATGAAAATTACAAATGGAATTGATGCTGACCCATGTCCCATTTTAGCAAAATTCAATATTACAGTGTAGATACATGAGCTTATTGTAAACAATGTCTAAGAGATCTATTTCTAACAAAATATTGTTATTAATAATTACTAAAATGTGTTATATATTTATGTTGCTAAATCAGTTGTGTACTACTAGTAATTGTACTGATAACCCTATGGAGGAGAAAATTTTTAACCCTTAACCTCACTTAGTACCTCTCAAAGAACTTTTTTTCTAAGTAATTCTCCTCCTATCTTCACCTACACATAAACAAAAAATATACATTTATTTCTCAATTTACTTTTCTATCTTCCTGCTCTTCTTAGACCTTGGTGACCTCGAGATTGAGCCCTTTGTTTTGGTTTTCCCCAGGGCCTAGCACAGTATCTGACAGAATATGCATACAATAAATGTTTTATTAAATGCATGTGTACAGAAATAAGGGACTATTACAGTGGGCTGAAGGAGTCTAGAAGTTATGGAGGAATCCCAGGAGAAGTGGAACTTATGTTGGACTTGTATTGAGGTTTACAATTGGATTCACTGGATGCTCATAGAGGGAATGCACATTCCAGAGAGGGGCAAGGACGATTTAAGCTTCTTTCTTGAAAGGTAGTCATAGATGTATAAGGGAGTAAGTCATACATTTGTATTTCACCTTCATTTCCATCATACCTGTGTTCTGGTGGGAATATTTTGCAATTGTGTCAGTTAAGTCAAAAGCTGCCCCATTTTTACCAAGCCCCAAAACAGGCATTCAACTGAAGCTTGTTCTTTCATTCCTCTTGTCTTCAAAAAAAAATGTATTATGGGTCATCTGAATTGATCATTATTAGAAGCACACATGGAGATGGATTGAGCTTTAAAAATAAATTGAACTTCATTGAAACCATGGGTTCAGGAGTAGGCATTAAATAATGAACCAAAAAGCTCAAAAGACCAGAAAACCACTAGCTGAACCAGCAAATTATTAAAATGGCATCATGCTCATGGCTCCAATTAGTAGTTTACCTACATCTGTGTTCAATTAAACTAGATCCTCAAATTAAATCCCACTCGTATTTGTTTATTTCTCTTTTAAGGGGTGGTCTGTAAAGTCCAACTTGCAAGACAGACATTTTTTTTCCTAGGGACTTCAGCAATCATTTAAATTAAACAAAATTTGAGTATTTGATAATAATGATTAAAATGCCCCCCTTATTTTACTTATTTTTATCATTCTTTAAGCTCCATCCTAGGTATATAGGAAACAGCATGTACAAAGTGGCTTAAACTTTTTTTATATGGCTTTTGATATCAGGACCTTTTTATTTTGGGGTTCCTAAGATAATGGTCCCCAGAGAATGAATTGCAGGGATGTTATCATTGTATCAAAGAAATAGATATGCCTTCAATAGTGCCAAGAGGTAGGGATATACAAACTCATGGAAAAGCAAATATTATGTAGAAATATTAAAGATTTTTTATGAATCAGCTGTACTTTCTCTTCTTGTGAGCCTTCTGGCTAAGTTAATAAGAACTTAAGGGAAAAAAAGGAAATGGGATATGCTAACAGTAAGAGTCAGATGATCATATAAAATACTGCATATTTTCAGATATAAATGTAATTAGCAAAACTTGTGCAACCTGGATATTTATTGTCTATAATTCACATCAACTCAGTAAATATTTTGTTCATTTATTCACTTATTCAATAAACAGTGAGCACCCATTATTTGCCTGGCACTTTTATATCTTCTGTGAATAGGATACTTGTTTGCCCCTTTCAGGTAAGAGCACATGTATAAGACAAATTTCTACCATCAAGGGTGCTACCATTATAGGCACATATAGCAAAAGCAGGAAATAACTGAATTATAAGGCAGAATTAGATTTGCATCATGAGAGATATGCTAACATCTCTTATTCATGTTATAAGGAATCACCGTGTAGAGAATTTTCATCAGATTAGGGTAATCAGAGAAGACTTATAACCATACCACTGAGCTTTAGCACCATCTGACTGTTGACAACAATCTACGTGAATGTCCCAGAAGCATTTTAAACTAAAAAAAAAAAAAAAATCCAATGTTAAATCCACAACCTCCCGTTTTAAACTATTTCCTTCTTCAATATTTTTTGGTGGCATAATCTTTATTCACTTCCTTGAGCTGAAAATCTGGGAATTACCATTGACATTCCATCTTCTTATGCCTGCATTCAACCAACTGATTTATCTTCTAACATTTCTTGAATCTCTTCTCACTAATCCTACTACCAATGCTGTGTTGGATACAGCAATTTTTTCATTGAACTTCTTGTCTCATATCTTTGATTCTTGATCCATGCGACACACAGCCATCAGACTGATCAGTTAAAATGCAGGAAAAAAACAAATAAAATGCAGGAATAGTTACGTATTGCCCTTTTTGAAATTTTTTAGTGACTTAACATCTGTAAGATAAAGTCTTATTCCTTCATGTTCTGTGTTTTTCTTTATAATCTTTTTGTCTAATGTCCAGCCTCCACTCTTAACAACCATTACACAAAAATATGCTTAGCAACACCAAATTGTCTGTAGTACGATTTTACTCAAAATTCCTTTATTCTTTTCAGGGGTCACCAACTCTAATGAGCCTTCATGTGGCCACTGCCAGTCAGGTAAGTGATATTATTTTCCTGTTTCATCATACTTTGTCCCGCGGTATTTCTACATTGTTTTATTATAACTTATAGTAGTTGACTGTCACGTCTGCCTCATCCCCCGGGTTATAAAATGTTTAAGTCAGGGGTGCTTTGGTCAGCTTTGGGCTCCCAGTATCTAGTACAGTATCTGACACAGAGTATGCATTTAATGAAGTGAGCCTTGAAGAATGGGAAGGATTTTAATGAAAGCAGCCTTTCCCCTTTCTGTATTATATTAATAAGACAGGATGATGTGCCCTGGAATGGATTAAAGGATAAACATTTTTCCTTTGTTCCTATAAAACAAGGGAAACATTCTCTAAAAATAACTTTTAAACCACTAGAAGGACTCAATGAGACTCATAGTCTAACCTAGATTAGAGAACCAGGTTGATAGAAATCAATAAGAATTCCCTTACATTATTATGATTTAATAACACTCAAATATCATGTTCATCACGGTATTAATTGTTAATTAATTCATTAATTAATTGTTAATGCATAGTGGCTAATAAGGTATTTTGTAGGATGCCCCTCTATTAGAATCTGTCTGATGTTTGTTTTCCTCATGAGTGGACAGTAGTTATGAGTATCGGGGAAGAAAACTAAACAGGTGAAATGCTAGTCTCATCACATCATATTAAAGATGTGTGCTATCAACATGATTTATCACTGTTGATGTTTACCTTCATCACTTGTCTGAAGTAGTGTGGGGGTAAGTTTCTCCACTGTAAAGTTCCTATATTTTCTCCCCTTTTTCACACTATACTCACTAAAAAGAGGTCACTATATACAACCCATACTTAAGGAGTGGGGAGTTAGAATTCCCCTCTTGAAAATGGAGTAGCTACATAAATTTTTAAGAATTTTTCTTATCCCTCGTATCCTTATTTATTCAACCATTTATTTATGTAAATATGAGTTATGAATGTTTATTGTATATTTTGGGTAATTATCCATCATTTCTTTGTGTTGCTCAAATTGTCAGCTTTGGCCACTGAGATCTCTTTTTATTTGGCTCCTCTGCCTTGTTGACATACCCCCATCAATGTAAGTTTTTCTTTTTCTTTTTTAAAGCCCATTCTTACCCTATGGCACCATGAGATATTCTAGGCTTACCTTGTATATTTCCTGTCCCAGTCCTAGAATAAACTATTTAAACTATGAGCCCTGTTTCCTTTTCTTGGAGGATGGTATTAGAAACCAAGATTTGGATTCTATGCATGCTTTTTGTCCCTGAAGTACTTCTTTTAGGCCCTCTGAGGACCTAAAAGCAAAGAAATATATGTGTATATCCTAGCCCATCTATATACACATACTTATAAATATTTCTATGTGTAATCATCTGCATGTATATTATGCTAAACATTAGTTCCTATTGATGTTCCAATTCCAATACATTACACATGTATCATTCAAAGTTCTCCACTTTGCTTATATGTAAATTCCTGCTCCAACAGTGAGAAACCTGTCTACCATCCATCATCCGTTTACTTAATTGTTTGATTTCCAGTTCATATGTATCAGACTTGTTAACCGATACCCCTTGGAAAACAACCTAATAACTAGGGAATAGTGCTTATATGCAATTCATTTTGTTTTAAGTTTTACAGATTCCATGCATTCCCAAAGTTACTTAGGTACTAATACCCCAGCCCTTTCAATGAGTTCTTTTTTCCCCATATGTTTGGAATACAATTAGATTCTCTTTTCACAGTTGTCACTCCTTTCCGGGATTCCATGACTTCCTAATTTATTTATTTTTTTATTTGTATACATTAAGGTTCAGTTTTTGTGCTGAAGTTCTGTTGGTTCTGATAAATGCATTATGTCATGTATTCACCATGACAGTATCATACAGAGTAGTTTCATCACCACCAATAAGCACATTTAAAAAACTATCTTGTTTTTAGTCACACAGAATCATTTATAGCCATATTTATGTACTTAACTTAAGGTTCTACAAGTCTAGAGGATACAAATCTTGGCAGGATTAGAAAAAAAATCAAATGGAAAAAAATTCCTAGACACATCCAGAATGCAATTGTTTTAACTACTGGTCTGAATTCACAAAATAAAAAATTTTTCACTTCCAAAATTTTGTTCCCAACTCTTCATGTAAAACTTCCTTGTTTTTCCTGGTAAATTGTAAACTCCAGGGACCATTTTTTTAATTTTACCAACCCTCAAACCCAACATGCCCAGAGGTCAGCAAACCAAAATGGAAACAAAGTTACATCCTGTATAAGTTCAACTTGTTTCTTAACATTGTAAAAACACACCCAGATTGGTGCAATACAAATGTTCTATAGTGCTTAACATTTTTTTCTAATTTTGGAAAACAATAGACAATACATTCACTGCAACTTTTTTTTTCATGGCAATAGATCTCAACAAACAAAAAAATGGAGATGTCACAGTGAGATCCAGTCACTGGTCTGTGCTCTACATATATTAATGGTCATAATAACTGATTTAATATTTCCAACAACCGTATGATGTGGGTACTATTTCTATTCTCATCTTATAGATAGGGAAACTAAGGCACAGCAGGGTTAAGTACCTTGCTCAAAGTTACTGATATTTATTTACTCGAGTAAGCAATGGGCATGACTACTAGAACCTCCAGTGATGCTCTTCTCTTTTCACCAGAGAAATAGTACCCTGGAAATATTTTCTGGACTAAGAAATGTCTCAACTTTTGTCTCAAGTAGAACTGTGATTATGTGAGAGAATATTTAGGGCAAACATAATGGCTCTATTGGAATATTGACAATGACCTTCTTTGTGTGCCAGATGTGGTTATGGTCTGGAGAAGATTGCACAACATCTGTCAGACAAAGGTTTTATTTGAGAGAGTGGAACTGGAGCATGGATATCTACTAATAACCAGATATCCGGCTTCCCCCAAAATTATACTTCATTGCACAGGAAAGACAGGCAGCTGGATTTTGCATTGTGCAATGTACTTATACTACACTCCAAAACAACCACAAAGCATTAGATTGTGACAGCTCTTGAAATTTAACTGTCTCTACTAATAAACATCAATTTTTAACAGCCAATACTGATTCCTTTTTAAAAAGTGCTAGTATCAAACAAGCGTGAGCATTGTTGTATGTACTGTGGATCCATGCATATTTAATAGTGTATATATAATCCAATCACCAAGCAAAGGATAGTCCTCAGATCCATTCTACAAAGTGAGTTAAGATTAATTGAATATGAGAATGAGTATTAAAGACAGTAAGAAAGTTGTAATAGATGTGGTAAAGATAGTAGAAACAGATGTAAAAATAGAACTTCCTTGAATGGAGTGCCGGGTAATGATGTTTAGAGAAACACAGAAATGAGAAGATACTTACAATGATCGTCCTAAAACATATCTTTCTTGAACTTGGCCATTGAGACTGGCAACTTGGATTTTATCAGATATGAATAACCTTGACATCACCCTCCTTTTTCTCTAATTTTATTTTTTATCTTTAATCATTTCCTTCTGCCCTCCCATCTCAAGGGAAGAAATGCATAGAATAATATTATCATGAAGGAAAGTTCCCACATGTCCCCTCCTAGTCAGTCCCCAAACAATGTATATGGAGTTTTTGGACCTCTGAGTCTGCCCCTATGGGCCAAACTCAGGCATCTCCTTCACTAGGTAAATTCCTAATTAGGAGTCCAGCTCCAATATCATCTCTTCTGTAAATAATATTTTACCTTTCCTAGCTTTGAGAAAGAATCCTTCCTCCTTCATGTCCACACAGCATTTTGTTAAAACCATTAGCCTTTCACCTAGGAAACCACTAGAAACAGAAATTCTCAGACCCTACCCAAGACCTACTGAATCAGAAACTATGGGGATGAGACCTAACAATGTGTGTGTGATTCTCAAGTTTGGGAACCACTACGTTAAAGCTCTGTGGCTTTGCAAAAGTAGTTTAATTTGTCTGAGCCTCAATTTCATTATCTGGAAAATGGGAATAGCATCATCTTCTTATGGTTACAGATATGAGAGATACTATGCTAGACAAACAGTAGATGGTAAAACTATTATGTCATTTATTATTCATGTGCCATTGGGGCTTTACATAGTTTCAAAAAGAAAAAATACCATATAAGAATAAAAAGTAATATGATTTTGTAATCTTTTCTAAATATACAAAATATAAAATCATAAATGGAAAAGAATGATGAATTCAGCTTCTGTATAGCAGAAACTCCATAAATAAATCCAATGACAAAAGTATTAACATTATACTAGTCACATTTTATAAGAATAACTGTGTGTCCCTTAGAGTAGTGTGTATGTATTCTAGAATAAAGCCTGTGTCCCCCAAAAGACCAGTGCTTAGCATAGTACCTACTGTATGAGATAATCTACAAGTAGTTGTTGAATGAATAGATAAAAAGAGAAATAATCCATGATGCTGATTCTCAGTTTGATTCCATTCATCACAGAGACTTAAAAAAATTATTTAGTGTCTTTTGGAAATTTTTAGAAACTCACCTTTGCTTTGGCATTTGCTACCATTTCTATGTATATGCTTAAGTGTCAAAACATGCACCCTCATCTTATCTCTTTTTCTATTCCAACCCCTTCATGACACCTTGGAATTTCTGAAAGGGATCCATAAGAGTTTGCTCTAAGTTGACTGCCTTTAAGGTAGTTGACATAAAACAGTGCTCAAATGGAAGTGATAAGTTGGGATCTGAGATGCTAGATAACACTGCTATGTCTCTTCTTGTTTTAATATTCTAATGTGAGATAACCCACAGAATCCTGGGAATATAATTCAACATTATGAATGTTCCACCAGCTTGTATGGGAGTTAATAAGAGAAGACATCTACTTTTTTTTGGCTAAACTCATACTCCTAGAGTTTTCAGCTAAAATGATAATAAACAATTAGAAGCTTTATGTGAAGAGCATTTATTACCTGTTTTTTCTAACAAGGAAGGTTATGCAGGGCTTTCAGTTTGGGGTGGGAGTTTGAAGATGCAGTCCTTCCCTTGAGCTTTAGAGTCCTCTTTACAAAAAGCCTTTCCTTGCATTATATTTTTTGGTTTTTCTCTGGGAGACTGATCATCCTTATAAAGACATAGTCTGTTTTTAACTTCTTGAGGAACCTCCATACTGTTTTCCAGAGTGGCTGCACCAGCTTGCATTCCCACCAACATTGTAAGAGGGTTCCCCTTTCTCTGCATCCTCACCAACATTTGTTGTTTCCTGTCTTGTTTTTTAGCCATTTTGACTGGTGTGAGGTGGTATCTCATTGTGGTTTTGATTTGTATTTTCCTGATGAAAAGTGATGTGGAGCATTTTTTACATGTGTCTGTTGGCCATTGTAATGTCTTCTTTGGAGAAATGTCTGTTCATTACTTCTGCCCATTTCTTGACTGGATTTTTTGTTTTTTGGGTGTTGAGTTTGATAAGTTCTTTATAGATCTTGGATACCAACCCTCTATCTGATATGTCATTTGCAAATATTTTCTCCCATTCTGTCGGTTGCCTTTTAGTTTTGTTGACTGTTTCCTTTGCTGTGCAGAAGATTTTATTTTGATGAAGTCCCAATAGTTCATTTTTGCTTTTGTTTCCCTTGCCTTTGGAGATGTGTCTAGCAAGGAGTTGCTGTGACTGGGGTTGAAGAGGTTACTGCCTGTGTTCTCCTCTAGGATTTTGATGGATTCCTGTCTCACATTTAGGTATTTCATCCATTTTGAGTGCACCCAAATGTTTATAACAGCAATGTCCACAATAGCCAAACTGTGGAAAGAGCCGAGATGTCCATCAACAGATGAATGGATAAAGAAGATGGGGTATATATATATATATATATATATATATATATATATATATACACACACACAATGGAATATTACTCAGCCATCAGAAAGGATGAATACTTACCATTTACATCAACATGAATGGAACTGGAGGGTATTATGTTGAGCGAAATAAGTCAATCAGAGAAAGACAATTATCATATGGTTTCACTCATATGTGGAATATAAGAAACAGCACAGAGAACCATAGGGGAAGGGAGGGAAAACTGGATGGGAAGTCATCAGAGAGGGAGACAAACCATGAGAGACTCTTAACTATAGGGAACAAACTGAGGGTTGCTGGAGGGGAGGTGGGTGGGGCATGGGGTAATTAATGATGGGCATTAAGGAGGGCACGTGATACATGACTGATTAATTGTTGAACACTACATCTGAAACTAATGATGTACTATATGTTGGCTAATTGAATTTAAATTTTAAAAAAAGAAAAGGAAAAAAAGACATGGTCTGTAATATAGGCGTATAGGGAAGGGAAGATTAACCCTAATGAGGGAGATTTGGATAAACTTTTTGGAGGAGATGTGTTTTTGGTGGACCCCTAAGAATGGATAGTTCTTCAACCAACAGTGATAAAAGGAAAACTGAGATTGAGCAGAGTAAAGAGTGTGAAGATAGTGGTGGAGACAGGAGACAATAGAGCTTGCTAAGGAATGGTGAGTAGTATAGCTGTGGGAGATGAAGCAGGTGTGCTAAGTGATCAGATTGGGCTGCACCAGATTGAAGACCTTCCTTATAGATTTACAAACATGAACTCTATTTGCAAGGAGGAGCCACCAACCCATATGGGTCCTGAAAGTCAAAGAAAGGAACTTTTGTTCCTAATATTTTTTCAACATCAATTCAGGCTACATTTTTGTTCTTGTGTCTCTGAGATAGCTTGTTGCAGCCCTGAATGAACTCTTTTTATATGAGGTAGTTTGAATGGGTTTCTCTTCCTTGCCAGAACAAACAAGCAAACAATAAAAATGTTTTGATTAGGATATTTAGGATAGTTAATTTTATGTGCCAACATGACTGGGCTAAAAGATATCAGTATTTCTGGGTGTGTCTGTTGAGAGTGTTTTGGGAAGAGATTAGCATTTGAATGCGTAGACTGGGCAAAGAAGACCTGCCCTCACCAATGTGAGGAGGCAACGTGGATGGGTATCTTCCAACCCAATGTTGGCCTAAATTGAACAAAAAAAAAAAAATGAGGAAGGGTAAATTCTCTCTCTTCTTAGGCTG
This sequence comes from Neomonachus schauinslandi, assembly GCF_002201575.2. Lineage (NCBI taxonomy): Eukaryota > Metazoa > Chordata > Mammalia > Carnivora > Phocidae > Neomonachus > Neomonachus schauinslandi. Next base: position 116,087,537 of record NC_058404.1, on the reverse strand, counting down.
GGACATCTAGCTTCTCCTGTCCTGGAGCACCATTGGAGCTCCTGTTTCTCAGGCCTTCAGATCAGTGTGTGTGTGTGTGTGTGTGTGTGTGTGTGTGTGTGAGTGTGTGTGTGTGAATTCCTCTAATATATACCTCTCTCTGTGTATCTATATATCTACCTAGGTATATAGATATAGATCTGTATGTGCCCTATTGGTTCTGTTTCTCTGGAGAACTGTGACTAACACACATACTAGGCAAATGCACATTTTTTCTGTAACAACTCTTATTTTTCTCATTCCTTATTGTTAAAAGCATATTTATAAGCACACTGACTTGAGTCAGAATGCCAGTGTTCAAATCCCATTTACCTCTAGTAAGTCACTTAACTTCTCTCTGCCTCAGTTACCTCATTTGTGGGATGGGGTAATAATAATACTTACCTCCTACAGTTGTTTTGAAAATTAAACAAATTGTTGTATATTAAAATATTGGAAAAATGCTGATACATAGAAACTTTTGATAAGTGTTAGCTATTAAATTTAAGGCCCAAAAAACTCACATTTGAAGAAAAATGATCCTGAAAAAATTTGTGAAATAAGAGAATTTCTCTTTTCCTTTTAACATGTAATGAACCAGATAACTATTATATTTTGCACTAGTGCACATTTTGCAAACAGACCTTACCACAACAGTGAGGGAAAGTGTTTCAGGGATAAAAAGCAAGAAAGTAGACAGATGTGAACATGAAAGAAAGTTAAGGCGGTTGTGGAGAGATATTTTTTCCCAAGGGAGAAACAAAATATGAAATGTTTTGAAATGTGTAGATACTAGATTATATTTTTATTATGTAACCATACTATCTTAAAACTAGAATAAACTGCTTTGGTTTCTCATCTGTTTGTGAAAGAATCATAACAATATCACCTATGAAATATCTTCAAGTGTGTCCAAAGTACATCATTCTGTGAAGATTCTAAGAAAGGCTCTATGTTATGTGACATTTGGAAAAGGAGGAAGGGACCCTCAAGATCAACCAACTGACCTTCTAAAAGTACCTCTTGAGCATTTGCATTTTAAAACTGTTTGAAGATTTCCTTCTTTTTGGCATAACTTAATCCAAAAAACCCAGCTCAATGATCAATGTTTCCTTCTCATTTTAAAAGAAAAAAACAATTGGTTCAAGTGCCTTGCAAAATAAAAAATGATTCAGTTGGTGTTTTGACTTAGTTTTTGTTTGGATTCTTCAGTTTTGGTTTTTTAATCCTTTCATATATTTGCCAAATTACCTTGGAAACTCATCCTCACCCCTTATGAATGCAACCACATTTTCTGTTACTTTTTATTATTGCAGTGATTTTTGACAGCCATAGATCATGGAGTTCTGAGACATCCTGGATCAATTATTAATGTCTGAATTTGATTTTAACGATCTTTTCATGTGATGGAGACTAATTTTACTATCTTTAATACAGATATTTTCCTTGGTTACTAAAGTGGGCTGTTGCTTTGTTATTCCTACTTTTTTATTATTCTAGTTTTGGTTAAAAACTAGGTCACTGACAGGTGGCTAAGACAAAACTGAGGTGATATGCAAAGAAAGAAGCAAAGATCGAGTTCATCTAATATATTCCCATTTGTGATGGATAGAAAACCACGTACTGTAACACTGGTATTTATGGAGGAGTCAAGTAAACAGTTTAACGAAACCTATAAAACGAGATCCCCATACTCATGGATGAGTTGCATCAGAATGTTACTGAAACCCAAGTTCTGCTGCCCATTGTTCAAAAAGCCAATACTCAAGAGATGAGTTTTAATTGGAAAGGAATATGAGCTTTATTCAGGAGGCCTGCCACCTGGGGAAAAGGTGGACTCTTGTCCAAAGGCCAACTCCAAGTTTTCTGTCTGGCCCAGGGACTTTTAAAGGGATTTAGGTCAGTTAATCAGTAAAGGGAGTACAGTGATCTGTAACATTTCTTGATTATGTGCAGACTGGTTGGTACCAACTACAGACATTATCACAGTGATCAGAGGTTGTGCAAGGGGTCTGGTTTCTTTTTTGTGATGTGCAGAAGTGCTCTGTTCTTTCTAGGAAAGAATGCATGATCTGTAGATGTACAAAGAAAGGTTAGTTAATCAATCATGCTGGCTAAGGGTGTTTGCTAAAGTTTAAAGACTAGTAGGTTGGCCAGAGGGGCTGAGGTGGCTTCAGGAAGATAACTGAAAATAAATCTTTCTGCTTCTGATTTATTCTGGAGTAAGTCATATTCATATAATTTTCATGAATAATTTTAGTTTTTTTCAAATGGGTACATGAATATTGTGTTTGAATGGAATCACAGATGAAAGAGAGTATGCTTGAGTTACTGTAACTTCTTTTAGGTAGTTTATGGCCTGTGTTAAAATATTTGGAGACAGAATTCCAAAGAGCAAGGGCAGAATGTTTCCTTTCAATGTGTCTCCTGTGGCCTCCTTGGTATTACCAATCCTGCCTTAGCTTTATACCACTATCAATTCATGGTGTCTGCCACGCTGTACATTCTCAGTAAATGTGAAATAAAAGAATTAATGATATAATGAATGTAACTTGAAGATAGGTAGTCAAAAACCCTCTTTTTGAGCCTTTACACTTAGCTGGTTCTGCCTCTAAATGGCAGATCTGGATTAAAGATAATGAATTAATTCAGCAATTTTGATGAGGGAGAGAAGCAGAAAAATGTTCACCTTTAGTCCAGAAGGCTGACCCACAGCCTGCATAGATTCCATAAGGATCACATACGTGCTGATCGCTACATTCTTAAAGGGTCTCATGACTGCCTGTATGTCGCAATGATAGTTAATATCAAGCTGAATGATGAGCACCAAAGAAATCTTGCAAAAGTAGTTGTATGAGTAGAAATTTGAAGAAAACATTTATGATCTAATATTCCCTGCACATCCCCTCCGCCTTGAGCGCTAAGCATATAACCACCAGCTTCATACAGCAGAAGTGCCACTCTTTCTGCCTAGGGGTCCCGTCCCCGTGCTATAAATGAACTTACTAAGTTGCACTGTACAACTTCTCAGGAATTCTTTCTTGGCCATGGCACTTGATGATCCGCAGTGGTTTGAAAAACATTTCTCTATGATATGTTTTTGCCTTTTATTTGCTAGCACAAATACCGCACATAACTGTGTATTTACTAAGCAAAAGAATTAAAAGATAGAAAATAAAGCCAATGAGATATACATAGATAAGATGCATTCATACATGGGGAAAATGCTGGTTTTTTTTTTTAGAATGTTTAGATGTAAAATTTTATACTTTACTTTGAGAACTCATGGGTATGTCAATCATGTATTCCAGTGTGACATTGTGATTTTATAATAAGAAATATATACTTCCTCCCCATTTCTGGCACAGAGCTACTTAAACCTTTGGATTTCTTGTGCTTAGAGAGATAAAAGTGGTTTTGTTACATTAATATGGTGACTTTGGACCCCTCCACCCAAGGAAGGGTGCTGGTTACCGGGAGAACCAACCATGTGACTAGATTTCAGTCCCATCCCCCCCCCCCCAGTCTTGGATGGTAAGAGGCCTAGAGATTGAGTTCAATCACCAATGGCCCGTGATTTCATCAATCAGACCTATTATGAAGTGTCCATAAAAACCTAGAAGGAGGGGGTGCAGAGAGTTTCCAGGTTGAGGAACCAGAAGGTTTCCATATGCCACCATGCCAGGTCCCAAATGCACAAGGACAGAAGTTTCTTTATTTGGGATCTTTCCCTATGTATTTCTTTACCTGGCTGTTGATTTATATCCTTTAATATCCTGTGTAATAAACCTATAATCTACTGATTACACAGGTTTCCTGAGTTCTACAAGTAGCCCTAACAAATTAATAAAACCCAAGAAGGGTGTTGTGGGACCCTCTGATTTATAGCCAGTCAGAAGCACAAGTGGTAATTTAGGCTTGCGATTGCCATCTGAAGCAGAGGGCAATCTTCTGGGACTGAGCCCTTTACCTGTGGAATATGTTGCTCTTCTGTCTGGGGTAGACAGTGTCAGAGTTGAGTTAAATTGTAGGATACCCAGCAGGTATCCAGAGCATTGTTTGGATGTGGGAACCATCACCTCCCCCACCCCCACCAACACTGAAACTGGTAATACTTTCACTGAGAAAAAATACATTATTAGATGTGAGAACTAGGTGACCTAAACAAAATAATATCAGCTCATAATTCCTTTTTTTTTAAAAAGATTTATTTATTTATTTGAGAGAGAGAGAGAAAGAAAGAGTGTGCACATGCCTGAGCAGGGGTAGGGGCAAAGGGAGAGGGGAGGAGGAGAGAGAATCTCCAGCAGACTCCCCACTGAGCATGGAGCCCCAGGAGAGACTCCATCTCATGACCCTGAGATCATGACCTGAACTGAAATCAAGAGTCCGATGCTTAACCAACTGAGCCGCCCAGGTGCCCCTTCATCTTTTTATAAAGCTATTTGACCATTTCCATATTAATTGCAGGGTCAGTAAATTCCAGAATTCCAATCTATTTGGAATGTAATTTGTGAGTTCTCATAAATAGAAAAAAAATATGTACACACACAGGTACTTATATAAATATAATATTTGATTACATAACTACATTATAGCTTTTTTCAGTCTGTATTTACTTTCCAAGTGGATTGAACTCTATTATCTATGCCTTAATTTTCTGTAACACAGTATTAATAATTCCTCTTTATAAAAATGACCCCAACACACCACAATATTGAAAAAGGGGTTTGAGACTATAGAGAAACTTTCAATTAGCACAACTATAGTATAAAATTTACCATATTGCCTTCTAATTCATTGAATATAAAAGAATAGGGATTATATATATGGCAGCACTTGGTTAAGTATTAAACTTAACTTCCTCCTATTTCTCAGATGTTTTAAATAATCATTTGTTAGGATATAAAGATCTGGTCTCTTAAAATATATCCCAAATCAGGGGCACCTGGCTGGCTCAGTTGGTAGAGAATGCAACTCTTGATCTCAGGGTTATGAGTTCAAGCCCCACAGAGCTTACTTTTAAAAAATGTATTTTAAATCAGTTTTAGTGGAGTACAATTTACATACAATAAAACACACCCATTTTGAGTGTATAATTTGAATGGTTTGACATATATATATATATCTGTATACCCACCACCACAATCAAGATAAAGAAAATTTCCATGATCCTCAAAAATTCCCTTGGGCACTTACCCTGGTTGATGTCCCAGCCCACTCCTGGCCTAGATAACCATTGATAGACTTCCTTTCTATCACTATAAATTAGATTTGCCTTTTCTAAACTTTTATATAAATGGAATGATAAGTATACATTCTTTTAGGTTTGGCTACTTTCACTTAGCACAATGATTTTAAGAATCATTCATGTTATGTATATCAGTAAATGATTCCTTCTCATTGCTGAGTAGATTGCATTGTATGGATTGTACTACAGTCTATTAATCCATTCGTCTCTTGGTATATACTTGTATTATTTCTAGATTTTGCCTGTTATAAACTAAGCTGCTCTGAGAATTCATGTACAATATCTTTGTGTGGCTATATGTTTACATTGCTCTTGTGGGTAAATACTTAAAGTTGTAATTGATGGGGCACTGCTAGTGTTTGATCTTTTTGAGTCTCTACTGATTTCCTTGGGTGATCAAAAAAGACTCTCTACTCTGATAGATTGTAGCACAAATACATTCCTACCTTACATGAGCTCTGGGAGTCATACAACTCCTCATTGGTTCTTTGTGAAGCCTTACGGAGTTCCGCTCCAGGTATGCCCAAGTTAGTACTCAGCAAAGCCTCAATGGAACCCCATGCAGATTTATAGAATTCTTTTTCTGTGTTGTTCCCTTTTCTCTGGAATCTTTTCTGCAACTTCTAGTTGCCTCTGCTTCCTTTCCTAAACTGAAATCTCTGCTTCATCAATTTAGTGAAACGTCTGTGTTCTGAGTTTTTGTACTTTTTGCTAGAATGTGTTTCCAAACAAAAATTGAGATGATTTTAGGATTTACCTTGTTTATTTCCTTCATTTCAGGGATCTCAGTCCGATGCTGTCCTCTGACGTCTGAAGATAAGGGTTTTTTTTTTCTTTCATATATATTGTTCAATTTTATAGTTTGTTTACAGCTGGAGGTTAAGCCTGAGGCCTATTTATCTGTCATAGCCATATGCCAATATCCTGCTTATTAGATTTTACTGGAAAAACATTTGACATATTTTGGTTACTTTTTTTTTTTCCTTTTAAATAGACTCCATGCTGGTTATTGTTCTATTATAAAATAGCTCTTTCATAAAAATCAAGATTATAGATTAGACTTGGTCCTTAGGAGGGAGGTAATGGTTTAGATTTCACCTTTTCCAGTTATAGTGACATTTCAATTTTCCATCACTAAATCGCTGGAATTGGAATTTCAAGTGTTCTAGTTCCTCAGTCACTCATTTACAGTCATTTTGTTTACTTCTTTAGGTAGCCAATTTTGTCATTTAAAAAATTCTTGTCAGTTTAGTCTTCAGAAGGTGACAGTGTTTTTTCCTCTCCCCCAAGTTATCTTCTAAGCAAAGAAAATGGTGACTTTGCAACTGCTTTCAAGTGTAGTTTGTCTAAATACCTTGACAGCAAAGCTTCACCAGCCATGGTAAAGTCTCCCTTTTCTTGAAATGTTTATGAGTGCTGCCCTAGAAACTATTTTTAATACTTGAGAAGAGTCAATTTTGCATAAGTGCCTTTGTTTTTAGATTTTTATTCTCAGCATTTCTGGAAGCAGAAAATTTTAAGTCAAGATTATCAGGAAGTTCTTCTTGGTACCCCACTATGTGTAAGGTAAATGTCATTTTAGGATGTATTCATTTTCTCTTTTGTCTTATCTTCCAGGAATGCATCTGGCACTCATTGTTGAGTGACTTAGACTATGAATAAGGTCCCTATTCTCTCTGCCATGAGTGCATATTAAGCGTGGTTGTTCTCAGATCAGGAAAAAGGGCCATAGGTGTTAATACATCTTATATATATAAAGAGGTGAATTTTGGAGAAAAACAGACTTATTGCTGACTGAAATGCCCTGGTTGACTATGACAAACACTAGGAATCTGAGGTTAAGATAACTTTGACTTTCACTGGAGAGGCTAATTCTAATAGGACACTCAATATTTGGTGGTACCAGAGATGAAGATAATACTATCCTTGATCAAAAAAAAAAACAAAAACAAAAACAAAACTATCCTTGATCCATTTTTTGAAAATATTTGTTAAAAACTGTAACAAATTTTAGTTAGTTTAAGTCTAACTTCTTGGATTTTCTCAAACTCCATTATATGTGTCTTAGATCTCTGTGGCTAGAACTATAATAGTCTGAATTTATATTCACTATAATTTTGCATGTGGGTAGAATGTTTTTTTTGCTTGGTTTACAGTATTTGAGCTGATTATTTCCAATTATTTGTGAATTATATTCTTGATAAGACCTTAGCTGTAGATTTTTTCATGGAAACAAATGAAATGATTTAATGTGTTTTTCACAGGTAACATAGCTAAGAAGTTAGGTCCTATCATCATTTTAAGTAGAATTTAACCATTTTTTCACAATTGTGCTACCTTATCTTGCCCACTTCCAATGTTATCTGTGACTGCTTGATGTAAGAGTTCCTTAATAGCTGTTTCACTATTTAAAAGACCTGAGGACCATCTGTAAATATGTAAATTACTAGTAAATTTTCTTTCTTCTATCTTATTTATTATTTTTTAAAAATTTTACCTAAGATTATTAGAAGAAATTCTCTATAATTCTCTATGCAAAGAAGTGCCTATTTTATTCTATTCTTGTTGTCACTTTAGCTATTTCACCAGAACAAATTATTTTGTTTTCTACTTCTGCAGAGACAGAAAGTTCTCCTATAGTTTTTGGAAGAATCTCCTATAAATCTAGATAAATTACTTCTAGTGGCTTTATATTGTCCTACTACCTTTTTACTTCCTTAGAAAACTCCAGAATATTTGTCACATACTTACAGATTAGTTGGAAATGGTTTCTGTAGAATGCCAATTGCTTTTTCCCTGTAAGGTTTTTCTTGCTTAAGTGTTAAAAAGGTCCATGCCTTCATTTCTTATCCTATTGTGTTCCTTAGCATGGAAATAAATCATCTTGCAGTTTTGAGTCGCTTTTGTAAATGACATTTTGTAAATATCCAAAAGCTATTTACTAGTAGACGTTAGTTCTACAATTTTATGCCTTGAGTAGCTTCAAAATTGGACAAACCTATAATCTTGTTATTTGTCTATATCAGATTTTATTTCTTAAGTCTACTATCATTTGTGTACTTACCACTATTAAATTTAGAATCTTTTACCTTTGCCCCTTTAATTATGGGTCAGGAATTTTGTGGAAGGGCTACTTGCATAAGATGAAAAGTTGGGCCCAGATACCTTTAATTTTTTAAACTATAACATATGGTGAGAACTATATTTTACATCAAAACTCAGTACATAAACACATGCATACAAACACTGAAGCATGGTTTAACTATACTTGCCCTTACTAGATGTGACACACTCAGATGTTCTCTCTACTATTTGATTATTTTATTAAAAAATGCTGGTCTCATGTAAACTGATTCATGACCCACAAAATAGTTACTGCCAACAGCTTAAAAAATATTTGCCTAGGCAATTTTTAAGGTTTTTTATGATTCTCAGATGCTATGAGTCTGTGGTAAAAGATTTTTTTTTTTTAACATGGAACTTTTTGTGTGTGTGTGTGGTAAAATGCACATAACATAAAATTTACCATTTTAACCATTAAAGCATACAATTCACAATGTGGTGAAACTTTCACCACTGACAAGGTATCTCTGTTCAACTTTTTTTAAGTATCTCTTTCTAAAAATAGCTTCTAATTTTCTTTCATGATTTATTCTACAAACCTTTCTCCAAACTTTTTCACTTAAATTTAACTGCCCTTATCAGGGCTTGAAATGATTCCAAATAAGCTTCTAAGTACATCTTGGAAAGAGAACAGAGTAACATATAGGCCACTGGATAAATTTGTGGCTAAACAAACAAGGAAAGCTGAAAATGCAAGACTGGACACAGAGATTTCTGTGGACAGCGCCACAGTGCTCTCTTAATGCAGCTGAAGAAGCATGAAGAAATGTGTCTGAGGAAAGGAATGCTTCCTTAATTATAATTCATTCCTCATAAATGAAAAGAATTAAGACATCTTTTAGCATTTATTATAGATCTCTTCATAGAGAAAAACTGAATCCACTTTTCTTTATAATAGCTAGTTTTCAGTAACCATGTCTGATATTTGAATAAAACCTTCCTAGGAACTGAAGATACCTCTTAGGGGCTTATTGGTTGTCAAAAAAAAAAAGCCACATTCTGGTTTATTGATGGCAAATGCTGGTGGATTAGGCCATCTGACAAGGGGATAGAGATGCACTGTTTTACATAGTCCTTAGTGGTACACTTTATGTCTTTACTTTTTCTATTGCTATGCGTAAATATTGTGTTAAGTACTAGACATGGTATGTAAAGTACCTGATGGTTTTTCTTTTCTTTTTCTTTTTTTTTTTTTTGGCAAATATAGGCAAAAGAGTTTATTATTTTTCTTCCATCTGTAGGCTGCTTACTCTGTTGTGTACTATAAGTTCAATATTTGGTTTCCGTAGCTTTCTTTTTATTGAAGCGTCACAGTTCATTTTAACTTGGAAACTGATGTTGTGCTGTGTCTCAAAAGAAAAGAAGGTTTGAGCAAATGGGCAGTGACTTTTATTCTAATAATTCTGAGTAAACCCATATAAATTGCAACTTTTTTTTGCTTTTGCTTTGTATTATTGGTAATGCATGACAGCCGAGTCCAAACAACTATTATCAAGCCATTCCATTTCCATAATGTAACATGACTGTATGTGCTTGAAAACAAAAGTAAAGACCTCTTTCCACGATATGGGCATTGAACCTGCCCTTCAGTTTCTTCTGCTTGTGAAGTAGTCCTTAGCTTGTCTCCTCTAGATAGACTCAAATTTTGTGGCTTATGAGACTGACATAATGTCATAAATTTAACTTGCCTTCTGAAAATTACTTCTGCGGAGGATAGACTTGTTTTTGCTGCCTGCAGAAATCATTAGATGAATAATTCCTGTTTTGAAGGTTATGTTTGTTACAAGCTCTTCTGGGAGGTCTAGACCATTTTTCATAAACCAAAAACAGGACGTTGAGAGCTCTTGTTAGTTGATGACGTTCCCTGCTTTAGTCTTCTTCATCCATCCAGTAATTCTGAGCTGGGCATATCCCACTGTGATTTTCATGAAACCCCCTTTCAATTGACTATGCCAGAGACTTCGGCCCATCTGGTAGCTTTTGCCAGACTGACTTCATTAAAATTTTTTTCTCTGATTATTAAAGTAATGAATATTTATTATGACTATTTTTAAATTATAGAAAAGTAGAAAAAAAAAAAACTGGGGAAAAATCACTCATAATCCCTCTACCCGAAAGGAATAGTACTAAATTTGACCTAGTTCCTTCTCAGTTTCCCTTTCTGCTGGATTAGTCCACTGATCCACCACTGTTGAAAATTTTGGATGTGATAAAGAAAAATCTTCAGAAATGTTGAGGGAATATCTTCCTTTATCAGGAGTCAAACAACTTAGGCCATAAAATCTTCTCTTGTCAAGCACATGGTATGTAATATTGAAATGATGCTCCCATTTATTAACTCAAGAATATAGGAGAGAAATCGTGCAGAGTTGGAGTAAGAGAGTGCTCAAAAAGACCAGTTCATTCTTGGCAAGCATTTAGGATGCATTAATGAGAATGAAGTACTATAGACAGGGAGAAATGTTTGAAGATTACTCTGTTTCAGCATTCCTTTTATACATTGCAGTGGAAGTCAAGAAGGAAATGGAGCAAGGTCTCCTGGCTACTCTTATCTATTACTATTCCCATTGTTTTATCTCCCATATATATGGTATAGATCTGCAATTAACAGTGCCACTATTTCTCTTGAGTTTCAGAATTATATACTCAACTATACCAAAACAATTATATTATCTCTTCATTTCTACCTCTTCCAAAGAAAAAAAAAAGAGAACAAAACTCAAGCATTTATTTTGTTCTCCTTATGTTAGGGAGTCATCTCCTTATCTACCCTGTCACCCAAGCCAGGAATCCAGAAATTACCCTAGAATCTCTTCTCCTTCATATCCCCAAGTACAAGTCATCTCCAACCTTGATACAATATTCCTTCTAATTGTTTCTTCACTTTATTTCCTTCACCATCACTATACCCTTGTCTAACTATTCATTGGATATAAGTTTTGTGTCTAGTAGCCAACACAGTACCTGCCACATTAGTCATGCAGGAAATATTTGTAGACATAATTATTCTTTTGAACATCATGTTTGAGAATGTAAACACAGATCCATCCATCCCTTTTGATTTCATTTAATTGGCCCAAAGAATCATGATACTTGAATCTGAGAGTGCCATTCTGGAATGGCAATGTCAAAGGACCGGTTGGAAATTGGAAGAAAGTAGTTCAACTTGTTAAGGTAAGAAAGTGAAGGGATGGAGAGTTACATAATTTCTGGCAGAGGTCATTTAATGATATTTTTGAAAATTCTGCTCATTCTCTCTTGGAAAAATACCCTCTTTTGCCTCTAACAGGGTAAACCAGGTTATTTTATGTAAAACTCCAGTGCTTACCTTGGGTCAGATTACTCTGCTTCTATGTACTAAGAGATATTTCTAACAACAAGGAAAGATTGGTGCTTATTCTTGTCTGTACTTGGTACTATGCTCTGAAAAATAAGCAACCAGTAAAGGGAGTGCCATCTTTAGAAAGCTATCCCTGTTTCACAATTGATGGTGAAAAGAGAGAAGGAAAGAAATGAACATTTATGATGTGCCTAGTATGTGTTAGCCATTTGCATATTCACTACCAAATCTAATCTCTCATTGTCCTGTTGAAGTTAGCACTATTGTATATATTTTACAGGTAAGGAAATTCAGTCTCAGAGATATTGAATAGCTTCTCCAGCTGGTATTCAAACACAGATCAATGACTTTTCTCACTATATCATGGTGGCCCACATAAGATAAAAATGATTAAATCACAACAGTAACTATAATAACCACAAGAAGTAATACCGTAAGACATATCATCTATATAATGAGGAGTCTCTATGCTGAATATTTTGCATATATTGTCTCACTTGATCTTTACACAACCTAAGACCTTGGTACTATTAGAAATCTTACAGATGCACAGATGGAAGCTAAAAGTGGTTACACAAGCTCACCCAACTATCAGCAGTAAAACTGGGGTTCAGTTCTGTACAGTTTAACCCTAAGCCCCCATGCTTAAACACAACGATATTCTATTTCCTAGTAGTACATCAAACTCATGGCTAAATAAATGAAGCAAACAGAGTTGCCTGGTATGGTGCTTTGCCAAAGGCGGTCAAACAATAACTTTTTTTTTCATTTCATTTTATTGATTTTTTTCATCATGATAAGTGTATTTTTTAATCTCTGTCCCCTATTTCCCCCACCAGCCTCCCCTCTCATAACCATAAATTTGTTTTCTACAGTTAAGAGCCTGTTTCTTGGTTTGTCTCTCTCTCTCTCTTTTTTTCCTTTGCTCATTTGTTTTGTTTCTTATATTCCACATATGAGTGAGATCATATGGTATTTATCTTTCTCTGACTGATTTATTTTGCTTAACATTTGCTCTCTAGCTCTATCTATGTTGTTGCAAATTGCAAGATTTTATTATTTTTTAATTGCTGAATAATATTCCATCATATATATATATATATATATATATACACTAAAACTTCTTTATCCATCCCTCTATTGATGGACACTTGGGCTGCTTCCATAGTATGTCTATTTGTAAATAATCCTGCTATAAACATAGGGGAGCATGTATCCCTTTGAATTAGTGTTTTTGTATTTTGGGGGGTAAATACCCTTTAGTGCGATTCCTGGATCATTAGGTAGTTCTATTTTTAGCTTTTTGAGGAAACTCCTTACTGTTTTCCACAGTGGCTGCACCAGCTTGCATTCCCACCAATAGTGCAAAAGGATTCTTTTTTCTTCACATCCAAGTCAACACGTCGTTTCTCATGATTTTTTTATTTTAACCATTCTGATAGGTGTGAAGTAATATCTCACTGTCATTTTGATTTGCATTTCCCTGATAATGAGTGATGTTGAGCACTTTTTCATGTGTCTGTTGTCCGTCTGGATGTCTTTGGAGAAAAGCCTGTTCATGTCTTCTGCCCATTTTTTAATTGGATTAATTGTTTTTTGGGTATCGAGTTGTATCATTTCTTTACATATTTTTGATGCCAACCCTTTATCAGATATGTCATTTGCAAATATCTTCTCCCATTCAGTATGTTGCCTTTAGTTTTGTTGACTGTTTCCTTTGCTGTACAGAAGCTTTTTATTGTAACATAGTCCCAATAGTTTATTTTTGCTTTTATTTCTCTTTCCTCAGGAGACATATCTAGAAAGAAGTTGCTAAGGCTGATGTCAGAGAGATTATTGCCTGTGCTCTATTCAAGTATATTTTTATAGTTTCAAGTCACATTTAGGTCTTTAATCCATTTTGAGTTTATTTATTCCAGAAAAAATCTGGAAAGAGTACAAATACATGGAGTTTAAATAACATACTACTAAACAATGAATGAGTTAACTAAGAAATCACAGAAGGAATAAAAAATTACATGAAAACAAATGAAAATAAAACACAATGGTCCAAAATCTTTGAGATACAGCAAACGAAGTTCAAAGAGGGAAATTTATAGCAGTTCAGGCCTACCTCAAGAAGCAAGAAAAATCTCAAATGAACAACCTGAAATTACACCTAAAGAAGCTAGAGAAAGAAGAACAAACAAAACCCAAACCCAGCAGAAGGAAGGAAATAATAAAGATTAGAGCAGAAACAAATGCTATAGAACCTAAAAAACAAACAAACAAAATAGAACAGATCAAAGAAACCATGAGCTGTTTCTTTGAAAAGATCGACAAAATTAATAAACTTCTAGCAAGATTAATTAAAAAAAGAGAGAGGACCAAATAAACAAAATTATTAATGAAAGAGGAGAAATAACAACCAACACCACAGAAATACAAACAATTCTAACAGACTGTTATAAAAACCTATATGTCAACAAAGTGGACAACTTAGAAGAAATGGATAAATTCCTAGAAACATACAATCTACCAAAACTAAGGCAGAGAGAAATAGAAAATTTGAACAGGCTGATTACCAGCAATGAAATTGAATTGGTAATCAAAAAAATCCCAACAAACAAAAGTCAAGGACCAGGTGGCTTCATAGGCGAATTCTACCAAATATTTAAGGAAGAGTTAATACCCATTCTTCTCAAACCATTACAAAAAATACAAGAGGAAGGAAAACTTCCAAATTCATTCAATGAGGCCAGTATCACCCAGATATAAAACAGAAAAAAGGAGAACTACAGGCCAATATCTCCCATGAATATAGACGCAAAAATCCTCAACAAAATACTAGCAATTAGAATCCAACAATATATTTTAAAAAAAACCATACACCACAATCAAATGAGATTTATTCCTGGGATGCAAAGGTGGTTCAATATTTGCAAAACAACCAACATGATATGTCATATCAATAACAGAAATGATAAAAGCCGTATGAGCATTTCAATAGATGCAGAAAAAGCATTTGACAAATTACAACAGCCACTCATGATAAAAACCCTCTGCAAAATAATTCTAGAGGGAATTATATCTCAACATAATAAAGGCCTTATATGAAAAACCCACAGCCAATAGCATACTCAATGGTGAAAAACTGAGAGCTTGTCCCCTAAGGCCAGGAACAATACAAGGATGTCCACCCTCACCACTTTTATTCAACATAGTGCTAGAAGTCCTAGCCACAGCAATTAGACAACATAAAGAAATAAAAGGCATCCAAATTGGTAAGGAAAAAGTAAAACTGTCACTATATACAGATGACATGATACCATATATAGAAAACCTAAAGACTCCACCAAAAAACTAGAACTGATAAATGAATTCAGTAAAGTCCCAGGATATAAAATTAATGTACAGAAATCTGTTGCATTCCTATACCTAATAATGAAGCAGTGGAGAACGAAATCAAGAAAACAATCCTATTTACAATTACAACAAAAACAATGAAATAACTACAAATAAACCTAACCAAGAGATGAAAGACCTGTACTCTGAAAACCATAAAACACTGATGAAAGAAATTCGAGACAACACAAAGAAATGAAAGACATTCCATGCTCATGCATTGGAAGAACAAATATTGTTAAAATGTCTAGACTATCCAAAGCAATCTACACATTTAATGCAATCCCTATCAAAATCCAGCAGCATTTTTCACAGAACTAGAACAAATGATCCTAAAATTTGTATGGAACCACAAAAGCCCTTGAATAGCCAAAACAATCTTGAAAAAGAAAAACAAAACTGGGTATCACAATTCCAAATTTGAAGTTATATTACAAAGTAGTAGTAATTAAAACACCATGATACTGGCATAAAAATAGACCCATGGATCAATAAAATAGAACAGAGAACCCAGAAATAAACCCACAATCATATGGTCAACTAATCTTCAACAAAGGAGGAAAAAAACAGTCTCTTCAACAATTGGTGTTGAGAAAACTGGACAACCACATACAAAAGAATGAAATTGGACCACTTTCTTATACCATACACAAATTCAATTACTTGTGCACAAATAATACCTATTTTAAGACTAAGCAACTAAATTAAACAAATGCATAACTGAAGCAAATACTAAGATACCAAAAAAACAAGCAAATGAGGTCCATAGTAAATTATCTAGTTACTAAGTAAAGAATAATAATAAAAAAAAAATCTGAGAGACATTTGGAGACTTATCCAAAAAAAAATGTATATATATAATATCAAGTGAATACAATATAATACACTGGATTAACTCACTAGTTTCCTTAGCTTTTATGAATCATCAAAATAAATTCAACTAAGAGATTAGGAGCCTGGGAAGATGGTAGAATAAGAGAATCCTCAGCTCACCTTGTTCCATGGATGCCCCTAAACAATAGCTACATCAGTGTAACAATCCCAGAAAATAAACCAAAGACTGTCAGAAAAGACTCTCCACAGTTAATTATAGAGATAAGGTCACATAAAAAATGAGAGGAAGGATGGAGTCCTGGTCAGGAACCAAACTAACCTGGGAGACTAACTATAAATTGGAGGGACACTACAAGCACAGGGAAGGGAGAGGAATAAACCCCCCAGAAACCACCCCATGGGGACCTGAACTGGTCAGGTCCCATTACATTTAGCTTTGAAAACCAGAGGAGCCTAACTTTATGAGTTTTTACAATCAGTGGGCCTTATCTTTTGGTTTACAATCAGTGGGAACTTTAAAAATCAGTGGGAGACTCAACTGGGAGACTCTGGGAGAGCCTAAGGGTGATAGGAAACAGTCCCCACACTTAAAGAGATAGCATAACAAACACCTCCCCCCTCCCCCCCCAACCAAGATACAGCATAAAAGCCACAGTTTGAAGAGATCCTGGGAAATATGGGAGGGAGATTTATTTACTAATCTCAGAATGTGTGCTGGAGGGGCAGGGATCTTTAGGAGACTTCTCCAAAAACAAAACAGGTTGTGGGTGTTCCCGTGCCCCCCAGCCTGGATAACTGGACACCTGTGGGAACCAGCACAAACACTTGCCACCTAGCTTGCTAACACTGCATGTCCCACCCCCATGTTCTCCTCTGGATTTGCCCCATCCAACCTGCCCATTTAGCAAGAGTCTCCCTCAAAGTGTCTCTAGCTAGGTCTCATTCTGCAAAAAGCCCTGACAGTGGCAAAACACCATGCCAGAGGTGCCTGGGTGGCTCAGTTGGCTAAGTGTCTGCCTTTGGCTCAAGTCATGATCCCAGGGTCCTGGGATCAAGCCCCACATTGGGCTCTCTGCTCAACAAGAAGCCTGCTTCTCCCTCTCCCTCTGCCTGTCACTGCCCCCTGCTTGTGCTCTCTTTCTCTCTCTCTCTCTCTCTCTGTCAAATAAATAAATAAAATCTTAAAAAAAAAGAAAAGCCTTCACACTCTGATTCTATAAACAGTTTCTCCCATATTAACAACAACAACAACAACAAAACAAAACAAAACAAAACAAAAAAAGGGCTCCTGGGTGACTCAGTTGGTTAAGCGTCTGCCTTCAGCTAAGGTCATGATCCCAGGGTCCTGGGACTGAGTCCCACATTGGGCTCCCTGCTCAGCGGGGAGCCTGCTTCTACGTCTCCCCCTCTTCCCAACTCCTGCTCTCTCTTGCTATTTCTGTCCCTCTCTCAAGTAAATAAATACAATCTTAAAAAAAAAAACAAAACAAAACAACAACAACAAAAAACACCATGCCAAAGTGCCTCTCACTCTAGGGAGAGGACATGATACCCACACACACCAGTTTTGCTGTAATCCCATTAGTACACTGGGAGCAGACATCTGATCTGACTACTGGCCCCACCCATCAACAGAAACCTCACAAGGGGCAGCATAAAGAGAGAGCCCTGTAGTTCAGGGTCACTGCAACCCCACCAGACAGATATCTGGTCTGACTGTAGGTCCTGCCCACCAACAAAAGCCTCTCAGGGGACAGCAAGAAGCTTATGGAAACAAACCGACTGAGCCACACCATGACTTATTTATTCCATAGCTGGAAGCCTGTATCTCCCACTCCCTTTTACCCATTTTGCCCATCACCCTATTCTCCCCTCAGGCAACTGTCAGTTTGTTCTCTGTATTTATAGGTCTGATTCTGCTTTTTGCTTGTTTGTTTATTTATTTTAGATTTCACATATGAATGAAATCATATGGCATTTGTCTTTCTCAGTCTGACTTATTTCACTTAGCATAATATCCTTCGAAGTTGTGGCAAATGGCGCAATCTCATCCTTTTTAAGGCTGTGTAATATTGTATTTACCCAAAAAAATGAAAACATTAATTTGAAAGGGCATATGCACCCCTATGTTTATTGCAACCTTATTTACAATAGCCAAGATATGGACACAGCCTAAGAATCCACTGATAGATGAATGGATAAGGAAGGTGTGGTACACACACACACATACACACATGAATATTATGCAGCCATTAAAAAAGAGAGAGGTTTTTAAGAGACTTTCTTGCTGGCTTCCATATGAAAGAAAGGGCACAAGCCAAGAAATTAGGGCAGCCTCTAAAAGCTACAAAAGGCAAGAGAATGGGTTGTACCCTGGAGCTTTCAAAAGGAACACTGTCCTGCCTGCCAACATGTTGCAACAAACAAGACCTCTAAAAGCTTTAAGCTGACATGGTCCTTCATGCTTAAGGTCTCTGAAGATAACAAAGGGATTTTTTTAAATTGCTGTTCATATAAAAACCTCAAAAGAATTTTGATTGACTTTTTTGGGTCTTGTGCTCACTTATGGCCTAATTGCTGTGTCTAATAAGATGGATGTTTTGACTGACCCAGGGGATGTAGGGGCATGTGATTGACATCTGTACCAAATGAACCTAGTTCCTGAAAGGAAAACTCTAGACAGGAAAAAACAAAACAAAACAAAACACTAAAATGTTTTACTATAGCCCTCAATCCTATAGCACAAACTGACAGTGTAGTCTGATTCTTTTGGCATTTTTGCCAGTAGAGTTGAAATATCAAGGCATACCAAGAAGCAAAACTATCTTAGAGAAATTCACAAGAATGGTGATAAGGCACATGAGAAGATAGGAAAAAAATAATGCAGATTTTCTCTTAAATATTTAGCTCATTGCCTTCAATTAGTTTAAAAATTTTCAAACGTTAAAATTATTAATAATAATAACAACAAAAATAATACTATTCTTATTGATGCCAGTATTATGGGTCACAATGTCAATTTCAGCATCAGAAAGTTTAAAAACAGTATGTCTGAACTGTTGGTTGAATCTTTTTTTTTTTTTTAAGATTTTATTTATTTATTTGTCAGAGAGAGAGCACAAGCAGGGAGAGCTGCAGGCAGAGGGAGAAGCAGGCTCCCCACTGAGCAGAGAGCATGTGGGACTCGATCCCAGGACCCTGGGATCATGACCGAGCTGAAGGCAGACGCTTAACTGATGAGCTGCCCAGGTGTTCCTGAATCTTTATTGTAATTTAAGGTTTTTGGCGGCAATTTTATTTGTGCCTATAGTACTTTTGGTAAGATGCTGCCTCTGGTTCTTTTGATGATTCACATGGTCTCACTGATCATGAATAGCACAATCTTTCTTCTCCTTTATGTAGAAGATAAAACAATGTTGGAAGATATATTCCTCTATTTTACATAGGCTAGTACGGTGCTAGAATTATGGGCTGCATGGATGTCACTCTTCCCTATTCCTCCTTCTCTTTTGTGCACACTGTGACCTAAGGGTAACAAATTAGGATCTAAAAACTACAACTCCATGTGGAGAACCATCTACACTGCCCTCTGATTGTTTTCTTCTCAGCCATAGCTGCATTTGTGTGTGTCATCTCACTGCAGGACTCAAGGAGGCTGTTGAATGAGGAAGATTCTTTGACATAATTTGGCTGCTTTCCATCCCAGGTGACAAGTCCTGAAGTCTTTTTTTTTTTTTAAAGATTTTATTTATTTATTTGAGAGAGAGAGTGAGAGAGAGAAAGAGCACAAGAGGGGGGAGCGGGAGAGGGAGAAGTAGACTCCCTGCGGAGCAGGGAGCCCAATGTGGGACTCGATCCCGGGACTCCAGGATCATGACCTGAGCCGAAGGCAGTCGCTTAACCAACTGAGGCACCCAGGTGCCCGACAAGTCCTGAATTCTTAAAAATAGGCAAATGGTCCCCCTGTAGCTCTCTCTGCCCATTTCCCATGCTTGGCTTCAATGCATTATTATCCTTTTGCTGGAATGAAACTCAGTCATAGTCACGCCTTGTTTGCTTATGATTCTTTCTTTTTGCGTTAATATATGAAGGTTTTTTTCCTTCTTTTAAAGAGATAGGAGTAGTACTGCAGTTGTCAAGCATTTAATATATATAATTGGAATCCATTAAATTAGATTCTTATTGTAGCTAAGGAAAGACATGTTTTGTACCTGCCTCACCATGCCCCCATGTTAGCGCTGCCATCAAAGATGGTGGCTGCTACTCTTCTATGTTGAGTTACAGCCACAAATATGCATAAGGAGAGAACCCTCCTTTGCTCCTGTAGTCTGTTTATCCCCAGGTTTGGCTGAGCTGAGCTGGACTAAAGATAGGGAAGGAAAGAACAGAGAAGTATTGGTCCCTAAGTACACACAATCCTTATCCTATAGCAAGTTAAAGGCTTATCTTCTGCTATCATTTACCTTCTTTTTTTTTTAATTTTAATTTTTTAAATTTAAATTCAATTAGCCAACATATAGTACATCATTAGTTTTTGATGTAGTGTTCAATGATTCATTAGCTGTGTATAACACCCAGTGCTCAACACATCACATGCCCTCCTTAATGTCCATCACCCAGCTACCCCATCATCACATCCACCTCCCTTTCCACAACCCTCAGTTTGTTTCCCAGAGTCAAGAGCCATGCATGGTTTGTCTCCCTCTCTGATTTCTTCCCATTCAGTTTTCCCTTCCTTCCCCCATCATCCTCTGTGCTATTTCTTATATTCAACATATGAGTGAAAGCATATGATAATTATCTTTCTCTGATTGACTTATTTCACTTAGCTTAATACCTTCCAGTTCATCCATGTCAATGTAAATAGTAGGTATTCATCCTTTCTGATGGCTGAGTAATATTGCATTGTATATATGAACCACATCTTCTTTATCCATTCATCTGTTGAAGGACATCTCAGCTTCTCCCACAGTTTGGCTGTTGTGGACATTGCTGCTATGAACATTGGGGTGAAGGTGCCCCTTCTTTTCACTACATCTGTATCTTTGGGTAAATACCTAGTAGTGCAATTCCTGGGTCATAAGGTAGCTCCACTTTTAACTTTTTGAGGAACCTCCATACCGTTTTCCAGAGTGGCTGTACCAGCTTGCATTCCCACCAACAGTGTAAGAGGGTTCCTCTTTCTCCACATCCTCGCCAACATTTGTTGTTTCCTGTCTTGTTAATTTTAGCTGTTCTACCTGGTGTAAGATGATATCTCATTGGGGTTTTGATTTGTATTTCCCTGATGACAAATGATGTGGAGCATTTTTTTCATGTGTCTGTTGGCCATTTGTATGTCTTCTTTTGGAGAAATGTCTGTTCGTATCTTCTGCCGATTTTTTGACTAGATTTTTTGTTTTTTTGGGTGTTGAGTTTGATAAGTTCTTTATAGATCTTGGATACCAGCCCTTTATCTTTTATGTCATTTGCAAATATCTTCTCCCATCCCGTAGGTTGCCTTTTAGTTTTGTTGCCTGTTTCCTTTGCTGTGCAGAAGCTTTTTATTTTGATGAAGTCCCAATTGTTCATTTTTGCTTTTGATTCTCTTGCCTCTAGAGACGTGTCTTGCAAGAACTTGCTGTGACTGGGGTTGAAGAGGTTACTGCCTGTGTTCTCCCCTAGGATTTTGATGGAATCCTGTCTCACATTTAGATCTTTCATCCATTTTGAGTTTATCTTCATGTATGGTGTAAAAGAATGATCCAGTTTCATTCTTCTGCAGGTGGCTGTCCAATTTCCCCAACACCATTTATTGAAGAGACTGTCTTTTTCCCGTTGGACATTCTTTCCTGCTTTGTTGAGGTTACTTGACCATAAAGCTGAGGGTTCATTTCTGGGCTCTCTATTCTGTTCCACTGATCTATGTGTCTGTTTTTGTGCCTGTATCATGCTGTCTTGATGATCACAGGTTTATTTAGCTTCCTTGTGTCTATGACAATCTTTGTCATGCCTATGATGGAACTGTGGGTGGAAGGTTTAAATTATGTGTGTGTGTATGCAAGCACATATACACTAAAATTAAGCAGTTTATCATAATTATATAAGGGTTGGTCCCCTTCATTTCATAATTTAAAAAATAGCACATTTTTTTATGTTGTCATCCCTTAAATTCAAAATAGCTTCCCAGTTGTATTATGAACTGCTCCATTCATTTTCCATTCCATTTTGAGTTACTGTGTATTCTTCTGTGTATTCTTCTGTGACATCATCTCCGGAAAAACGACATTCATTGATATATTCAAAAGTCAGATATTTTAACACTTAGACATTATAATCTTCTCTGTCAAATAATCTTCACTGATATGGACTCATCTAAAAAATATGTTATTTGGTAGTTTACATGATTTAGGAGGAGGAAGTAATAGAGTATTGTTGACTTCTAGAAATATCTATTATTAACCATTAATTGAGACTACTCCTCAATTTTATGCATATATGATAGGGATGGTATGGACAGTCCAAAATAATAGATAGATATTGACAAAGTGATATAACCAGGTTACATTTTATACTGGATTAGATAAAAAGTGTTGAAATTAAAAATTACCTGTTGCCAAAATTACATGAATGAATCCTTTGGAATTTTTAGTTTATTCCATATACATGATTTTATGTATACAAATTTGGTCTGATATGCAGTTTTTTATTTAGTCCAACACAGGCAAATCTTCTAGCAGTGATGGAGCAGATGATTTTTTTTCTCCATTTGAGCACCAGATACAGAGGTTAGCTTGTGTTCTGGGCCCTGCTTTGGCCTGTTGTGGCAAGATCTCGGCACAGCAGAAAGCATAGAGATTCATGTTTTAGTGCAGGGTATGAGCTCACTGAATTATTGAATGGAGTGAAGGGTACAGTAGCCTCTGCTATTTCAATTATTTTTTTTCTTTCTCACCAAACATATCTGATTAATTAACACAAATAGAAAGATGTGTATATACTATATATTGATAAACTTACAACTGTCTATCCACTTAGATATTTATAAAAACACTGACGGGCAAAGAACATTTTCAAATGTAGGTTTAGTATTTTTATTTGTTGTTTGAGAACCCACATTTTTCACGGAAAACAGTGAAGCCACATTGCTCTTCCTGTAGATTCTTTGTTCCATTTTGTTCCTCAGCTGAACTCCTTAATCTCCATTTTAATATCAATAAATCATTAACAGAATGACTCCTATCAACTCGAACCCATTGTATTTCAGGCCACTATGTATGTGTGTGTATGTGTGTGTATGTGTATGTGTGTGCGTGGGCATTTTTAAATTATTTTCTGTAGTAGCTCTTAGGAAATAGAAATAGTTTCATTTACTACAACGAATGCTGTCCTATAATGTAGACTTCAAATTTCCTTCCTTGCCTGTAGGCTGCATATGGAATAAGTTGACAAAGGAGGTGAGAAAGCAAGTAGGAATTGAAAGTCAAACAGCTGCCTATAGGCAGTTGACAGAGCTGACCAGAGGTTGACAGTGTCCTCATAGTCAATCAAAAACACCTACATGTGTTTTGCATATTGATTTATGCCTTGGTTTGGACCTTTACATGTAAGGTTCCCACAGCAGGAAAAGAAGTTTCTGAGAGCTCTTTTGCTCTTAACTCTTGCTGTCACAGAAGTGCCAATTTGAGGCAGCTGGGGATTACACGGACAGATAGTTTAGTTGCATGTGGATTATTTTCTTTTTCTTTTTTCTTCTTTCCTTTCCTTCAGTTTCCCAGCATTGTTTCTTTTGGCTAATCTGGTGCATTCCTGGAAAGTTTATGGGACTAGCGGGAGTGTGCTGCCCTAAAGCATATCTAGCTCAGCTTCCTTGTTAAGGCACGTTGGTCCTGGCCTCTAGTGAAGTGGGTCTGTTTTGGCCCCTTGAGGAAGGGAGTATCCTGTCTCTCTTAATAATAAAGCAAAAAGATGACTCCAAAAGAGAATTGGCAGCCACCAAAGGGGATGCTGTCCAGTTCTCCTCCAATACATACACCTCCTCCTGGGCAGATTTGTGAAATCTCTCATCAGTCTTCCATATGGTTAGTCACATGTTTTGCTTTACTCTGTTTTACTTTATTAACAATATTGTGAGCAGTTAACCAAAGTTAAAAGGTTAGTGTAAGTTATATTAATACTGCAGAACTGATGTGCACCATATACATACATTTACCAACACCATATAATTGTCTTTCAAATCATTGTGTCCCATCTTATCAAGAAGCTTCACAAAACAAAAGATTCTATGGTCAGCAGATGTAGAATTTTCCCAGGGATTGGAGCTCTAGAGAATGAAACTAGATTAGCTAGGAGGAGAAGCTAAATATATAAAAATTAATATATAGTTAACTAATGTATAAATCACAGTAATGCATTTTTCCATCCTGGGTATAGTGAACACATTTATTTCAAAGCTTTTTTCACTGTCTATTGTGAAAGTCCTGAAGGAAGTTATTTTCAGGTAATTGCTCTCAAGCACCTCATATTGGTATTGACAAATGAAGGAACACTTTATGTTTCCGTACCATCAACTATTTATTCCTTCATTCAACAAATACCTATTCTATGCTTACTTTTGGCTCTGTGCTTGGCATTAAGCACACAAAAATTAATAAAATTGCTCTCCTTGTTTGTTTTCTCAGGTGGCAGGGAAGGTAGTATAAATTTGTGGCTTTGCAGAGTATGATGAGAATATGTAGAAAGGAGCAGTCATTTCAGTGAGGTTGAAGGCTATAAGTGGGGATGAGGACGGAGTCATAAAAGGGTTTACAGAAGGAAGATTGCGTAGAAGGAAGAGTGGACATTATGTGGCCACAGGACCTGAGTGTGATGTCCAGGTCCCCTTGTGGGGCTAGGACACGTTCTTAACATCTTGGAGCCGAGTTTCCTCAGTAATAAAATAAATACAATAATTAGGCCAATCATGGAGTGTTTCAAGGACTAAATGTGACACTGTCTATGAAAAACATTTGCTAAAATGCTATACCAATGCATAAGTGAGCCTTCTTGTCATCATTTGGAAATCATGTAACAAGACTACCAGGGCTTTGGGAACAAGACCGAGGACCCATGATGGCATCCTGAAAAGCAGGGACAGTAGGAAGTCTTGGGAGAATGGCACATAGTGGAGCATGGTGGATGGGTACGTAGACGTTGGAGTCAGACTGGGCAGGTTCCAATCCCAGGTGTCCCTTTGGCAAGTTACTTAAACTCACTATGCCTCAGTTTCCTCATCAGTAAAATGGAGATTATAGTACTTAGCATAATTGGGTTGTTACGGTGATTAAATGAGTTGTGTATAGTACTTAGAACAATTCTTGGGACATCAGGAGCATGATTTAATGTTTGGTTGTGTAAGTACTTGTATTAGTTATCTAAGGCTTCTATAACAAAATATAAAACCGGCTGTCATAAGACAACAGAAATTTATGCTATCACAGTTCTGGAGGCTAGAAGTCTCAAGTGTCAGTAGGGTTGGCTCCTTCTGAGTACTCTGGGGGAGGATCTGTTCCATGTCTTTCTTCTTAACTTTTGGTGTTGCTGGCAATCTTAGTGTTTCCTGGCTTAAGGATGCATCACTCCAGTCTCTGCTTCTATAATCACATGACATCTCCTGATGGGGTTCTGCATCTCTTCTTTACTTTTTATAAGAAAGAAGGGCCCACCCTTCTCCAATATGACCTTGTTTTAACTGATTACATCTGCAATGATCCTATTTTTAAATAACGTCACATTCAGAGGTGCTGGGGGTTAGGATATCAACAAAACTTTTTTGGGGGACACAATTCAAATCAGAATGATACTTATTTAAAATATAAATAATACAGGCTTATCTAGTCTGTGTGAATTGAATAACTCAATATGTCATTAATATCTTCAATATTATGAGATCTGTGAGTTTCTGTTTTGAATTTCAGGGATGGTATGGGCCACCTCACATCTGCAACATCTTTTTTTGTCCTGGAGACCAGAAAATCCAGTGGCAGTTGCACCTGATTTAATTAACCTTAGGTCCTCCATACTTTTAATCAAGGTCAGTGCCCTAATGAGGTATTCGGTTTATAAGGTTGTTTCTCCCTTTTATAATGTGCACCCACCCACCTCCCCCCCCCACAGACACATGCACACAACTCCTACTGTCTTGGTCCCTTTCTCCTTCAGCTACTGAGCTACGACCACTAGCCTTTTGGCCTTCCAGTCTTTCTTTCTTTTTTTTTTTTTGGTTAGTTGCCATCTTTTGAATTCAACAAATCCAAAACTAAAACTCATAGCAGTTTAATAGTGTAATTATGGTGAAATTAGAATCCTTCAGACCTGGGTTTGCATTCCAGCTCTGCCATTTACTGGCTAACGTACCTTGATCGTGTTACTTTAACTGTCTGAATTTCAGTTTCCTCATGTATAAAAATAGAAACAATAATGTTTATATAGGACATATATATAAATGCGTGCTTTACAATAAATACCTTATAAATGTTTGTGAATGAATAAGTATATGAACCAAGCAATAAATAAATGGGGTTGTTGAGAGGATTAAATGAGATAATGAATGCACAGGGCTTAGAACTGGGAAGTAGTCAATAAATGGGAGCTTTTATTTTTATTCTTTTTTCCTCAATCCAAATTCCTTTTTTTAACTTCCTACATTTGTCAGTGGTTCTACTTTAACATCCTAGATTTAAGGTACTGTATTCATCTAACCAACCACCTTGTTTTATCAGTTTTCCATTTGAAATCCCTACAGAGGCCAATCTTTCTGCTGTAGTTATATTGACTTTGGAATCAACCCCTCACAACCTCCTTGTGGCATCATGTCTAGACAACAGTAGCTTCCATGGGGTCCTCCTTTCTCTAGTCTTTTCTTCCTATAATCCATCCTGCAATCCTTAATCATATTTTCCACCAATTGAGTTGCAGCAGTCCTACCTCTAAATTTTGACAATTTAGTCTGATTGATAAGACCTATTTGGGAATACTAACCACTTTTCTCTCTTCTTTTTAAACTGGAAGACAAAAGACTGTGTGGATGCTTAATTATCTATTTCATATTCTGATTCATTTCAAGCCTTTACTGCATGCCTTGATGTGGTTATGGTGGCAATGTTCAGAAGACTGACATATCCCTGGGGTTTTGGCAATGCTTGTTTAACTCAGAATTTGTTTGGGCTTTTAAATTTTTCTTGGGCTTATTTTTAGTGATACTTGCTCCTTGAGTGCCTTAAGTTTTAAAACTGTACATTGCTTTGGTACAATGAAACGTACTCAGATTCTCTGTGGATAGGAATTTGTCCAAATTGAGTTTTGATCTATGTGCCCAAAACTCAGGCTGCAGAAGGACAACAACCCCATCTATGAGAAGATCTTTGAAGAACTTGTAGTTTCTTGCACTAGAAGTCAATCAAACCATGCCTGAAAGGTACCCCATACTTTGGGCTAGATAAAAAGGAACATGTTCCATAAGGAAACTCTGTCTGCTTTAGATGTAACATAAAAAAACCATAAGGTTATATTCAGTGTATGGCCACACAAATAACTTGAAGTTGGTCATGGTCTATATGCTCAAATATTACTCACTAAAACAGCTGTCTAAAATGAGCTCTTCATCCTGCTGAAGCCTTTTCTGTTTAGCCAATGTGATTTTTATCAATCCTAAAATCATGTCTACTTACTAGTGTATGATCAAATTAGTCCTTTCTACTCCATGGTAAACCTATACCTCAGTTCCCAGTTTCACTAAAAGTGATGAGTATCTAGAACATGGCAAAAGCCAAATGACATCATTCTCACTGGGGTAACTAATAATGAATAAAGATTTAAGCTATGACTCCATAAAATTACCAAATCCAGTAGAAACAAATTGTGATTAGATCTGGTTAGCTAGTCCTCTGTATATGGGCCCTTCCAAAATAAATCAGTGTATTTCCTTATTTTGAATAACAGAACTCATCACCTCTGTTTCCAGTCTACTCCAGATTGAAAAATTTTGGCTCAACCACCAACTGCTGGCATAACCTTGGGAAAGCCACTCACCATGACTGGACTTTAATTTCATCACTGTAAAAGGAGGAATTTGGAGTTCAGTTTAGATCAAGATTTAGTTCAGTTTAGATGAAGATTTTTAAAATTCAAATATTTTTGGAATGAGGTATTGTAACCATCCACGGCCTGGCTAACTGTCTTCTTGAAAGAGCCTGTTATAAAGCATAAATCACATTATGTTACTATTGTTCTTAAAATCCTTCAGTGGATTCCTATCACAATCAGAGTGAAAAGAAAGTCCTGCTAAGGTACAGACACTCCATAACTTGCCTCGCAGAGAGCTCTTTAGTTTCCTTTTCTGTGCTCACACCTCTTCTCACTGAAGTCCAATCACACTGCCCTCCTTGGTATTACTAAACATACCACATACTTCACCTTTCTTGGTGAAGGGTGTTTGGGCTCTTCTTGTTCCCTTTCTTTGTATTCTATCTTCCCAGCTATCCACCTAACTCGCTCCCTTACCTCTTCCAGATCTTGACTCAAATGACACTCTCTCAATAAAGTGTTCCTGGCTCTCCTGATCTAAAACTGCAGGCTTCTCCTACACTCCTCCTTCTTAGCCCTTGCTTTATTATTCTCCTTAGCATTTATTTAACATGTAACATACTATATATTTTGTTGATTACCTCCACTTCCCCAAATCTAAGGGATTTTTGTCTGTTTTATTTACTGCCCAGCTAAAATTTGTTGAAAAACCGAAGAAAAGAATGAATGAAGGATAGACATGTGTTCTGTTGGAAATCACACCAGAGTCTATTGGAGCTTTTGATTCTGATTTAGACTGGTAGCCACTTGTGGACAAAGCTTCTGTCCTTTCTTGACCACTGAGTAATTACTCACATGAGAAGATAAAACATCTCATGTGGGTTTTGACTCGGGACTGGAAATCTTTTATCACTGAGCAAATGAAAGACAATCATCTGTTATGCAATAACAGCTAATGAGGTATATATAGATGCAAACCATTCCCAGTTAATTAAAGTAGCACTTTGCTTCTCCTTAAAATCATCTCTCTCTCTCTCTCTGCTATTATATTTCAAATAGATTTCTGCTACAGTGTTTTGGGAAAAATCTTTAATTACTTTAAATCCACTGTCCTAAAAACATTATCTGAAGCAAAGATCCTCAAGACCTTAAAATAATCTTTTTAGTTTAAACGAATTTAATTAGTTAAGGGCCATAGAATATTGCAGCCAGCTTTAGGATAAAATGATGAGATTGTTTATTTCTGACTTCATGTGCCTTACAGATATGATCTGTCAGTCACTGTATGTAACTGTATCTAATACAACTCAATAAAGCAAACAGTCACTTTGGTGATGTTATACTCTACTGAAAATATGGACCACTTACGAAAAGCCCATGGGGTCAATAAAAAGACTGGAGTTGTATGAATCATGGAACACTACATCAAAAACTAATGATGTAATGTATGGTGATTAACATAACAATAAAAAATTTTTAAAAAAGGATTAGAGTTGTATTTATATGAGACCATGTCAGTCTCGTTTTTTCCCTTTAAAATACAAATTTGCTCTAAAAGATGATGAGTCCAGTTTTTTGTCCACTGGACTTGCCCCTTTCAAAAAGCTCCTTTGAACAACTGATGTCCAGTCTTCAGGATCCCATCCAGCAAAGGCATACCAGCTGTGCTGTGTCAACAGGGATGATTTGTGGCCTTCCTAAACAGGCTTCAGAGGAATTGCTGGTTTTAGACATTGGTTGATTAGCTTGATGAAGTGAGTTTCAAAATGTTTGTTCCTTCTGTTCATGTTCATTTTTTAAGGCTTATGTATTCTTGGTATTCTCTTTCTTTCTCTGTGATGTTCAGTTCAAAAATGTTTGAGATCCCAGGGCATGTATTGGTGCAGCCTGACTCATTATGTCCTCAGACATGCGTGGAGTTTGACAAATCATTTGGGTTTTTAAGGCAAACTTGGAGATGTCTAGGATTGGTTAGACCCTATTAACAGGTGGTAAGCACATTGCTGAGAAGTGTCTTTTGCTGCACTCAGTTAATTCCCATCAAATGCTGACTGATTCCTGATTACAGATCCAGTCAACAACCTGCCTGCTTTTGAGCCAGCATATTAATCTATGCAAACCACAATACTGTCCCTGCTTGATCCCATCACTAACCTCTTCCCCGTGCATGGCATGGGTATGGGAATGATCTGGTTTCTTCAACCTGCAAAATTAAGGGTCACAGTTTGGTTCTCTTCCACATCTGTTCCTCTTATTTTCCATGGACCATTTCTCAGTTGCCACCCAAAGAGATGAAGGCAAAACCCCAGCTCCAAGTGTTTGGACACCAACACAAAGCTGCCTGGGTCTGTGGTGAGGCCTATGTGGTTTAGGAAACTACACTGCTTGTTTGAGCTTTTCCAATAGTGTAAAGTAAAAGAATAAGATAGACAAGGATTTCTATTTATTTTCCAGAGCCATGGTCATTTTATTTTGTGATTCATTCATCTAGAAAGTGCTTTAGAAGGAATTTGCCACCTCATATGGTCTGGTATCATGTACCACCATTTGAGACCAGGGGCTATGCTTGAGGTTTATAGATTTAGAATTATTTTTTCTCTTCAAGGTCTATCTAACTGATATGCAACCAGATGCCATAAGGAGCCAGTTATGAACATTGCCTTTTTATCAAGTTAGACAGCCTTTGACATAAAACAGCAGGATATTATTTATGTTGGATTTTCATTCCCTTATACTCCTTCTAAACACCTATCCATTTTTAAAGATTCAAACCAAGTGTTGCTTAATCTCGAGCCTTTCCTTACCAACATGTTCTCTCCAGATACAAATGACTTCTTTTGACTTTAAGCCCCAGAATAGACAAAGACTTTTCTCTTAACACTCAGTTTAATTTGCTTACACTTAAGTCTAATTGGTTTCCCTAATTAGACTGTGAACTCACTCAGACTTGAAGACATCAACATTTTTATCATTCATCTTTGAAATGCCATTGCCTGGCACATAGCGGGCTCTTGACAAATGTTAGTTGACTAAAAAAAAAATTTAATGAATAGACTCAATGTGCATGGTGTTCACTGGATATGCCATGCTACTTCAGAACTTGAGTCTGTCTTGTGGGCCAAGTCTTTTTTACCCATAATGGCCTGCTCTCTCCTCTGCCTGGCAAATTTTTTTTTTTTAAGATTTTTTTTTAATTATTTCAGAGAGAGAGAGAGTGAGAGAGAGGGAGAGATCACCAGTGAGGGGGAGGGGCAGAGGGAGAAGCAGACTCCCCACTGAGCTGGAAGCCCGATCCAGGACTTGATCCCAGGTCTCTGGGATCATGTCATGACCTGAGCTAAGGCAGACACTTAACCAACTGAGCCACCCAGGCGCCCCAAATTTTTCTTGTTCTTTACATTGATACTCAAAAGTGAGTTACCAGTAGAATATTCTCTGTGTTTCCCAGACACTGTTAATCAATCCTTTCTCTTTGTCCAGAGACCCATTAGCACTTACCGTATACTACAGTGTGTGTGTTATTCGTGTATTGATTGTTTTTTCCTTTCAGTGGTGATCTCCTGATGGGTCAGGTTCCTGTTTAATTTCAATTTCATCCCAAGTGCTCAGTGCAGGCCTGGCTCAGAGACCCAGAGATAGTACCCAGTGAGAATGTACATCAGAGGCCCACTCCAATCCCTGATGTTAATCAGCTGTGGAAGTTTGAACACAACCCTTGATCTTGCTTGGCCACGATATTTGATCTGAAAACCAAGAGGCTAAAATAGAACTCCAAGTTCACTTCCAGCTTCAGGTCTTTATTCAGTATGTCATCCTGTTTTTCACAGCTGTGCATTTTGCTCCTATCTTCATTTGGGTCCTTCTTACTTACAACTCTGCTTCTCATCTCTTTGCCTATTTTCTCATTCAAAAATTGTTTTTTTCCCTGTGTCACCTAAATGTGCTCAAACAGTCAAATACAATATTATTTGCTGAACTGAGAAAGATACTTGTTAGATGTATGATCTGGATAAGTTACTTAATCTCTCTATAGCTCTGCTTCTTTCACTTTAAAGTGAAGATAAAATAACAGTGCATACACTTCATACGTTTGTTGTGAGGATTCAGTTACTGACTACTTATAAAGCTTTTAAAATGTTGCCTAGTGCAGGGTATGTGGGTGGCTCAGTTGGTTAAGCATCTGCCTTTGGCTCACGTCATGATCCCAGAGTCCTGGGATCGAGTCCCACATCAGGCTCCCTGCTCAGCAGAGAGCCTGCTTCTCCCTCTCCTCCCTGCTCGTCGTCCCTGCTCATCCTCCCTGTTCGTGCTCTCACTCTCTCGCTATCTCTGTTGCTACCTCTGTCTCTCTCAAACAAATAAATAAAATCTTAAAAAAAAATAAAACATTGCCTGGTGCATAGCAAGTGAACTGAGTGCTTTAAATTACTAACGCATCCCCATCCTCCATTGTCACAATCAATCAGGAGTTGACTGTATCTACTGCTTCCTAGATTATAATAC
Source organism: Neomonachus schauinslandi (assembly GCF_002201575.2). NCBI lineage: Eukaryota > Metazoa > Chordata > Mammalia > Carnivora > Phocidae > Neomonachus > Neomonachus schauinslandi. The sequence goes on along the minus strand of NC_058404.1, from coordinate 116,055,042 downwards.
CTTAGATGTGACTGCGATAGTTATCAGCAAAACTTTCAGGAAATTACACCACTTTTTTATCACAAAATCTAAATTAAAATCTTATTACTCATTTATTTTAAATATCACATTCTTATGCTTTCATAAGTGCCACTCAGAATTTATTTACAGTGGGGTATCATGTAGTTAATTCCCTAGTAGTCCAAAAGGTAGAGTATAGTTATTATTAAATAGTTGTCTAATATGAAGCTTTCATTTTACAAGTTTCATTACACTTCAAAGTTAGAATACACACCAAGCTGTAATGACCATTGTGAAATGTATTAGAGTCTAGAAAAGGAGAGGTCTTTAGAACTGGGTTTGGCCAGATTTACACAGTAGTCTAAAATATTGTTTTCCAAATAAAATACAGATTTGCTAAGTAACCTGAGTGCAACAGCATCCGAAAGATATAAGACATGTTGGTGAAAGATTATTACGGTACAACATTTTTCAATTTGTGCTAAATTTGGTTCTCCTGGACATGAGATAGAAATATCTTTAAAGACCAATCCCCCTATTCATGTGCAATATGTCACATTTGAGAGAAACTGTGACTGGTATTCACCCCCCAATGAGATGGTGTGTGTTTATGTTTGGGTATGAGGGATACCTGCAGCAAGGGTAAAATCCCTATACAGTGAAAGTCAAGGAGCATTTAATATTTGTAAACAAGTTTAGCAAGAAATTATGTTTTCTGGTTTCAGGAAATGAGCAGCATTTTCAAAAACAAGACAGAACATGAAGAGAACTGGAAGAAATGGGAAAACCTACATTCTGGTGTCAGACCCAACAGCTGTATCGGTAGGTAAGTAATTTGACCTCTTTGGGCTGTGCTCCCCACATTTGTCAAAGGGTATGTGAACCATATTTCTATGCATGGATGAAAGATTGTAAAAGAAGGAGACCTTGAGTAAGGAGCTCTGTTGAGAAGCCACTGTAGAAGTCCAGGTGAGATTTCACACATCGAGCACGATTCACAATTTTGTGATGTCCTTGCACTTACCTGTTGAATAAGGGTGGATGGTTTTGTTAGTAAATGGAGGAGGCACTCTGAAAGGACTTTCAGTTCCAGAATTGCTCTCATCTGCTCATCAGTTGCCTAAAATTTTCTTATAAAGATTATGTCTATAGTCCTGTGGGTGTTTTGTGTTATAGGTGAAAGTGTAAATTTAGATGAATCATCCTCTTAATAAATATAATAAATTCTCTAGCAGAAGGAAATGTAAAATATATGAACTAAGACAACAAGGAGAGGTGTAGTGGGGCTTGTGGTGAACAAGAGAATGTGAGCTGGTCCCAATTCTCCTGCAGCCCATCCCTTACACAAAACCAAGCAGTCTTTTATAACAAAAGAGGAACATCCAGATTTTTATGTTTAATTTCCCAAGTTTTAAAACACTCAAACAAAACATTTGCAGGGCACATCTGGCTAGTGGACCCCTCTTGGTCACCATCGCTCCATAGCTCATGTCAATCCTTCTGAGAGATTGAGGAGAATCTTGACCTCCTCAAACTGGTAATGGTATATGAGCAGGAAAGAAATACTTTGAGAACAGCAATTTGTCCAGTTGGAAAAACGCTTCCTGTGTTTGACAAGCAGCCAGGCTGCTATGGCACATTAGTCACACAGAACGGCATGTTCTATAGATAGGCCAGGGAGCACATCAGTTGTGCTTAGGTGCCTGGCGTGGACCGTGGCCGTCCACAGCCGGGCGCTCAGTCACACGGCCACGTCTTCACTTGTTCTCTGCAGGGTCTTATTCCACTTCCCCACAGTGGCTCTTTCAAGTTCTTTAGCTTCCCCTATTCTCATGTCTCTTAAACTATGGATTTGTTCTTCCTCCTGCTGAAAGTCAGGGCTATCAATAATGAACTTCTTCCTTTTGGTCTTGCACAGGACAGAGGAAGTGGCATTAGCCTCTACCGTCCCATCATTTTCTCCAGTTTCAGAAGAACGGAGTTTCTTTTTTCTACGCTTAGCCTGTCCCACAGCTGCTTCGAGCTGGACCCCTTTCATCTCGTTGAGCATCAGCATTAGCCCTTCTCTTCTCTGTAGTTTCAGTTTCTCTCCCTCTCCTTCTCCCTCTCCCTCCCCAACCCCATTTCCAGGGGTTTGTCAGTAAGCTCTTATCTTTCCTGGGTAACGACATTTTCAAGAAGGCAAAACCAAAGCCAACTTCCCATTGTTCTAACTCCGTGTCCCCCCTTGCCTCTGTCTTCTCTCTCTGGCCTCTTGCCTTTCCTCCTGAGGAGAGTCTGCTCTCACAGAATCCAGTTCCTTTGGTCCCACGTGCGCTGTAACTCCTATTATCAGGATGCCTCACACAGGTCCTCTTGAACATACTCTCGCAAAGTAAATATCTCATTGGTAATGTATAGTACAAACGTTTCTGATGTTGATATATCTAGGATTTGCTTCTATATACGTAATCTAGGAAAAGGAGAGGTGGATGTAAACACAGGAGAAATGAGGGTGGCTGTGTGTTGATAATTGTTGAAGCTGGGTGATGAGTTCTCTAGCAAAACCTCAGATCTTCTAATTCCAAAACCAAATAAATCTTTTTTATCTGTCAACTTATATGACTTCTTATTGGCCTACTACTGTCTTCCCCGGGACACTCTTCTCCCTTGGCACTTCTGGCTCTCTCCAGCACCACCTCTTTCTGTCTTCTCTCTGTCTCCTTGTGGTTTTATTTTCTTATTCCTCTTCCTTAAATGCTGGCATTCCCTGGGTTATGCTTTAGGCCTCTTCTCTTCCGTACATGTTCACAGAAGCTGAATGAATGATCTGTCTTGATTTCAACTACAATCTAAAATATATCGACCACTTAATCTGTATCTCAGTATAACTTGGGCTTCTGATCCCCAGTCCCATATTTTCAGTTGGATTGCCTCCAGCAACATTTCCCAAACTGAACTCATTCATTATCTCTCCACTCCGCCCCTCCTGCTCCTTATTCTCTAATCTTACCTTAGCAGCTGGGAAATGCTTGCAGTCTTTCAAGATTTATCCTTTCTAGTAAGGACCCACTCCATAATCATGCCTTCCTCAGTGCCCCATAAGAGTGCACTTCTTCCATGTGGAATGTTCCTTATTCTTATTCCTCTCACTCCATACATTGCTTTCCCCTTCTCCATACATTGCTTTCCCCTTCTCCATACATTGCTTTCCCCTTCTCCATACATTGCTTTCCCCTTCTCCATACATTGCTTTCCCCTTCTCATGCTATCACCTCCCACAGGTGGATAAGACATCAGATTCATCTTAGTATTCCTATCCTTCTCAGCACAGTGCCTGGCACATTATCAGTAAATATTTGTCAAAATAGCTAATAATGTGATCTTGAAATTTTAATGTTAAAAGGGACTATCTGACTCAGAGACTCTCAAAGAAGAGTGTAATGGTCAAGAGCATGCTCTCTAGAACCCCGCAACCTGGGTTTGAATCTTGACTCTGGCACTTACTAGCTTTGTGATACAGGGGAAATCGAGTTGTAGTAAAAAGTCACTTAATGCTCTCGTCTTTGAGCTGTAATGAAATGAATGTCCAGATGCTAAATGAGCAGAGGAAAATTTAGAAATGTAATCTCTTTAAAAAATATGTTTTATATTTTTATGATGTCAAGACTTGCATTTATATAGCTAAGTCTTTTTTTCCTAGAAATAAAAATGTTTTAAGTTTATATAATGGAAATAAGTATAATATATACAGTATAGTATGTATACATACTATATATATATATATATAGTCTTGATATTATGTAAGAATCCTACAACTACCAAGAGCCCTACCATGCAAACAAGTTTGAGGATCATTTAATAGAAATGAAAAATGAGATGCAGAAAGTTTAAATGGGATGCCCAAGGTCATACTATCCGTAGCAGAGCTGAGATTTGAATGTGGTTGCCTGAACCCCTGTGCACAATTCTTACAACCAAGACATTTAAACACATAAAAAAAAAAGCCTAACACTTTGTCAGTCTGTTGGGTCTTAAAATAGTTTTCTTGCAATGGTATTTTGATAATAAAATACTGTACACAGAGACGCATGTAAAAAGTCGTAAAATTTAACCAACTGAAAGTAAGAAATTAATGGCAAATAAGAGAATTTATGAAAACTATTCACCGAAAAATGTTCTGAGACTTGACAGAAAAAATAAGAAAGTATTCAAACCTCAAAAATACATGGCCACATGCTTTGATTTGACATATAATTTAACATTTCTTTTCTCCTCAATTCATCCATCTTTTCTACAAGATCTCAAATTTCACTGTCTTGCCCTAAAATTATGTTTTGAAATCTGTTTTCAAATCTGTAGTCCCTATATTCTGATTTCTGTCTTAAATGTATACTTAATAAAGTACATTTCTTAGTACAGACATCGCAAAACTGCACAAGGAAGGCAATCATGTCAGTGAGTATTTCAGATTATTCCTGTAGCTGTGAAGGAAATCTGTGGACTGTGTTACTGTGAATCTCTGTGCGGCTTTCTTTGTTGTAGATATACTACTTCAGCATATCTGAGGCCTGAAATTTTCAAGCTAATTGCATTTGACCAGCTCCTGAGACTTAGTTCCTCCCTACTAGCATGACTAGTATAAATCATTGCTATTTAGAGAGACTCCATAATGAATTTTGCAGAACAAAGAAATGAGAATGAAGAAAGATGAATGGTTTTAAAAATAATGATTTTTCAAAATAATGATCTTTTGACTTCCTATACAAAGACACATTTAAGTAAATGAGCTGTATTACAAGAGGAAATCAATTGTCCATTAATCCATAGAAGTACCATACAGATGTTTATCTTGTAGAGAAGACCGCTAGAGTGTCTAGCTTCTTTGAGAAATAAGAAGTATTTTATGCAGCTGTGTGTACCACTATGTTGGCCTATCAAACTGATTTCCTTTACCTTCATGTGTCCTCCCTACTTGGCTCTAATAACAGCCAGTCCAGTAACCTACTTAGTACTTGATTACATATATTCTTGGTCATGTGTTTTATAAATATTTCTGATACTGATATGATATCTGGAATTTGGTTTTAAACAATGCAGGAAGGAAAGAGATGTGTGGGTTAATGGTGGAACAAGACTAACTATGTGGTGCTAATTGCTAAAGCTGGATGATGAGTCAATGAGGATTCATCAGCCCATCTTGTATATTTGTATATGCTTAAAATTTTCCATAAAAAAAGTAATAATGCATATGCTTTTAGATTTGTGTGTTTAGAGGTTGAGTGTGTGTGTGTGTGTCCATCTTTAGCTGTTAACTATAAACTTTTGAACCATAAGGATGATAAATTTTATTTTCAACTAAGTCAGCAGTTTGTGGGGGCACAGAACTTATATATATTCATTGCTAGAGGAGAAACAAAAAGCATAAAACCTTGACTCCAAGTCCTCACAATCTAGCTGGGAGAAACACCAGACACAAACAAAAAATCTTGGAAATGAAATACTAATACAAAATTTAAATAACATTTTGTGAGAATAATAAGAGATTTAGACACTATGAAAAATCTTCAATAAATTATACAACTTATAATTTCTGTATTTCAGTTGAGAGGAACATCACTATAACTTAGAGAAGTTTTATTTAATTAAGTGGATTTAAGCTGATTCTTAAAATGCAGGCCTTAGCTAGGTAGAGAGGAAAGGGAAAACCTTTTAAGTTAAAGAAAAGGAAAGAGCAAAAGAAAAAAGAGAATAGGGGCACCTGGGTGGCTCAGATGTTAAGCGTCCATCTTCGGCTCAGGTCATGATCCCAGGATCTTAGGATGGAGCCCCACATCTGGCTCCCTGCTCAGCGGGAAGCCTGCTTCTCCCTCTCCCTTTCCCACTCCCCCTGCTTGTGTTCCTTCTCTAGCTGTGTCTCTCTGTCAAATAAATTTTTAAAAATTTTAAAAAAGAGAGAAAAGGGAATAATTTGGGAACCTAAAGCCTAATTATTTATTTTATTTTTTGAGTTTTTGATGTGTTCAATGATTCATTAGTTACGTATAACACACAGTGCTCATCACAACACGTGCCTAATTTTTTTTTTTTAAAGATTTTATTTATTTGACAGAGAGAGACACAGCGAGAGAGGGAACACAAGTAGGGAGAGAGGGAGAGGAAGAAGCAGGCTTCTTGTTGAGCAGAGAGCCCGATGCGGGGCTCGATCCCAGAATCCTGGGATCATGACCTGAGCCAAAGGCAGACCCTTAATGACTGAGCCACCCAGGCGCCCCAACATGTGCCTAATTTTTTAAGTGAGTAAATGAGTCACTGGAAATAATAGAACTTTAGAGATTTATTTGACTTTGGAGGACTGAAGTTTAAGGTTAAAGAATTTAAACTTCATTCTTGGGCAGCAGAGAGCCACTAAACTTGTTTTCCAAGGAAGTAATTGTTACCAAAAAAACATATAGTAAAATGACTATAGTGACAGGATTGATTGACCTAGAAACTTGTGAGAGAAAGAACAAGAAGAATAAACAGGATTGTTGCAATATTGCAATATCTGCAGGAGGCAGTAAGGGTCTTTTTTAGAAGTTAAAAGAGCAAACTGAACCGAGGATCCATCGTGGAGGGTACTTTTGTCAGGGCTTCAAGGTCAATCAGACCTGAGGGTCTAGGAAAATGTCTGTTTCTGCAATCTCCTCTATTTCTAGTGTATCTTAATAAAGCAGATACACTGTTTTAAAGTTTAAAGTTTCGATTGGCAAACATTTAGCAACTTCCAAAATAAATGGAGGACAGTGGGAATGACAATCAGGGATGCCAAGGGTCAAAACTAGTAAGTAGATGTTGCTTTTAGTTCCTTTGTTAATTATAATGTTATTACTAACATTTGTGAATGTGGAGAAGTTTCATGTTGCGCTTAGTACTGGCACCTCTACTTGTTTGAAGCATTTAAATTCCACAGGGGTGGGCGCCTGGGTGGCTCAGTTGGTTAAGCGACTGCCTTCAGCTCAGGTCAGGATCCTGGAGTCCCAGGATCGAGTCCCACATCGGGCTCCCCACTCAGTGGGGAGTCTGCTTCTTCCTCTCACCCTTTCCCCTCTCATGCTCTCTCTCACTCTCTCTCAAGTAAATAAATAAAATCTTTAAAAAAAAGAAAAAAAAAAAATAAATTCCACAGGGGTAATTTTATCTGGTTCTATGGAGACTGTATTTGGTATGAAGATAGGAATTTGAGCAACCACACACCAAATTTATGTGCTTATCCTGAGATATTCATTCCAGAGAAAGGCCTGCTGGGCTAATATATACTTTTTAGATTTTTCCACAGGTTTTAATGAGCCAACAGCAATTCTGGCACTGTAATCTCCACAGTATACAAAACGTGTTATAGGAAACAATTTTTCTAGGTCTGCCAGATTAGTGGGTAAAATGTACTACACATCTCTTGGGCCTAAAGTTTTCCAAGTTTTGGGGATGTCAACTTGCAATCTAGATGTATACAGTGCATAATCATAGCCTGCGGTGGGACAGGGGTAGGATTTTGACCTCTAGGCAAATGGATTCAAAGACAACTTATCCTATATTCTCAACTTGAAGAGTTTGATAACTTAAACTTAATTTCTTATAGAATCATGTTTAACTTCATCCAGTATTAGATCAGTCATAAACTTAAAGGGAAGGAAAGCTGTTTTTTCCCCACATGATTTTAAGGTTTTCAAAGTGTTCAATAAGTATGTGTTGACCAATAAGTATATAAGTTCTCATAAACAAAGAATATCAGGGTTGGTTTTTTTTTTTTTTTGCAAGAAAGAAAAATTATCGTACTAAAATCTCTTTACCAATCCATGAGATTCTAGGAAAAGGAACTGTAATTTTCATTTTAAATATATAATCTTGGGCATCTGGGTGGTTCAGTCAGTTAAGTGTCTGCCTTCAGCTCAGGTCATGATCCCAGGGTCCAGGGTAGAGCTACACGTCGGGCTCCTGCTCAGTGGGGAGTCTGCTTCTCCCTCTTCCCCCTGCTCGTGCTCTCTCTCTCACTCTCTCTCTCCCCCAAATAAATAAATAAAATCTTTTAAAAAAATAAATAAATATATAATCTTACTCAAGATCTTGTATATAATTTCATGTTTACTTGGTAGTTATATTTTATCCAAATTCCTGAATATGACCTGTGGATTCTGTCAAAATTATATAATTTACCTCATTAGTTTTCAGATTGTTTAATTTACCATTATTCTGATGTAAGAGATTATTTGGTAGTTGTTTTCTCTTTTTTATCATTAATTTTCCGCAGGAAGGAGGCAGGCTATGTAATATTACAGAAGTAAACTTCAGTGGATCAGATGGGATTTGATTTGGAAAATTAAAGGGGAAGGTAATGAGTAAATGTAGAGTCCTTAGCAGCTACCAATGTAGTTGTAGCAAGAGCCTTGAATGATTAATTAGCTTCTCCTCTGATAATTCACCTGAACAACTAAGAAAAATTTCTTATTAGCTAAATATTTCTTTATGTTTACTGAGCTTCTGATAAAGTTACTTTATCAGACTAGGTCAGATGTCAGACCCTGATTTGGGATTAAACAGATCGTAATTTTCTCCCTAAAATCAGACATTACTGGGGCACCTGAGTGGCTCAATCAGTTAAGTGATAGACTCTTATTTCAGCTCAGATCTCAGGGTTGTGAGACCAAGCCCTGCAATGGGCTCTGCACTCAGCGGGGAGTCTGCTTGAGGATCTCTCTCTCTCTCTCTCTCTCTCCCTCTGCCTTTCCCCCCACATGCATGTTCTCTCTCTCTCTAAAATAAATAAATTAATCTTTAAAAACAATCAGACATTACTTCTGTCACTTTTAGTTTTTTCCTCTGTTTTCTGGTGTAACAAATAGACTCAGTAAGGGTAAAATGCATGTTTTTAACATGATTAGAGGGAGGTTTATTGAGGTCATTTGCCAAGTCATCTATAAGGGAAAATGTTACCTGTTTGTCCTAATTTCATTCATCCATCTGTCCATCCACCCATTCATCCGTCCATCCACAAACGTTTATTGAGTCTCTACTACATAAATGTCCAGAAATTTCATGGAGATATATGTGAGCAAAATATAGAGCTTGTTTTCGAAGTGTTTACAGGATAACTGAGGAAAATAAACACATTCAAATTAACTATAAAAGAAGACTGAGTAAGGTACAAGGGAAACAACATGCTAGCAATGTGACTGTTGAAGGTTTTTGAGGAGAGAGATGTCCTGATCTTATTTATGATTTAGGAAAATAACTTTGGTTGTAGTGTGAAGAATGTATTGGAGTATTAGGAGGATTGAGAAAACAAATTAAAACAATGAGATGCTTTTTTGTGTATTGCATATCTTGAGTTTGGGAGGCAGACATGCTATCATTATGTCTGGAAGAGAACTGAAATTTGGATCTAGAAGTCAAAACAGAAAAAGACTTGCGAAATGAAAGTAAAAGGAGAGGGAAGAATTGTATAAGGGTGGGAGGGATGGAGCAGATGGATGTATAAAATTTATCTTCAGGCCCTTTTTTTGGCACTTTCCATAACTTATTTAATTATATAGCAATATAAATTCACATGGTGGTGTTTTACAAAGTCAAAAGAGTGAGTTGGTTCATTAGGAGGAGAGAAATAGGTGAGAAGAGGACCAATGACAACCACATTACAAAGATTACTGGAGAAGAGGAACCTTCAAAGAAGCATGAGAAAACCATTTTGCATAGAAGGAGACTCAAGAAAGAGTAGAGTCACTACAGGAAAAGAAGGGTGGTCAACAGCGTTAATTCTGTAGCTCAGTTGATGAGTGAAGAGTCTGAGAAAAATCTACTTATTTGGACTAGTAAGAAGTTGGAGATGTTGAGGGAAATGGGACAAATGTGGGACAGAATATAAGTTGCAGATGGCTAAGGAACAAGTAGATAGTAAGGGAAGTAGAGTAGAAAACTAATTCTGTGAAAAGAAGAATTGCTCATAGCTTAATGTTGCAGATGTAAAGGAATGAGTCAAGGAGAGGACTCATTGAAGATATGGGGAATAGAAGTGGGAATAAAATGATGGGAAAAGTACAAACAGAATTAAAGACCAGCTGGAGGGTTAGCAGTGCAAAGATACTATTAAAAGAGAAAAGTTCAGAGTATTTACACTGCATGAGCTCTGTCTTCTGAGAGAAGAGGCAAGAGCAACCACTGAGAATGAGGGTTACAGTACATCTTGTATTTCTGACATAAAATTGGCTATGTGTTATATTGTTTGATGAGAGACTGCTGAATTCAATTTGGTAAAATGTTATTTAGAATTTAGCCCTTATATCCCTCAGAGACTGGCTCATGTCAGTTTTTTTTAATATCTTGTTATGTTTTGACATTATCATAATAGTAGCTAATTTTTAATTAAAGTCAAAATCACAATGAAATAGTACTTCACATCCATTAGAATGGCTATTAGAAAAAAAAAACAAACAGGAAATAAGTGTTGGATGAGGATGTGGAGAAATTAGAACACCTTCTAATTGCTGCGTTGCTGGCGGGACTATAAAATGGTATAGCCACTGTGTAGGACCGGACGACAGTTCCTCAAAAACTTAAATGTGGAATTACCGTATGACCCTGAAATTCCACTTCTGGGTATGTACTCAAATGAAATGAAAACAGAGACCCAAACAGATACTTACACACCCATGTTCATAGCAGCATTATTCACAATAGCCAATAGGTAGAAGCAGCCCAAATGTCTGTCAGTGGATAAATAAATTGTGGTATATACATACAATGGAATTAGACAGCCTTAAAAAGGAAGGAAGGTCTCACACAGGTGCAATGTGTATGAATCTTGAGGACATCATGCTAAGTAAAATAAACCAGTCACAGAAAGACAAATACTGTTGATTCCACTTATTCAGGGTTCCTAGAGTAATCAAATTCATAAGAGACAGAAAGTGGAATGATGGCTGCCAGGAGCTAGAAGGAAGGGGTTGTGGGAAGGTGGTATTTAATGGGTACAGAATTTCAGTGGGGGATGATGAGAAAGCGCTGGTGATGAATGGTGGGGATGATTGCACAACAATGTAATGTACTTAATTCCAAAGAATTGTACGCTTAAAAATGGTTGAAGTGACAAATTTGGTTATATGTATTTTACCAAAATAAAAAATGGTAAAAAAAATTTTCAGAGGAAAAACAATAATGCATTCATTCAAAAAAGCTGCTGATGCCTAAAAGTAAAAATAAAAATAATAGTTCCCATGTTGCATAAAATAGAAAACAAAAACAGCAAAAAGGAATTAAAGACAGAAAGCATAACAAGATTGGCAGAAGTGTGATGGAGAAAGGATATGGTATATCTGGATAATATAATTAATAAGCAGTTTAAAATTCTATCCTACTCTGTTCCCTACAATATATACATGTGAAAGACATACACTCTTTTTCAAGTGATGAATTTTTTTTGTATACTTCAGGGCATTCTCTGAAATATTCTTGAATTTCTTATAGGAAAACATTTCCACAGAAATATTTGTTTTCCCTTTGGATTTCAACATGATTCTTGGTAGTTACACGATTTTTTTTCCCTCTTAAATAGAGTGGGATGCACAAGTCTAAGTCTTTCAGCCTACTCATACCCTTTGATCTGGACAAGGAGGATTAACGTGAGTATCCCACAGCTATTTTTTTAGTAATCTTTTATGTAATGCCGTCTTCAGAACTGATTTTGGATTTTCCTCTATTTTGACTACTCTAAAATCAGAAGGAAATCAAAGCTATTCTCTAAATGAGGTAATATATAAAGAAGCATATATTCTCAACGTGCACTGGTCCTATAATTTTTCTGCCTTCACCCTTGATATAGGTATCAAGGTAATACCAGGTGATCAGGTATCCCAGAATGCACCATGCCCCTGCTAGGTACCTATACATGTCTTCTTGTAAATTTTCTTTAAATAGATTTAGAGAGTTGTTTAAAGACATGTAGGTAATGTGACTAGTTCCACCACTGCTTGGCTCAAAGCATAGTTCAAATATATTGTTTGCAAACAATTACCTTTTCGGATCTGTACTGTTTTTTTAGGGACCATGCAAGTTGTTCTTATTCAGAGAATGGTGCATAGGGTATGTAGCAGATGGATATATTACTCAACTCAACCCTATAGGGAGAGACAGTATGTAAGAGGGATTGCCCCCTGGGTGGAAAGAATGAGCATCAGGATTGAATGAAATAAGGGGTCAGTGCGAATTTCTATGTAATTCCTTAGGGTATTAGTTATTAGGAATAGCCTTTCTTGCCTCAGTCTCATAGCACTTTGTCAAAACATCTATTATAGTACTTTTATGGCAATTTATTTGCTTGCTTGTCTTTTCAATTGATAAGTATTATTTATTATTTTTGTTTGTTTGTTTCTCTTACAGCAGTAACCTATATTGCGTTGGGAACTCAATAAATGTTTTCTGTCTGAGTGAATAAATGGTTTTTTTTTTTCTTTAAGAGTGGAAATCAAAGAGGAGGAAGAATAATCGTAGAGAAATTTGGCTTTTTTAAATGACTCGTCTTACCTATAACAAAGTCAGTTTGATGAAATTTTACCCTGCTTTAGTAGTACTGTTAATTTGAAGGAAATAAATTAGATTAACAACTTTCCAACTTTTTTTGCACATTAGAATCATTAAGGATCTATTAAAAATCCCAGTGTCCAGGTAGCTACTCAAAATATGACCTATAGACTAGCAGCATCAGAATTATCTGAGAACTTAAGAAATGGTTCTCAGGTTCCTCCCCAGATCTACTTAATCAGAATTGCTATTTTAACAAGGTCCTCATGTGATTCATTCATATGCATATTAAAATTTAAGAAGCACTGATTTAGAGCATTTGCTAATAAGCACTTACCAAATTATTTGAATAATTTCATAACACTGATGTAAAGCCTTTGCTGATAATCACCATATTATTTGAATAGCTTTAGCAATGTAAAATGTTTTTGCCATTCTTCTAATCTTTCATAATAAATATAATTTATCAATGTTACAAACACCCTCTAAGAAGGGTCAGTTAATGGAATTAGCTTCCTTTTTGTCTCTAGTGATATGATTTCTGTATGTCGTTAAGCATCTTTTTAACAATAATATAATCCTTTTATTGTTACATGATGAAGGAATATCTATCTGTATTCTTGACCCGAAGTTTTTTTGTTTGTTTTTTTTTTTTTTTTGCCTTTTGCAGTTGAAAAATTTATCTCTATTGGTTGGTTCATTTTTGCCTCAACAAGATCTCTGATCACATACAGAATTCAGCCTTTCAAGTGTTCAGCATTAGGTCTGCCTTGTTGAATATGGTATGTTGAACCGATCGTCAGATTTTCATTTGGTTCTGCTACTTTCTGAAGCCTAAAATGATAAATGATGAAAAATGGTGAAAATTAGGATGATCAGGAAAACATTTTTGGAAGTTTGAAAGCAGATTGATCAGTGGTAACTAAGTTAGACTTGGGAAAGTTAAAACTTGAGATTGCTATACAGAAAGTCCAAAGCATGCCAACTCATACTAGAGAACCCCAAAGTCTCAGAAATTGGCAATACTAATTACCTTTAAAGTACAGGGGTAAATATGATGAATTTTTTGAAAATCAGATTAAGAATGAGTAGGCCCTCTGATTTCCTCTTCTAATCTGTGCAATTCTACTGTCTCCCCAGAGACAACTGGAGGTTTATTCTTTTTATTAAGAGAACTAATTCCAGCTGGGAGGGGGCACTGTAGTGAAAACATGGCTTAAGTGAAAGTTTATGTTATAAATATTGAGATTCCCCAGGTTTCCTTCCATATTCCTTTCACAGAATGCTAGGTAGCAGGGATATTCTTTCTGGGAAGCAGATGTATGGTGCAGCTTCTGGGATTCTGAACAGCACAACAGAAAAGATCTAAGGATAATGATGACAGGTTTTTGTTTTTTGTTTGTTTTTTAATTAAAATAACACAGTAAATTGCCTTACAGTCAACAGTTGATGAGTCATTTTCATGCATACAGCTTTTTCAGGTTTCATACATAAATATGAATAAATAACAAAAGAACATTAAATATTTAAGAAAACAGAGGCCAAAGAAAAAATAACTTGGAGGAAACACACAATGAAGGTAGAAAGTGCACATACTCCATCTGCTAAATAATAACAAGGTGCTAAAAAAAAAACAACAACAAAAATAGAAAACAAAGAAAATTTCATGGAAATTACAAATATGATAGCAGAATTAAAAAATTCACTTGGAAGAAATGGAAGATAAAATTGAGGTACCTCCCAAGAAAGCAGAGCAAAATGGTAGCTAGATAGAAAATAGGAAAGAAAAGTAAATTAGGTGACTAGCACAGAAAATCCAACATTAATATCATAGGAATTTGGAAAGGGAGGACAGAATAAAATGGAAGAGGGGAATATAATCAAAGGCATAATTCAATAAAATTTTCTAGAACTGAGGGACATGATTTTCTTTAGTGTTAATGTGTGCCAGATATTCTTGCCAAGCACTCTGTGCAGTGCAAAAAAATAGCCACAAATATACAACATCATGCAATTTCAGAACTGGTAGCAAATAGCGCAGCCTCAGTTTGTTGTTTGCCTTTCATTTTTTAAAAGCAGTTTTATGTAATCAAACTTATCGGTCATTTTTTATGCTTTCTGTCTTTGGTGCTATGCTTAGAAGTACCTATCCCGTGCAAATATTATTTTTAAAAATGCATCTATGCTTTCTTCTTCCTGGATTTACTGTTGTTTAAGATGTGAGATAGAATATAGATTTATTTTCATTTTATTTTAATTTTTGCAAAATAAGTAGAAGTACCCACATTATTTACTGAGTAATTAATCCATTTCTTACTGATTTTGCAGTCCAAATTTACTATAAACAAAAATTATGTGTATGTAATATAATATAGAAATGCTATATATTTGGGTTTTGAATATTTCTTCTCTTCTATTTTTTGCTGTCTTTGAAGTAGTTTTCATAGTTGGCTGGGCAACTTTTTAACTTATTATTAACTTTTTAACTTTGTAAACTTTAACCATTCTTTTTTAACTTTCTTTTTCAGAAATTCCATTATTTCTTCAAAGGAATTCTAGAAATATGTTTTTCGATATTAAAATAAATATACAGAATCCTCACTGGGTTTGGATTATTATTCATTAAGTTTAAAGTTGAATTTAGACAGAGCTGGTGTGTTCACAATGCTGAATTTTCCCTTTCATTATCATAAAATCTCATTTGCTCTTCCAAGATTTCTTAAATATCCCAATTTAGAATTATGAATTCATTTTTTTCATATAGTCACTTATATTCCTTTTGTAATGCTACATACTTTATGTTAACTTTTTGTTTTTATACATGGGATTTTTACTAACTATATTAACTAATTATTTGGAGAATGCAGGGAAACTGTGTTGGTGTGAGCATATACATGCATATTCATGTATTTTTAAAGAATATATCCTATTTTATACTCATATACTCTAAGGTTCTTCATGCATTCTTCTGGGTTTTCCAGGTATATGGTCATATCAACAATAATAGTTTTGCTACTTCTTATGACTCCTAGGTTCAACCACTCTAAATTTGAAGATCCACAAGTAAATTTTTTTCTCTTTCAGTGGTTGCCACATGTCATTTCTATTTCCTCAAAGTTTTTCCTCTCTTTTATTTTATTTTTTTTAAAGACTTTATTTGTTTATTTGAGAGAGAGAGAGAATGAGGAGGTGGGCAAAGGGCAGTGGGAGAAGCAGAAGCAGACTCCCCACTGAGTAGGGAGCCCTACACAGGGTTCGATCCCAGGACCCTGAGATCATGACCTGAGCCGAAGGCAGACATTTAACCTACTCAGTCACATGGGTGCCCTCTTTCCTCTCTTTTAACTTCTACTAATTCCTTAGTTTATACCTTAGTCATCAACCTTCAAGGTTTTTGAAGACCTGGTCAGGTGTCTGCCTATGTATTCCTATGTGCCCATGCCTACTGAAGTACTTGACAACTCTATCGAAATTGTCTATTTACTTGCTTGTCTCTTCTACACTGTAAACTACAGGGACTGTTTTATCCAGTGTCTTGCCAGATGCTTGAAACATAGACTCTGAAGTATTGGGGTTTTGAGTTTTTGTTTTGTTTTGTTTTGTTTTTGATAAATCAATAAAATCTATTGCAAATATAGCTTTAATGAGTACTTATTATAAGCTAGGCATTATGTGCTTAATCTTTCATAGTCAAAACAAAGCAGTAAGCAAGATCTAATATCTCTTATAAATAGATAAGGAAACTAAGGTTCAGGTAGATTAAGGTTAGTCAAGGTCACAGCTAATATGGTGAAGGTATGTTTTGAATTCATGTCCAGAAGACAAAGAATGAGAAACCGAACTACAGGATAACAGAGAATAAATAGAGAATAAATTTGAGAGGGATTCATGAAATAGAACTGGCAAAACTTGATGACTAACTGGCTACAGAAATTGCAGGAAAATTAGAAGTCAAGGATGATCAACATATTTCTTATTTTGGGATACAGGGTTTCCAACAAGAGAAGATAGGAGTATCAGGGCTTATACTGAATCAAGGAATTCTGTTTTGTATATCTTGAGTTACAAGTATCTGTGGGATGTCTAACTAGATGTCTCCAGAAGACAGCTAATATATGGTTCTGTAGCTCAGTGGGGAAGATAGGTCTGAGGCTTGGGGTCTACACTAAAAGCAGTTTAAAATGCTCTTAGCACTGGAACAAAGTTATGTAAAGTAATACTTAGGGACCAATAACATATATTTAATGGTAAAACATCTTAACTCTAAACAGTGTTGAAAAGGATAATAAGTTTAAAAACATAAAGTTATAATATAATTCAATAATTCCCTGAATGCTGGTCAAGGGTTTAAAATTGAGATTGAATAGAACAGTATAATTCTAAAAGAATTAATAGGCGATATTTGAAATAACTATAAAACCACTGAATAGAGAAAATACATCTTGGAACATGAAAAGTTATCTACTATAAAGTGATAAAATGTTCACTGACTGATGAACATTTCAAAGCTCAGCCCAGAAAATGAGCTGAATAAGACAGGATGCTATGAAGTTAACCCCTGACTAGGATCAAGTCTAGTCCACTATGCTGGTTCTGGGGAACCCTGTGTAAAGCAGATTTTTTTCTATTGCCAAGTTTCCAGATGGGTTTCCTCATGGCTTGTTCATGTCAGGTTGCAAATCCTGGGCAGAAATCCATTTCACCTTTGGATAAGTTTCGTGGGCTCACTCTTTGTACACCTGCTTCTCGTGTTGTAAAAGTAAATGAGATTGTCCACTGCTGATACCCGTCACCTCCCTTTCCCTAGGAATTTTAGCGAACTGAATCACATTTACCTACTAATTCATATAATTCTAAATATGCCTCACCCTCTAATTATCTAGCTTCACTTTACAATGGAACTCTAGACTTTACTTTTCAAATTCTCACTTCTCAGTTGATCCATGCCTTAAGAATACATTTCCCTATACTAGGGTAACCATGGTAGATTAATACTTCCTTGAGGTGGTAAACACTAGTGCAATACATATTATCACCCTCTAAATAATCATCTGTATCGTGGGTTTGGATTTTAATATTGTAGTGTTTTGTTTTGTTTGTTTTTGACAGTGGGGTGCAATGATAAGGAAAAATTAATAAATAAGAAGGGGTGGCCAAAAAATAACTTCCCCAGGCTTATGTGTTAGAGACTTACTGTCCTTTTGGTTCCCAGCAAATTTGCAGAATGACCTGAAATCAAATCTTCACATATCCGCTTTCAAATATGTAACGATAAAGAGGCAGAAAAAAATGTGGTCTTTCAAGGATTTTAATGTACTGTTTCAGAAGAAGAAGACCAGCTGCACTTAGGTAACGTCCAATACAAAGAGTGGTGTAGTTAAAACAATGGGAGGAAATGGCTGCAACCAAGTATTGGACCTCTGACTCTTAGCATAAATTGTTGTTTTCAGTAGTTCACAAACTCCCCCTATCTCATTGATTATTCTTGGCTGAAATACAGTGAAGCACTGAAATATACCTGCCTCCAGGTACCATTCCCCCATCCAAAAATTATTATTATTATTTTCATTATTTTTTGAATATTGAAATATACTTTATTACTAGACTACACCCAAGATATACTTAATGGGATATATTTTTACTCTTTTATGTGTTTCTAGAAACTATTTACAAAAATTTAACTTGGGATTTTTTTTCAATGAATTCAGCGTATGGCTCTTCCCATATGCTTCTTTTTTTTCAAGTTTTTATTTAAATATATTTTTGAATACCAGATCCACTGAATGATGAAAGTAACGAATTCCATATCTTTTACTTTTTTGGTATATGTGCCGCCAAAGTGAGCACATATATCTTTTACTTTTTAAGACCAGCTCTTCTTTGAGGGAATGTAACATAATATTATAATACATAGTATATAATATGTTACTTAATATAATTATACATACATAATACTGTTATAATACAGCAATATTACGGCAAGACATGGGGATCAAAGATGTGGTTTAAAGTTCCATTCCAACCCTTACTGGTTATGTGATTTTGGACAAAACATTTAACTTCTGTAAGCCTCAATTTCCTCATTTGTAAATGTGGTTTATAGTATTTCTCAGTAACTTTGTTTATGTAAAGATTAAATGAGATAATGTATATGAGCTATCTTTTGTTAATACAGTATAGCTACTATTATCAGAGATTTTATTTAATCAAGCCACACTGAAGAAAAAGTACATAGCACAGAATCAGTACAGTAATTGGGGAATATTTGTCCAGATCTTGAAGAGTGACATTAACATTAACCTTGATAAAAATATTGCAAAGACGTAAGTTACAACAATTTGGTTTTCCCCTGAACAAATCTCTGACTAGTTTTTTAAGAGAGAAAAAAAAAATACTACACAATATTCTGCCCCAGTAATGTTCTTCTCTCCTAGCATTTATATGACATTGAAAGATCTGCACCTATAAACTGTTAGCATATTTTGGAGATGTATTTGGAGATTTCCTTCAGATTAAGGTTCTGTGAATAATTACTTCTACAATAGATTGCCCAATGACCATTGGTGCCTTCCTCTGCAAAATGTGCAGATTAAATCATTTTGAAGATCCCTTTGAGTTCATTCATGATTTTTTCTCATATTGAGAATATCTCTTCAAATAGAAATTTGGAGGGGAAGCTGGGTGGCTCAGTCGGTTAAGCGTCTGCCTTTGGCTCAGGTCCTGATCTCGGTGTCCTGGGATCAAGCCCTGTGTGGGGCTCCCTGTTCAGCAGGGAGTCTGCTTCTCCCTCTCCTCCTGGCTCGTGCTCTGTCTCACTATCTCTGTCTCTTATCTTAAAAAAATAAATAAACAGAACATTGGAATTAGTAGGGAAAAAAGGAAAATGAAGAGTGGGCCTAGTGGTTCCTTTTTCTGGGGCCTGCCCAAAGGGCTGTTTACAAGGATGGCTGTCAAAGATTCCCTTTAACCATGGTAAAGACTACCCCCCTGAATAATGATTCTTGTAATGCGCTTATGCACTAAGAACAGTGAAATACTTTAGCATTCACCAAAAGTAACTAAATGAAACTTATTTCTATTTAAAAAAATTTTTTTAAATACAGATTCAGTGATTTTCCAAAGGAGAACCAAAATCATCTTCTCAACGAGTCATAGTTGTATGATGTTTTTAGTATGTGATGGTGAATAAGCCAAAATGCTTAATCCTAAAAGAGGAACCAAGGACCCAGGTGGTCAGAATGCATGGTCATTTCTCAAAATTGACAGTTACCAGCTCTGAATAATTGTCCTTCTGGTTGCCAGCAGTCATCTAATACATGCAGCAAGATATTAAAAATAGTAAGAGTTCTCAATTACAAAGTTACAAAGTTACAAAGATGGGCAAATTCCAGAGACCTGCTGTACAGTACCTGCTGTGTGTAGAGGAATCAGTAATATACTGTACACTTAAAAAATCTGTTCAGAGTAGATCTCATGTTAAGTGTTCTTACCACGATAAAATTGAAAAAAAAAAAAATGGAAGAGATGAGAAGAAGTAACATACAGGATAAAACTCTAATGGGAGTCTTTGAATTTTGAGAAGAGATAGCTTTGCATAGCAACATGTGTTTGAATCTACAATTTAGCACCAATATGATCATAAGATAATAGCGGTGATGATGTAGGTTGAACTTACTAGCTGAATTTCAACCCGTGCTCCTGGGTCTTGGTCAATTTTACTGCTGTATAATTGACCTCCAGTTGATTAGTTCAAATAAACATAGAAAAGTTCTATTCTGTTCTGGCTGCTTAGTGTGAACAGGCTCCCATGAGCTTCAGAAAGAATGAAAAGGAGAAAAACAATTTTTCTCTGGAAAAGGTAACAGATGTTTCTTATGCTATCAGATGATTGAGGAAGCAAAGTACACCTGGTCATTAAAACCTATAAAATAGCTGTATGATTTACTTAGAGGAGAGTTGACACTGTAATGATTTTGGAAGGGATGGGTACTTAGGTTTAACTTTCAGTAGCATTTTAGCTGTGATGATAAACCAAAATTAAACTAGCAGGTGTTAGTAGGTGCATTTCTGGAAGGTGTTTTTGTGTGTGTGTGTGTGTGGTGGCAGGGGGAGTGGAAGAGGGCTTTCCTCTAGTGAAATATGCTGCCTATGTTTCAAGATTTTAAACATCTTAAATCCATATAGTTTTTGAATTACTACCCATAAATGTATAGTGGAAAAATTTAACTTGAATTAATAAGGAGATCTCTTAATTAAATCTCATAATTATAAATATAATGTTTCAGCACCAATAATAAGCTTATTACCATGCTTATTATCCAGGTCCCCTTCTTTCCAGTACAATCATGAATTGAATGAATTTTGACAGGATAGCTGAGTTTAGAGCTTTAGGTATTTGAGTTCCTTCTTAGAGTAGAAAGCTTGTTATTTCAGAATTAGCCCTTCTTTGTTAATTATGTATCCTTATCATTTTTATATCACATTTTATAATTTTATAGTATTAGAATTCATGCTTTTTCCCCCCTAGACAGTTTAAATTTAGAAACAAGAAATGGATTCATCTCATAAAATGTTCTTTTGGAAAACACATTCATTATGTAAATCTGCTCCATCTTTGAAGACTTATAAACAAGGGGAAATCTGAGTATCTATTTAGAAATGAAAAAGATTCCAGAGTTTTTAGTTAGTGTTTTTTTCTAAGTCATTAGAATATTGGAATCTTGGGCGCCTGGGTGGCTCAGTCGTTAGGCGTCTGCCTTCGGCTCAGGTCATGATCCCGGGGTCCCGGGATCGAGTCCCACATCGGGCTCCCTGCTCAGTGGGAAGCCTGCTTCTCCCTCTCCCACTCCCCCTGCTTGTGTTCCTGCTCTCGCTGTCTCTCTCTCTGTCAAATAAATAAAATCTTTTTTAAAAAAAAAAAAAAAGAATATTGGAATCTTCAAATTTAGGAGAATCTGAATCTTCAAATTTAGGAGAATCTCATTTCTGTTTATTTACTTTTCTTGAGCGGGTCCAAAAATAAATATAGGTGTTAGCTGAGCTCACGTATGCTCTTTAATAACTTTCTTCTTGATATATACTCCTTGAGTGTGATGATATTTTGTGTGATGCAATTTCCCTTGTATACTATTTGGAGATTATGCTCCCCAGTGTGAAGCCCTCTCTCATAGGAACAATTTATCTCTGCACTTTATTAACAACCTCTATTATTAAATGGAAGGGATGATAATAGCGGCATCCACTTCAAGATATAGGCAAGGAGAAAAACTGAACTCTTAGATCTTTTTCTTCTTCTTCATTGGCCAGCTATCAGATCCGAACATTGAGGTCGGTTTAGGCCCAGAATATAATGAGGAACTTTTAACTAGAACAGGGTGAAAGAGTATGAAATGCTATAGTTGTCCAAACTGAAAAGCCTCATGACTCTATGAGCTCCATTTTATTCAATAAGAAACTGTATTCAAAACTGATCTTTTTCTTCCAGAAGCTACAGCCTGGTTGAGGACACAGATACAAAAAAACGTGTACAGACAAAGATGGCAATGAATGCTATACTAGGGGTAAGATCGAAGTCTTGAAAGGCAAATTACGATGAACTGCATTGTGAAGGTCTTATTGAGAAAAGGGCATTTGAATTGTGACCTGAAATGTACCTAGGACTTTTCAGGCAGATATGGGTGTTAGGATGGCTTCAAAAGTATTGGGGGAATATTCTAGTGTCCAGAGTCTTGGCTGCTTCAGAGTTGGGTGATGTGTGCTTCCTAAGACTACATTTTATCTAGTTAACGGAGTCACCCCTGATCTGTGGTCTAGATAGTCCTAGGTTTTGGCTGACTCACCTGATGCTGTTGCACATACTCAGAACCCTAAGTACAAGAGGTCTAGTATCACTTAGACTCTTTGGTGTATGCCAGAACACAGGTGACTTGAGTCCACAGGAGAAAACCAAAAGTCATTTTCCTAGTTGTGTTTCCCTCTGTCTCTCCACCACTCTCATCTGAAGTTGGGTATGATGTGGGCAGGTAAATTTATTAGGTTTGGGGGAAAGTGGAAGAATGGGGAGGGAACTTGGGAAATTATATAATTATTGGTGCTGTTAAGCTTTCTCTTTCAAGTAAGGATCTGAATGGATCATTGCTTGACTTCCTATGGTATGAGCTATATCAGGTATTAATAAAATCTCCTAAGGTTTTGCCTTTGACTGTGATATAATTATTTGCCATAGTTTCCTTTTCTGCACTCAGCCACCAGGCGCTTGCTGGAGAAAAGTTACTAAACTCAGAATCATTCCACTGAGTTTATGACAAACCTATTGTTCTTAGACCAATTTGGTGAGTGTTTACTCTGTCTTCCTTTAGGAATATCTAATTTCTGTAAGGTTTGCCAGTTTCCAAGCAAAACCCTCAGCTGTCTTACCCTACTAATCTATTTGACATGCTTCCGAATGTCTGAAATTTTATCACACTCAATTCAGGCTGACCTCTGGAACTCCCCCCACCCCCATATTTAGTAATTTAAACTATACTAAAAAAAAAAAAAAACTACTTAATTGGCTCCCTCAGGGACCCAGAAAATCAGATAGTTCCTCTGCTTCTGAGTCACTGGGGAACACTACATGTAGTCACTCACCTACTTGCAGAAAGCTGGAAAATTATTACCATGTGAGTAGAAACGAGTAATGATTACATTTACTTGTTATGGCATGGGTGACTAATTCAAATGCTTTCAGGGACCACGCAGATGACAAAAAAGAAAGGAAAAAAGTACATACACACACTGAAGCTGGCAAGTGAAATTCAATAGGTGGTTGTGGTTGGATGTATCCTGAACTTCTTATATCTTGTCTAATTGCATTCAAAAATTTTTAAGTTGTATTGAATGGACCCCCAAAATATGTCTGTGGAACAAATGTGCTTCAAAAGAGGAGTTCTTAACCTTTCTGAGGACAAAAATAACATGAGATCCTTGAGTGAATCTTAAATGAGATGTAAAACAGTGCCTGGCAAAGAGTAAGCACTCTATTATGTCAACCATTATTATTATGTAAGAATCCTTCCTTTGCTCATTGGAAATATAATCTTTATGTGCATTACATTTTCACATGAATATTTCATTAGTATCCATCTATCCATCAATTCTTGGGTAACTATTCATTCCTTCAACAGTGTTTCTGTGCAGCTACTACATGCCAGACATTGTCCAAGGAGTTGAGAGTTCAGTGGTAAACAAGGTAAAAATTCTTATCCTCAGTGGAGCTTAGTCTCATGGTAACAATAGACACTAACCATAATTATAATAAGTTATAGTTATAATAAGTTGTAATAAGGCATGACAAACGCTACAATATGGAAGCTACCAGTTGTTCTAGGAACACATTTTGGGGTACTAACCTAACATAGGAGATAAGGAAGGCTTTGTGGCAGCATTCATTTTGGTGGTGATATTTGATGATATCATATCTCGAGGGCAGTTGTCAATTACCTGTTTCAAGTTAATTATGCTCCATTTTTATCTTGGAAGGAAAACAAAAATTTGTCCTTGGTGGAGTAATTATTCTATACTTGGGTTTGTTGTCTCCAATTATTATATGTTTGCAAGTATTAGCTTATGTAGACTTGCAAAATAGCTGATACACGGTAGTAAACCAACATGGGATGTTCCGATTTGATCGGCATTTTATAGCATTAGGAAATGGTATAGCAAATACTCAGTTCCATGATTGGGACACAAAATGCAGTACGTATGTATAGTTAGTGACCAATATATATGGTGGTATTTTTCTCCTAGTCATGGATTTAGAAACCAAAGATGTAGAAGTGGGAGTGGTTTTTCTCACTGTTAATCCTCTTGATAGATTTATAAATAACTTTGTAACCATTTCTGATACTCGATCAAAAAAGTTTAGAACTTTTGGTATCTAAGAGATTAAGTCCACAAGTTTTTCGATCAGTATATCATCAATAAACACTAGTTTTCATGTTTTTAAACCTCATCTAAAAGGAATCATACCTTCTGTATCCTTAGGTTGTTGCGGCAAATAAAAATTAGACCAATGAGAAACCAAGTGACACTTGGAGAAGTAGAACTCAGGTTTATTTTATGCTAACAGACCCAGACAAGCTCACACTAGAAATTCTTGGCCCCAGGCAGCAGGGTTATAGAGCTTTTATAGGGGGTTTAGGGGGCCAGGTTCCAAGGGCTATACTGACTGTTGGTAGGTGGGTTTAAACTGGGGAATGGAGTGGGGGTGTGGGGAGGCTGCTTTAGGTGGGAACAGTAATGCAGGGAGCCTGTGGTGGGAAGCCTGTTTACAGAAGCAGAAATGGCTGGTTATTTCTTGCTCCCAGCAGGGCTTCTGGTTATCTCTTTCTCTACTGACTGAGCTAGAGAAAGAGCTATCTCTTTCTCTACTGACTGCCCAAATATAAAAATATATTTCCATCTTCTGGGGCCTGCTTGCCTGGGCCTGCTCTGGGTAATTTTCCTCTTCAAGGAAACATGTTTCTTCAGCTCAACATTACATTTTTGGTATTTATCTATATGGGTAGAGGTAGCTCTAGTTAATTCATTTTAATGACTGTGTAATAGTCCACTGTATGAATATATCATAATTTATCTTTCTACTTCTGATGGACATTTAGGTCATTTCCAATTTTGTGTCTAGACAGTATTATCATGAACATTCTTGTCTATGTATTTTGTATACACAGTTCTCTGCATACCTAGAAGTAGAATTTCTAGGTTTTAGGGAAAATCTAGCTTTAGCTTTATTAAGTAGTATTAATAGTTTTTTAATATGGTTGTATACATTTACAACACAAAAGCAGTATACAAGTCTTAGTATTGTCAGACTTTTCTGATAAGTACCAAACTATCTCAGTTCTGTTTTACCTTGCACTTTCCTAATTACAAGTGGGATTGGTTATCTAGGCATATATTTTTTAGGCATTCAGAGTTCCTTTTTTTCTGAATTGTGTCTTAAAATCATTAAAACTTAAGTTCTTTGTCAATATTTACAAATTTTCCCATAGCAAAAAAGAATCAATGCCGACTTCTCACTCTTGTTTTTGTTTTTACCTTCCTCTTTGGGGTAGTTAACATCAGTCCTATGTTCCCAGATTGAATTTTTCCTTTCTCTTTTTTAAATTAAAATTTTAAAATTATATTTTTTGTCATATAAGCTAAATAAAACCTTAATATTTTGCATCTATAATTCATTTTCAAGGACTTCATGATTAATTAACCACCACCAGAGATTTATGCAAATCAGACTATTCTAATTACTGTTAGGTTTTATAGTCATCTCTGACACTTTCTTTCTGGTGTCATGCCCTAAACTCTTCCTTTACAGAATTTTTTTCATTTCTACTGAGATTATGGAGCCTGTTTTAACTATAGTGTCTTTCATGATGACTCTAAGCTTGGGAGACAGTCAACAAATTTGACTTTTGTGGATACTGATACTACCTGTACGAATGTATGTCACATTTTAACAAAGGGAACTTTTTTTAAAACCCTCTTTAAGGACAATGTTAGGGAAAAAAATGGGGAGATATTTGTGAATGGTAGCAGCAAAACTCCATTTTTCTTATTACTTAAAGATTGAATTCTGTCTATATTTTGCCCAAGGATTTCTGGCATGTCAAATTCCTTTAGAGTGTCAAAGTTAGGTCCAGGTTTATTAAACATACTAATAAAGTTGAGGAACATATTAGGTGTTTCAGATGACAAGTTAAAAATATATTTTCTGGTAAGTACTTCAATTTTAACAAATTTAGACCAATCTAAATTTAACTTTGCCTTCTTTGGTCATGTACCCTCAAATTTCAAAATAACAGATTTTGACATATAAATTAGCAAATTCTTGCCATTCTTCTGGTTTGTTAGTCTTCTCTATACAAATTTAATCCTACATATGATACCCTCGGGTATTCTGGAGTCTGGTTCTAGTTACTGGTGTAATAATGATGGGCTAGGGCATGAGAGGAATTATTAACTACCTCTTCTAAAAGAGCTTCCTCAGGCAAGGAAATAACAGCTTTTTTTTAAGCCAGTGAGGAACGGCAACTTCCAAAGAATGGAAAGAACCCCCTTAGGCAATGGCAGTCAGTGGAGAGTGCTTCACAGGAGAAGAACGGGTGAGTCATCCCTTCCTTTCCATCTTTGTGATCATTGTCTTACTGCCATAAATGAAAAGCCAACAAAGAATTAAGTTGTGTGTTACTAAATTACAGAATCAGTTGAATTCTTAGTCTTTTATGAGCATCAATTTATTCTTTAAGGTAGTAATTTGAGGTTTTAAGCTTGGCATTCTTTTGCATTGTCATGGAGATCAGCCACCCTACCATAAGGTGCTTGAATTCCGCATGGCCTTCAAAATGTTTTATGGCTTCAGGGACTTGCTCTCAGTGAGACTTTGTTCTAGGTGATATTAAGTTAGTACTTTAGTTGGCTATTGTCTCATAGGCCTCCAAATTTTCCATCCTAGGACACAATATATATGTGTGTGTATGTATCTACAGCCAAAGGTATACCTCCCTCTCTATCTGTGTATGTATATACATTTGTGTGACATTATTTCTCTTCTACCCCATCTCAACAGCACAGTCCCGAATATCCTGTAATTCTCCAAGTGTCTATTTTTCGTTCTTTTTCTTGTATCATTATTTATATTAACTGGAGTCTTTCTTTGCAAACACACAAAACTGATTTTGACAAACTTAAGCAAGAAGCAAGTTTGTTGAAACCATAAGGGAGTTCATAGAATGAAACACTGAGAGTTTATAGAATTGTTGGAAAGGTGGGAGAACAAGGTTGAAAAATGGATTGAAACCATGGCATTCTGGAGCTGGAAGCAGCACAAACTCCAGGAAGAGCTTTCTAACAGTACAGACTGGGTGCTCCCACTGAATTGGGTGAACTACAGATTTTTCTTCTCTCCTTGCATAATGATTTCAGTGTTTAAATCCTAGAAGATAGGGGCACCTGGGTGGCTCAGTCATTAAGCATCTTCCTTCGGCTCAGGTCATGACCCCAGGGTCCTGGGATCCAGCCCCCATCGGGCTCCCTGCTCAGCGGGAAGCCTGCTTCTCTCTCTCCCACTCCCCCTGCTTGTGTTCCCTCTCTTGCTGTTTCTCTCTCTCTGTCAAATAAATAAATAAAATCTTAAAAAAAAATAAATCCTAGAAGATAGTATCCAGTTGTACAAGTGTAGATCATTTGCTGGGGAGCAAGGAAGGAAACTGTGGCTCTATTTGAAAGGGGAAATGGATGCTGGAAGACCCCAACTGGCAAGCATGTCCTACACGTGGACAAACAATGAGCCAATATCACTTTTGAAAATAGATGTAATATTTTATTTTTGTGTTTTGATCTATTTTGAGATACTTTAATAGGTGAGCTTTAGCCAATTCAAGATTGCCATAATTTATCTGTTTTACTGTTGTTGCATTATTTTATGCTCTCTGATGTTTTGTCCTTGTACTTCCTTCACTGAAAAGCTTTTAATTGTAAAAGTTTATAATTGTAGAAGTTTAGGGGCGTCTGGGTGGCTCAGTTAGTTAAGCATCCGACTCTTGGTTTCAGCTCAGGTCATGATCTCAGGGTTGTGAGATCCAGCCCCACATGGATCTTTGCGCTGGGCGTGGAGCCTGCTTAAGATTCTCTCTCTCCCTCTCCATCTGCCCCTCCCCTACCCCTCTCTTAAAAAAAGTAAAATAAATAAAGTTTATATAAAATATAAACTCAAAAAAGGGATCGATTCACAGTATATAAACATTCTTTATTTTTAACAAATATCATTATGTACTATATACTGTATTTTAAATAATTTATTAAGATCTGCAAACACTTTTTTAGAAATCATCTACTGAATAAGTTTCTTCGTTTTTTTTAATAAGAAATACTGTATTTTTTATCTTTTTTCCTCCACATTGTATGTAGTCTTAGACATGAAATGATATGAAATGAGTTGTTCCTTAGATTCATTTCAGGAAGAACTGAAAATGTTAAGAATTTGTCTCAATTGACGGGGTGGTGTTATACATTTGAGATGCAGAAGAGTCAACCTCCTGTGACGGTGTCTGTAGTATTAATGTGGACTACAATTTCACTGTTACTGAACAGCATAAAATAGGCAATTATGTGTGTGTTTGCATGAATGTGGTGTATGTGATCATTTCATATAAAAACCCACCTGAAGCAATGTCCTCCACAGAAATTGGTGGACTGCATTTCCCCAGAACACCAATACCTCTGTTTGAATATATTATCTCAGGAGAGATGTGCGGTCACAGATGTGAGCCAGGACCAGGAGCGAATTGGCAACATTTAGGTAGGAACTGATGGGGTTTTGGACAGTGGGGTGGAGTCCGGAGATGACAACTAAGAAAGAATTCTTTTTTTTTTTTTTTTAAGATTTTATTTATTTATTCAACAGAGAGACACAGCGAGAGAGGGAACACAAGCAGGGGGAGTAGGAGAGGGAGAAGCAGGCTTCCCCACAGAGGAGGGAGCCCGATGCGATGTGGGGCTCGATCCCAGGGTCCTGGGATCATGACCTGAGCTGAAGGCAGACGCTTAACGACTGAGCCACCCAGGCGCCCCCTAAGAAAGAATTCTTGAGACGTCTTTGGTGCAAAACGGTGGTTTATCAAAGCCCGGGGACGGACCCGTGGGCGCAAAGAGCTGCTACACCGGGGCTGGAGAGGTGGCCGATTATAAACTACGGGGCTGGTGGAGGTAAGGAGAAAGGGAGTTTTCCGAAAGAACTTTCATATGCTAATGAAGACTCACAGGATACCGGAGGCCTTGCCCTTGTCAAGTCAAGGTTGTTTACCTCTCTAGTAAGGCATTAACATTAAGACAGTTGGGAACTTCCTAAAGGAACA
Organism: Neomonachus schauinslandi; assembly: GCF_002201575.2. Lineage (NCBI taxonomy): Eukaryota > Metazoa > Chordata > Mammalia > Carnivora > Phocidae > Neomonachus > Neomonachus schauinslandi. Next base: position 116,025,625 of record NC_058404.1, on the reverse strand, counting down.
TTACACTCTATCCGCTCCCATTATCTGTCAGTGGGCTGCAGGTTAAAAGGGCATTTAATTGTATCTATATTTCCTTCTGGAAGCTAGGTTATTGATGATAGGAATGCTTTGTTCTTGTAGATTACTAAGACATTTGTAAACTGGGGGAGACTCTGGTCTGTAGGATTGTGATCTCTATAGGTTAACTATTTGTTTTTCCTTCAGGGCAGCCAGGAGTGCCTGAGCAATGTCACATATATCCCACGGAGGGGGGTGGGGGTTGCGTGGTGTCAGCTTCTGCTTTGTCCTCAGCTTGCCTTCTGTTCCCTCATCAGGAACAAATACCAGAATGGCCTGCTAGAGCTAAATGCCAGGAAACTGGACATCTGAGCTGGAAAGGGGTCTTGAACCAGACGGTTTATCTGGAGTTGAAGCATGAGCAGAAGGCTGAAATCAAAACCCAGCCGAGAGGAACCGGTAGATTATTGCTGGCAGAGAGGAAAGCAATACAGGAAATTAAAGGTCAGTCAAACAGTGGGGTCGGTACAAAGTAGCAGACAGAAATCGTGCAGCAAGAAATATCTGTTTAGGAGAAGCAAGCCACCTTTGCATTTCTCCTTGAGGAACTGGTTCCAAAACATGCTCCTGAGAGGTTAAATTTGTGGAAGAGGAGGGATTGGTTGCTAAAATGGATCCTGACGGGCCGAGAAACAAAGATTAAAGACAAAGGCTGAGAGACAAAGAATGGGGACTAGCTGTGTGTCAGAGGAGTCTTTCAATGACAAAAGCCTGTGGAAAGAAGCAACATGGGGGTGGGAGGGGCTCCTTTCACACAATATAATGTTGCCGAAGAAACTATTTTACATTCCTTCCCTTCTTTTCATCTAGCTGTTAGACTTTAAAGAATTCTTGAAGACTGTGTTTTATGCTTTGATCTAACAATTAGTCAAGTTAATAAAAAAAAAATAAGCAAGAGAATTGGAAAAAATTATGAAACAAACGCTTTAATTGCATGTAAGGTTTACATATCTCACACTGACTTTTAGCTATGAAACTAACTTTTTCTCGTTATGGGAGGAGAAAACATTTTTTTAACTTTTTATTTTGGAATATTTAAAATCTACACAAAAGTAGAGAAAGGGGCACAATGGACAAACATTTATCCTCTGGTAGCTTCAACAATCATACGTTTCCTGCTGTTTTTTGTTTTGCCTATTGTCCCCATCATGTGCTGTTCTTGTTTTTCAATTATTTTACAGCAGATCCTGGATTCACATTATTCATGTAGAAATGCTTCATTATATGTATCTAATAGATTATGAATTTTCCAAATTTAATAATAACAATATCACACCTGACAATTCTATAGTAACTCCCTAAGAACAGCATTTCTTTGTCTATAGGAAATAGAGCTTGTACTATCTCTTTCTTAGATCTGTGTAACACATAAGATGATTCATCTTCCTAGTTTATAAAGATACAAGAGACACTTTGAGTCTCATTTGTAAACAGGCCATATATTACTATTTTCTTAAGAGTGTAAGTATTTCTGAGAATACTGACAATGTCATGTTGTAGATGCACTATACAGTCAGACAGAACATCCATTTTATTTCCTAATACTGTGCTCCTAGCTTTGACATTTCAGTGAGAAGAGGATTGGGATGGTATCAGGGACTATCATGGTTGAAAAGTAATATTTCATTTCAGCATTGGAGGGACTAAACATCTGTCCAACTTTAGATGTTATCTTTGGCTAGAAACCTGTATTTACTGTCACAGCCCAGACGGAAACCAGGTGTGAGGGATGTATGTTAACTCTCTGTTAACCAGGAACTGTTATAGGTGCTAATGTGAGAGATATTAGACATAGATTCCTCAGGAAGTTTGAAAAGAGTCTGGAGAAATAATTTTATCCACCTGTTTGCTTCTAGAAAAGTCCACAAAGCGCATCTGAGATATCAGAAAGAAATCATCAGGGGAACTGCTTACCTAAAGTCTCTGTACATTCCTACAAATTGCAATAGTCTTGATTACAAAAGAATAATATAGAAATAACTTTTCACTTGTAAGAAGATAAACATTATATGATTAGTCTCCATCACTGATTGTTTTTTGAGGGCTCATTTGCCCCAGGCTTCATGTTTAATGTGAGTTCATTTTCGACTCTCAAGGCATTCATGGGTCATGAGGTATGGTAAAATAGGGAAATATTTTATGGTTATTCATTAATACTGCAACATATACATTTAAAAATCATAGAGAAGAAGTGGAGGCTAATTTGGCTAGAGACTAGATGAAATAGTAGAGGACCAAATGGGAAGCAGGCATCGAATCTAATAAATATTAGGTACAAACTGAATATCAAAAATTAAATAATAAAGTATCTTTTCTGGTTTACATAATTTCTAGTGGGCCATGTGCTTTGTAAGAGATTGTAGTTATATTTACTCAAAACAGATGCCATATAGAGAAAATGCTTAGTAGCAGGAAAACGTGGGCGTTGGAGTCAGCTGGATCTAGGTGTACATAATATTTCTTCCACTTAATTATTTTGTGTGACCTTTGACATCTGTTTTCTTTTAATATCAATCGACTTGGTTATATAATAGGGATAAAAATCTCAATATCAATAAATAGTGATAAAACATAGGAAACGTTTAGCGCTCGGTAAAGGCTAGTTCCATTTCCTCCATTAACCAGTATAAAAGAAGAGCCATGGAATAATTTTGAGATGGAGAAGGTGAGAGGACCATTGTCACTCGGGTGGAAATAATTAATTTTATAGGAAGACTATATACTGAGCCTTCTAAATGAGCCTAGAAGAGTATAAGATCCTACTGGGAGCATACACTTTATCGTATTCATTTTCTTATTTTATTAGGACCTGCATCAGATTTTGAACAAGGTAGGTGCCCAGTGAACTAGTTGATTAATGAATATCAAAAACTGTTTTTAAGATTGAAGTTTATATATCTCAATACAGGCTTTTAGCTATGCAACTGACTTTATTCATCATGGGAGGAGAAAACATTCACTGTGATCTAGCTCCATGTCTTATATAAGCCAAAATGAATCTGGTTGCCCCGGCAAGCAGACATGAGTGAAAGGGATGGAGCAGATGCTTGCCTGCGAAAGTAAACCCAACTCCAACTTTGTTGTACCTGGAATGGCATGATCTTTGACCTTGAAGTGCCACAGAAGGCAACTCAGAACCACACTGGAACTTACTACTACGTGGCCTCTAACCAACTTGACTCTTGTCAGCAGACCCTGCTGTCATTATTCAAGGACTAGATGAAGGAATCAACTCATTATTGTTGTCACCCCTGGAGTGGGTGTAATCACCATAGTACTGTTTTTGAACTATTGACCCTGCAAAACACAGAGATGGAAATTGCCCTATAGGTGGAAAGAGAAGAACAAAGAGGAGGAAAACCAGCTTGCTGCTCAACAAGCAGAAAAGTGCAACACACATAATTGTTAAGTAGAAAGAGCTATTTGCGTCTGACTCTTGATTTTGGCTCAGGTCATTATCTCAGGCTCCTTGGATTGAGCCCTGAGTCAGGCTCCTCATTCAGCAGGGAGTCTGCTTGTCCCTCTCCATTGGCTTCTCCCCCTGCTCTCTCTCTCTCTCTAAAATAAATAAATAAATAAAATCTTTAAAAAAAAAAAAAAAGAAGCAAGAGCTATTTGGTTGAAGGTGACTTCTACTACTGAGGTTTCCTAAGGGAGGAAAGAGTTGGTAGAAGAGGAAGGAAGAGACATTGCCCTTTGTGGTCTGCAGCCCCATAAAACAAGTGTTTCAGGCACCCATTCCCTTGTATCCAATCCATCCACAAGTTCAACTCCCCTGAGATCACTCTAGTCACCAGGAATTTCAGTCTCAGTGTTCCACTAGTGAGAGGACCTCTTGCTCTTTGTTGTGTACTTAATCAGTCCACTCTTAAATTCAAAATGGAAGATCCTGCCCATGTCTCATCATCCCCATTCCCACTGCCTTTTGCTCCCAACATCAGACTGAAGACTTTGAAATATCTCAGAACTACAACTTATTTCTCATGGTTTCATGACTAAGTGGGAACCAATTTCTTAGTCTAGAAGCAAGACTTTGAAGGGAGTGAGTAGCAAACAGAGGGATAGAAATCAGAATTCTGTTCTCTACATATTCCCCTGCTCCTCTCACCTGGGGTTCTGGAATGCCAGTTCCCAGAGCTGAGCTTGATACCATTATTAAGGGTGAGTGACCAATTAGGTTTCAACTCAACAACCATCTCTTACGTGCCTTGGAAGAGTATAAAAATCATAAGAAACTCCACACTGGGTCAGACAAGCAGCTTACTTAGCCCAGTGTTCTATCCCTGAGGTGGAAGTTAGAGTTCTTCCATTAAATTGGCCTCATAAATGAAGGTTTCTAAACATATCCAAATTCCTTTTCATAATCCAATATAGAGTAATCATCTGTGAATTCACATATGACATACTAATTTTTTTTTTCAACCTATATAGGTTCTTAGGGTAGAGTTCCAATGTTTATTCTCTCTTTCCACAAAGAGGTATGTATTTTTATATTCTGTAAACTATTTCCTTTAAGCTTCAGGAAGATTCTTCTGGTAACAATGTTTACCATATGATTTTATGATTCAGCTTCCTTCTCTGTTCTTTGGTAAGAGTATATTCACCTTTAGAGAAGGTGAGGAGTCATAAAAACAGATATTTTCTCCCAAATCAGACATGTATGGGTCACTCAAGTGTTGGATATGGTAAAGATAAAAGTGATTTTATGATAATCAGAAAAAAAAAAGCCATGATACAATATATAGAAAACCCTAAAGCTCCCACCAAAAAAACTATTAGATCTAATAAATGAATTCAGTAAAGTTGCAGGATACAAAATTAATATACAGAAATATCTTGTGTTTTGATACACTAATAGCAAACTATCAGAAAGAGAAATTAAGAAAATGATCCCATTTACAATTGTATCAGAAAGAATAAAATACCTAGGAATAAATCTAACCAAGGAGATGAAAGACCTGTACTCTGAAAACTATGAGACACTGATGAAAGAAATTGCGTATGACACAAATCAATGGAAAGATATACTGTGCTCATGGATTAGAAGAATTAATATTGTTAAAATGTCCATGCTACCCAAAGCAATCTATAGATTCAGTACAATCCCTCTTAAAACACCAGTGAAATTTTTCACATATTAAACAAAGAATTCTAAAATTTGTATGGAACCATGAAAGACCCCAAATACCCAAAACAATCTTGAGAAAGAAGAACAAAGCTGGAGGCATCATGCTTCATGATTTCGAACTATACTGCAAAGCTGTAGTAATTAAAACAGTATGGGACTGACACATAAACAGCTAGATCAATGGAACAGAATAGAGAGTCCAGAAATAAACCCATGCTTACATGGCCAACTAATCTGCAACAAAGGAGGCAAGAAGATACAGTCAGGGAAAAAGTCTTCAATAAATGGTGTTGGGAAAACAGGACAGCTATAAGCAAAAGAATGAAATTGGATCACCTTTTTGTGCTGTATACAAAAATCAACTCAAAATGGCTTAAAACTTAGATGTAAGACCTGAAACCATAAAACTCCAAGAAGAAAAGATAGGCAGGAAGCTCTTTGATTAGTCTTAGAGATATTTATTTATTATTTCTTTACTTATTTATTTATTTTTGGGTCTGTCTCCTAGGGCAATGACAATAAAAACAAAAACAAGCAAATGGGAGTTCTTCAAACTAAAAAGATTTTGCACAGCAAAGGAAACCATCAACAAAACAAAAAGGCAACCTATTTAATGGGAGAAGATATATGCAAATAATACATCTGGTAAAGAGTTAACATCCAAAATATATAAAGAACTCACACAAATCCATATAAAAATAATCTGATTAAAAAATCAGCAGAGAACATGAATAGACATTTTTTCAAAGAAGACATACAGATATCTGACAGATACATGAAAAGATACTCAATATTACTAACCATCAGGGAAATGAAAACCACAAGTAAAATGCAATATTATCTCACATCTGTCAGAATGTCTATTATCAAAAAGACAAGAAATAACAAGTGTTGGTGTGGACGTGGAGGAAAGGGAACCCTGGTACACTATTGGGAATGTAAACTGGAACAGCCACTATGGAAAACAGTATGGAAGTTCCTCAAAAAATAAAAAATAGATCAACCATATGATCCAGGAATCTCACTTCTAGGTATTTATCTGAAGAAAATAAAAACACTAATTTGAAAAGATATATGCACTCTCATGTTTATGGCAACATTATTTACAATAGCCAAGACATGGAAACAACCTAAATGCCCATTGATAGCTGAATGGATAAAGATGTGATATATATACACACAATGGGATATTACTGAGCTGTAAAAAAGAATGAAATCTTGCCATTTGTGACAACAGGGATAGACCTTGAAGTCATTATGTGCAGTGAAATAAGTCAAAGGACAGATACTATATAATTTCACTTATGTGTGGAACCTAAAACAAACAAAACCACCAAACTCATAGAAAAAGAGATCAGATTTTTCTTTTTATTGTATTTATACAAGAAGATGGATGTTAACTGAACCTATTGTAATCATATCACAATACGGTTGACCCTTGAACAACATGGTTTTGAACTGCAAAGGTCCACTTATATGTGGATATTTACAGTTTAGTACTATAAATGTATTTTCTCTTTTTGTGATTTTCTTTATAATGTTTACTCTAGTTTGCTCTGCTATAAGAATATAGTATATAATACATATAACATACAAAATATGTGTTAATTTATGTTATCAGTAAGGCTTCTGGTCAACAGTAGGCTATGAGTAGTTATGTGGATTTTGACTGTGTGGTGAATTGGCACCTTTAACCCCTGCATTAAGGGTCAACTGTGTATGTAAATCAACCATCGTGCTGTATGACTTAAACTTATACAGTAATGTAGGTCAATTATTTCTCAGTGGAACTGGAAAAAAAAAAAAGTTAATTCTCCAAGTTCAGGGTTCTTCTTCTGTAATGCAAATCACTGGGTATGCACGCATCATCTAGGGCCACCAGCATTGTCCTTCCATATGGAACTTGTAAGACATGGAGAACCAACACAAACGAAAATGAGGTTTAAGTAATGAAGTCTTTTGTCTCTGACATAGCAATCTGGAATTTTCTGCCAGTATGAAACAGTAATGAAAAGGGTAAAATCTCATACCCTGCACAATTCTTGGTATCAGTCAGGTAACTAAAAGTGAGGGGAAGCAAACAGGGAAAAAGAAGGACTAATGTCATTAAGGAGGGCACATGTGGTGATGAGCACTGGGTGTTGCACGCAACTAATGAATTATTGAACACTACATCAAAAACTAATGATGTACTATATGTTGGCTAATTGAACATAATAAAATAAAAAATAAATAAAGAGTTAATTTGACTCCCCCCCCAAAAAGAAAAAGATTATAGCTAGTGATAAACAATACAATGAAAATTAAATAGCATACATGTAAAAATATGATAGAACCTTAAATTCTATGCACAGCATATCTAGGATACAAAATAATTACTAGACAGCTGTGAAGACAGGCATAGCCCAGTCAAAAAAGTGTGTAAATTCACCGTTTGATAATGTGTTAAAAGAATTAGAAAGAATCAGGGTACATAAGCCTTTAAGAAGATAATGTTCATAATATCCTAATCAGGTCAGGACAAGAAGAAAAGGAAAATCTTTTTCCTTAAACAAACGCATCTCTACCCCACCACCAACACCAAGAAAAGCCTCCATCCATTTGTATCAATTCAATCCATTTAAAAAGCATCTAGTGACCACTCTCCCCTCCACGGAATGGGCTGTCAGCTCTGGTAGGTGATAGGAACTCAAGACTGGGTTCTGATGGAAGGCAGGAAAAATAATTTGGAAGATACCCCATAGGAAATGACCCTGATAACAGCAAATGGTGACTTCAGTCAGTACCTGTCAGGAAAGTTAACACATTCAGAATTAGGTACTTGAAATTTGGGGTTCCATACAGAATTCACTAACAGAGATGGCCTAAGGAATTTCCCAAGAGACGAGGTTATCCTATGAGATATAAAGTGACATTCCAGCAGAGATTTGGGCATATTTACCTATGAATAGCTGAGGATAAAAGCAAAATAAAACAGCTTAGGAAAATCTCCTCTAAGGAAGCAGATGTATTGCAGCATAGAAAGTTCGAGGCATTTGATCCCAACTGCTGGATGCTGAGCTAAGAGAGTCAGGGGAGGATGAAGGAGAAGAAGAAAATAAGTAGAACAGGGATCAGAGGATTGTAGAGCAGCCATACCAAGATCAGTAAGGATGGAAAGAAGATGGTTAATCCCGTTTAATATGGTTAGGAAGTAAAGGAGGAAAATACTTATCTGGAGAAGTATTGTCCCACAAAAATAGAATGCAGGCAGTATTTGTCATTTTAAGCATTCTAAAAGCCACATTAATAATGTGAAACGAAACAGGTGAAATTAAGTTTAACAACATACTTTATCTAATATGTCCCTATTTTCATTTCACAATGTAATCAATATAAAATTTTAGTAAGGTATTTTATATTATTTTTCATACTAAGTGTTTGAAAGCTGCTGTATACTTTACATGTATAACACCTCGCTACCGGAATAGCCGTATTTCAAGTGCTGAATAGCTATATGCAGCTGATGCCTACCCTATTAGTGCAGATCTAGACTAGGAAATACATAATCATTAAATTTGATGGGGAGATTTAGGAAGAAAGTTCTAAGAAATATATAATTCTATATAAAGGTACAGATCAATTAAAGAACTTGCTTTTGGAAAATTAATTAGAAAAGGACTGGGTAATGAAATGTAAATTCTCAGAATACGAGAATAAGGTCTCTAAGTAGAATGAGATTAAAGGTTTCCTTGCAAGGGAAGATAAGTAGGAGTTAGGGTAAAGAAAGAAAAAAATAATTTTCATTCCTGATATTATAGCCCCCATGCTGTACGTTGGGGGCAGCAAGCCCTATGAGAAAAAAATGTAAGCAGGATGTTTAAAGGGATATATGCTTGAGGATTAGTATGGACTTTGAGCAAAGTAATCTATGAAGAAAGAATAAACCTCTTGAGCAAAGATCAACATAGAAGCGGTGAACAATTAAGTGAATTAATAGCAAAAAGTCTATAAAATTTGGAAAAATAGATGGTAGATATTTGTTAAATGGCAACATCTGGTACATTTAAAAAAACTTCTAATTTGAAATAATGTTACACTTGCAAAAGAGTTGCAAAGATAGTACAAGTATTCTTATATGCTCTTCCCTCAGCTTCACCTAATGTTCCGTTTTACAGAACCTTGGTATAGTTATACAAAACTGTCATTAATATTAGTACAATACTGTTAAATTAACCACAGACTTCATTCAGATTTCTCCTGGTAAATCTGTTTGTGTGTCCCGCGGGTGGAAGGTCTCTGTTTTCTCTTACAAATTTATGTGGAGAGATGAAGAGAAAACTGCCCATGGGAATGATCCAGGACTCGGTGGAGGAGTTGGTGAGATACTGTGGAGGGCCTCATGCATCCAGGTAGAAGAGACTGATGCTGAGAGTGAATCTGGAGACTTCAGCTGATTGGCTGATAAGCAGTCATTGAAAATTGGGAGAAAAGTTAGGATAACCAAAGGATGCTGTGGTCAGAAAGGAGCTGAGAAGTGGAAACACGAGTGCCTAGAACCGCCTGATAGGATATAATCCAAAGGCTTAACTGAGCAGTCAGAATACTTCATGTGTGGATTTTGTACCTCTGGGGTCCAATTGAACTGTTCCTCCAAAAAAACAGAGGTGAAATAGGCTATGATTGCAGCAAGAGAACTATTTTTTTTCTCTTTTATAGAAACTTAAAGCAAAAAGCAATCCATTAAATTTAATGCTACAGTCTTACTGATTTGATGATCTCTTTTTATACATTTGTTTGATAGACAGGCTTGAGAATGCTTTGAAAATTAGAATATTTATTATGAAGAATCTCCACAGAGTGCTCTTTTACTTCTAAAGTCAACACTCTTCAGTGGGTACCATGCAAGAAGCCGTTGTTCTGAAATACCCAGGACTCTGTCACATTCTCCTGAATATTCATAATAAATTCATGTTTTTATTAATGATCTCAGGCATCTGGAGATTCCAACCCTCTTCACAAATTTCTTGTAAAGTTTTCCTTATAGGTCCATTTATCAAAAAGACTATTTAATAACAAAAAAAGGGGGAGAGTAGATAAGAAGGGAAACTCTTCAGCTTTCACTGTGCTTCTACATCAGAACATTTTATAAAGAGGCTCTCAGAATCAATTCTGAGAGGCTCCGCTACAGTCCTTTATATGGCATATCTGATTATTGCTGATGTCAGGATTTGTTCCTGTTATTCTTGGAGGCCAGCATCAGATGCTGTGTTGTAAATGACTCTTTTCAAGTATAACTTAGATTGTCAGGGAAAAATATAAACAAAAGTGAAATGTGGGCCAAAATAAATATTAATTTAAAAACCATAACCTTAGGTCCAAAATGAAGTAACTTTTTTAGCTAACATCTGCAGTTTGCTAAACTGTCTGCACTTGGAGTAAATGAGAAAAAAAAAAAAGGAAGAAAGAGCTGAGTAGAGAAAATATTAGTGCTAATAGGCACAACAGTTTATGAGAGAAAGCAGACCGAGAAGTGAGATGTATACTCTTCCCAATAACCCAGTGGTAATCTGGTCATGAACATTTCTTCCCCAATCCCAGTTTGTTTGAGCATGTGAGAGTCTTGATTCTTCCTTGGACCATAGCGCTGCTCTCCCCAGGACACGAGTGCAGGCTTTCCTGCTGTGCCATGCAGCCTCTCACCGCCCTTGAAATAGGTCAAATTTGGTTCTGCATTTTCCCATAGAGTTCTGCTCAGTCTTCTGGAATTGAGCCAGTAGGGAGAGTCCTAGGGGAGAAATTTCACTGCCAAGGAAGATGTCACACCAGCTATTTATTTCTTTATGGGCTAAAGGCTTTCTCATGTAATTGAACAGATGCCTTCGAGTCTTAGGCTTAGTGCACTTTACAGTTTGCCAAGCGCCTTCCTATTATATGGACGCGTTTGCCTTCACAGTAATAACCTAACCCTATGGGGAGACAGCAGATATTAGTATTCTTAATTTTATAAAATTAGGAAACTGAGGCTTAAAAAGTTTTATTGACTTGTTAGTCCTATGTATTTTATTCCCCCTTCCATATTCTTTCTGTTATATTACCCGTGATCATTTTCTTTAGTTTTATAATTATCTTATTAAAAAATATATGCAACAACTTTGCAACAACTTTATAATGCATTCATTAAAATGATCAGAGAAATAGGGTTATGGACTATCCTCATGCAAATAAAATGTAGGAAGTGAAAATAATATATCTATCCTGAAACTCCGATATAGGAATGCTATAATTCTGCACCATTTCAATTGTTAGCCTGTCTTCTAGAACTTTCAGTGAATTTTTGAAATATTTAATTTTGAGTCTGCTACAGCTGTTTTCAATAAAAGAAACTTTTTTATTTGGTGTTTTCTCCAGTGGTTTAAAATCTGTTATGAAACATAAATAGACATTAAACATTTAACATTTGTTAAAGGACAACAACAAACATTAAACATTTGTCAACGTTAACCAAGTTATGGGTCACATTTTCAAATTTGGATACCTGTTGTATCTAGAAAAATGTATATAAGTCCCAAAGTTGGGAAACTCGCTGTACTCTCTGGAAACCAGCATCTTGATGCTGATACATGCCGATGTCTGTGTATGCTTACGAAGATAAATTATAATAAGTATAATCTTCACACCACAAAGTTTCTGACCACGTAAGAAATAATCTTCAGGTGCCTGTTGTTTTCAAATCCATATTTTGTCATAGAATTTGGAATAGTAAAATGATGTAGTTAAAAAAGTCAAGGATGCAAGCAGAACTTCCCTGATTTTCCAAGGCAGTATATAGACAGCATAGGATTGAAATTTAAGAATGAGCCCTTTATCAGTTTAGAAGATAAATATTCAACTGAAGAAATACCACTGAAAGTTGTTCTACTCTACAGTTGGGAACAACCTTGGTTTCTGTTTCAGTACCATTAATACTGGGTCCCCTGGGGTATAAGGGATTCCATGGATTTAATATGTTACCTATAGTGTGTTTAACTGCAATATATTTTCAATGAACTTTGAGTTCAACAATTTCATTTCAGATATGGAAAATGTCAACACCACACTTCCAAGAGCCAGAACTTACTGCTGTTATAAAAGAAATGTGTTTCAAATACTTTAAAGAAACTAATTTCACATTCTTAATATTTCTGCAGGGTTAAAAACAGAATGAAAACTAATATGACCCCTGCAACACTTTCAAAAAATATTTAACATGGATTATAAATACAAAATTCTTATGAGGCCCATGGATTCTGAATAACAGAATGAGAATGTATTGGAAAAATGTACTTGCCAATGTGAATACTTGACATTTACTTGGACACAGTACTCATTTGATAGGAAAGTTGCTTGAAATTAAATTTAAAGTTTTCTGATAGGACAGGTATATTTCGCACACCACTGCTGTCTACCTGGAGAAGTGCTGTGAAAAGGTGAATAAGCCAAAGTATTAGAAAATTCCATAACAATTTTTTGAAGAATCTTAGCTTTTTATTTATTTATTTATTTTTAAGATTTTGCTTATTTATTTGTCAGACAGAGAGAAAGCACAAGCAAGGAGAGTGGCAGAGGGAGAGGGAGAAGCAGGATCCCCGCTGAGCATGGAGCCCAATGCAGGGCTCGATCCCAGGGTCCTGGGATCATGACCTGAACCGAAGGCAGATGCTTAACCAACTGAGCGTCCCATGACTCGTCCTGTTGTAAGACATCATATACCGCCAGCTACAGGAGTGGGGCATCTTGTAAAGTGGCCGAGAACTCTTTTGGAAGAGTGACTGCTGTGTTCTTTAAAAAAAAAAATGGCATACTGATTTCTATATCATAGTGACCCAATAATATTTGTTAAATGAAAGGATTCAGCACTTTAAAAGATTATTTTTAAAGGCTTAGATAAGTGTGGACCATCTACCTGACATGACAGTAATAATGCCTTGATTGAAACTTTGTCTAAGCCCACAGTAAAATTTACTTTTGCCATAGAGAGAAATCTTTAAAACCAAAGAAACAGTAATTTATATCTGAAATTCAGTCATCTCTGGTAAATGCAATGTATCTCAGTATTTGATCTTTTTCAAAACAAAATTTAGAGATATAAACATTATTCCTGGTTTCTCTTTTTTAAGGAAGCAACATACTTTTATTGGTTTTGGTAATTAGATAGATGTCCTCACTACAGCTGTGTGTCAAACATTTATTCCCAGTCACCATGACAAGATGCCTTTGAATCTTACTTTAGAATGAGTTGTCACTTTATTAATCATTCGTTCATTCATTCATTCATTCATTCATTCAGTTTTGAACAGCCCCAAGCCAGTGTGGTGATTTGTCATTTAGAGAAATAATCTTGGATTAGGTTCTGAGTACCACAGTGATTTGCATGTTTTTGTTGTTGTTTTGTTTTCTTCACAGGGGCTGAAACTTTATGTGAACTATGTGAAGTAGAAGTTCATTGGAATTGACGTGTAAATATTTGTTCTAACCACAGGTACATTACAGTACATGCATGTTAAGAGGACCAGTGAGGAATAGGAAAGAACAGTGCTCTAGATGTCAGGAGCATTGGAATCCCTAATCCACAATTAACAAGCCAACATTGGTTATTAATTTATACTGTCTAGATCTGTTGCCTCATTGGTCTAATGGAAGGTTTGGAGTAAGTGAGATCAAGTTCAATGACTCTCCTACGTGTTTTTGTTTTGTTTTATTTTTTGTAATTTCTGATTTTTCAGTTTAAGTTGTTTTAAGGTCTTTTGTTTCCTTAAGATATATACATTCCATATTAATTATTTTAAAGTGAGTCATTGGTGACCAAATTTAATCTTGTCACAAAATTTCATTCTGAAAAAAATTTACAAGCGGCATTAAATTCTATGTTTCTCTAACGATTATTGTAATTAAGCCATTTGTGTCCAAAAACTAACTTTGGCTCTGATAACTGAAGCAAAGGCTTTGAAAAGTCTGACCCTGGAAATAATTTCACAACATATTACCACACAATTGGAAAAAGAACTCTCTCTCTCTCTCTGCCTGTCTGTCTCTCTGTCTCTTTCTCTCTCACACACAGGCACACACAAAAATAATAAAAAGAAAATAAAAATTTGAACTCTTTTTTCTTTTTAAAATTTGTACTAAACTCAACACCCAAAGAACAAAGAATCCAATCAAGAAATGGGCAGAAGACATGAACAGACATTTTTCCAAAGAAGACAACCAAATGGCCAACAGACACATGAAAAAGTGCTCAACATCGCTCGGCATCAGGGAAATCCAAATCAAAACCTCAATGAGATACCACCTCACACCAGTCAGAATGGCTAAAATTAACAAGTCAGGAAACGACGGATGTTGGCGGGGATGCGGAGAAAGGGGAACCCTCCTACACTGTTGGTGGGAATGCGAGCTGGTGCAGCCACTCTGGAAAACAGTATGGAGGTTCCTCAAAAAGTTGAAAATAGAGCTACCATACGATCCAGCAATTGCACTACTGGCTATTTACCCCAAAGATACAAATGTAAGGATCCAAAGGGGTACATGCACCCCGATGTTTATAGCAGCAATGTCCACAATAGCCAAACTGTGGAAAGAGCCAAGATGTCCATCGACAGATGAATGGATAAAGAAGATGTGGTATATATATATATATATATATATATATATATATATATATATATATACACACACAATGGAATATTATGCAGCCATCAAAAGGAATGAGATCTTGCCTTTTGCAACGACATGGATGGAACTGGAGGGTATTATGCTGAGCGAAATAAGGCAAACAGAGAAAGACATGTATCATATGACCTCACTGATATGAGGAATTCTTAATCTCAGGAAACAAACTGAGGGTTGCTGGAGTGGGGGTTGGGGTGGGAGGGATGGGGTGACTGGGTGATAGACACTGGGGAGGGTATGTGCTCTGGTAAGCACTGTGAATTGTGCAAGACTGTTGAATCTCAGATCTGTACCTCTGAAACAAATAATGCAATATATGTTAGAAAAAAAAAAAGATAGCAGGAGGGGAAGAATGAAGGGGGCAGAAATTGGAGGGGGAAACGAACCATGAGAGACTATGGACTCTGAAAAACAAACTGAGGGTTCTAGAGGGGAGGGGGGGTGGGAGGATGGGTTAGCCTGGTGATGGGTATTAAAGAGGGCACGTTCTGCATGGAGCACTGGGTGTTATGCACAAACAATGAATCATGGAACACTACGTCAAAAACTAATGATGTAATGTATGGTGATTAACATAACAATAAAAAATTTTTAAAAATTTGTACTAAACATTTGATAATAAATAAATTATAAAATAGCTCCAAGTCTCAATTTTAGGAGTATGTATATAACTTGCATAGTTGCATGAAATATTGTAAGAATTAGGTAAAATAAATGTCTATGTCAATGCTTTGAAACTGGAAAACCAATTAAGACAGTCTTCATAACTGCATTTTTAATAATTTTTTATTGTATGATACTTATACAGAAAAGTACAGTTTCATAAGTGAACAGCTCAAGAATTATCACAAAGTGAAAAAAAATATATAATTAGCACTTAGGTTAAAAAAATAGAACCTCAGGAACTAAGAAGCCCACTTCATATTTATCCCCATAATTACTGTCATTCTTCATCCCAAAGTTAACCAATATTCTAATTTCTAATGCCATAGATTAGTTTTACTTGGTTTTGAGCTCTACAAAAATGAAATCAGCATAGATTATGTATTCTTGTATATCTAGCTTCTTTCGTAAATAAGATTTATCTATGTTAATACATGTAGCATTTGTGAGTGACATTAATTTGTTCATTTTCATAGCCATACAATATATCTTATTATATGAATATACCACAATTTATTTATCCATTCTACCACTGATGGACAAATGTATTATTTCCAGTTTTAGGCTATTATAAATAGTGCACCTATGAACAATTTGTACATGTCTTGGCTACACATAATACATACTTCTGGTGTTTTATGTTGTTGTAGTATGTTAAGATTCAGTCATGAGTGTTTTAACATTTTATTATAGGCTTTGTTTTTGGATACGTAATAGAAGTATACAACTATATTTTTGTCATTAGGTAAGTCAGCATATACGAGGTCTATGCTATAAAAATCACTGAAAAATTTAATTTGAAGGAATACTTGCTGTCAAAGCCCATCCATATTCATACTTAGAAGTGGAATTTTTAGTCATAGGATATATTTTGGTTCAATCTTAACTGATAGCGCCAACAATTTTTTCAAAGTGATTGTATTGAGTATATAATATCCTTTTTTTCCATATCCTTGCCCGAACTTAGTATTTTCTCTCTTTTTTAATTTTAACCATTATACTGTGTGTGTATGTTTGTGTACATGTGTGTGTGGGTGTAATAGTATTTCATAGTGGTTACTATGCATTTCTCAGATAAAGAAACTGAGCTTCTTTTTAGATGTTTGTTAATCATCTGATAAACTTTTTTTTGATAAGCTTTTTATTGGGGTGAAATGCCCTTTCAAGATTAGTTTCCATTTTTTCTATTGTTTGTTTGCTTTTGTTTTGTGTTTTGTTTTTTACTTTTTAAATTTCTTTATTTTTATTCTTGATACAAAACATTGGCTGGTAAAATGCATGACAAATATTCTTCCTCCAATCTGTGGGTGACCAGTTTTCTCTCTTAATAGCATCTTTTAACAAATAAAAAATTGTTCACTTTAATGTGCTTATATTTTTGAAAAATTTTTATGGTCATTCCATTTTTATGTTCTGTTAAATTTTTAACGACTCCACAGTCCCACAAAGATGTTCTTCTAGAAGCTTTATTGTTTTGCCTTTCAAATCTTAACTGTAATTTTTCATTGAGAAATTTTAAAAGCATATTCCATAATGCCAAGGTGAAGTCAAAATAAAGAAGTAGAAAAAGAAATTAAAAAAAAAAAAAAAAGAAAGAAAACATTTTCCCTGACTAAGCATGTGCTTTTTTGTGACTATTAAAATATCTCTTTGTGTTGGATTGGAGGACTGAGATTAAAGACTGGTTCCTTCTAAATATTAACTTTCCTTTTGGTTTAACAAGCTAAGGGCATCAGAGAGATTGCCGAAGTGTTTACAGTTCTGCAGTTTGTTATTGGCCACGGAATTCATCCAAGAAGCTGTCATATATCTAATTTCTGTTCTATCACAATGAAATAATTATTGTACGTGGTATTTTCAGAATTATTTGTTCTTTTTTCACTGTTTGCTTTTGTTTCCCTTGTGCCAGGATGAGAATTCACTTCAAGATTTTCAGATAAATAAAGGATTTAATGAGTTTATTTCAAGGATTATAAATCAGTCATTCATGATTTATTGCAATATTTACTATGAATATATTGAAAGTAAACCAAAAGAAGAAAAAGAAATCTGAAAAAATAAACAGACAAGAAAGGAGCAAATAAAAAGAAAAAAGAGTGAGGACTATACATGAAAATGTTTACTAAGGTCACCTGTGGTCTCAGGAAAATGGACATGCTCAATTTTCATGTGTATGTGTGTGTATATGTACACACATACACAATTCACACAAACAAATGCACATACATACTTTATATTTTTTTCTTTAACTGTCAGTATTTATTTTACCTCCTAAAAAAGAATATAATTATTTTATATTCAGAAATACACTGTTACTATTATATAATAGTATGAAGGCCATAAAATATACAAATATCCCCAGGGCTACCACATTAGCAAATAGGTGTTTTATTTTTAATGGAAGTCTTTCACTTTGGTTTATTTATTTCACAGTCATGCAGCCCTTTATAAATTAGTTTTGAAGTTCTAGAATCACAAAATGAATTTAAAAGTCATTACATCAAATGTGAAATCCAAATTATTACACAATTTCTAAGTTCTTAATTAAGACCTTCCTTATGGAGCTGGGCCATAATTGATCATAACTGGTAAGAAGTTCATGCAGTTAAAAATATCCATGACTATGATATATTTCTTAGTGTGCCAATTTTAGATATATGCATCTGAAGTTAATTAAAACATAGTATGCTTAAAAATGGCTAATGTTTAGGAAAATCATAGTTTCATGGGTGGGCCCTTTTTCATGCTAAACATAGTTAATTTGGTAGTCCCAGTAGAGTCTGGAGTTTCAGCTGAATGTTAGCACACAATGAAAGGCATCTATTATCTGTTGATAGTGAATAACATGCTAGAGCTTTCATCGTTATTTGTCCTCGCACAACTGTCTACCACCTGCTGCGTTTAGGGTGTCCAAAACTAGGCCCTTGATTCGAGAAAATAGAATTTATTACATGACTTTGGTAGTTTGAATCTGAATAAAGTAAAAAAAAAAAAATTGCACGTTAAGGTATTAAAGTTAATAGAGACAACTAAGAGATGGTAGCCGTAGAAGTGAATCAGGAATTCATTCGGCTGCAAGCAACTTATGACCTGACAACAGTGACTCAAACATGATAGTGTTATTTTCTTCATTTTGAGCCAAGTTTTAACGGGTAAGAGGCCTTAATGACGTTAGGACATTTTTCTCATGGTCAACATAGGCTTGTTGCAGCACCGGTCACATTTCCAAATTTCAGGTAGGAAAAAAGGTGAGGGAGAAAGCACAACAGCAGACTTGTCATCTCATTGGATAGAATGTTAGCACGTGTTAACCCATGGCCACCCATGATTACTAAGGAGTTTGGTGAGCATCTAGTAGGGATATAGGAGAGAAATGGATAGGAAATGGATCCTGACGGAGCCAAGCTACAGTGCTTTCCACAGGTGGTACAAATCATTGCTAGATTTTAAGCTATACAATTTTCAAATGAATTATTTTTGAAATAAGTGAAGAATAAGTAAATACATCATTAAAATATAGTTTTAGATTTATAGAAAAATTACAAAGATAGTAGTGTGGAGTTCCTGTATACGCTGCACCCACCTGTCCCCTTTGTTAACATTTTGCATTAACAGGATATATTCGTTACAACTAAGTAACCCAACTAAACGTCGCAGTTTCTTGGAATTTCAGTAGCTCTTCCCTAATGTTTTTTTCTATTACAGGATCGCATCTAAGATACTATGTTACATTTAGTCATCATGTCTCCTCAGCCTCTGGTATGTGGGAGTTTCATCGATTTTCCCTGTTCTTGATGAACTTGATGGTTTCGAGTTCAGATCCAGTATTTTGTAGAATGTCTCTCAATTACAGTTTGCCTGAACTTTTCCTCAAGGTCAGTTAGACTGGAGTTACACGTTTTGGGGAGGAAAAACACACAGGTGAAGTGACGTTCCCACCAAGTTATACTGGGGTGCATGACTCAACATGACTTATCACTGATGAGGTTAACCTTGGTCACCTGACTGAGATAGTGTTTATTAGGTTCCTTTACTGAAAAGTTACTCTTCCTCCACCCTTTTCATACCATACTTTTGTCAGGAAATTATTATGCACAGCCCACATGTAAGGGAGAGTTATGCTTCAACTGCTTGGGGGGCAAAAAGTACATATAAGTATTTGGAATTCTGCATGGGAGATTTGCCTCTTCTCCCCCATTTATTTCTTTATTTAATCATTTTTATAACGATATGGACTCCTGGATATGTATTTTATGCTTTGAGGTATAATCCAAAATCACTCTATTTATTTTGTAACTCAAATTGTCCTAGCTCTGACTTCGGGAGCTTTTTTGATTTGGCTTCTTTGTCCTTTTGACTACTCACCCTCCATGGTTTATTTTTTTAATGATAAAGGATTTTATTTTCCAAAAATAATAACTTTGAAATAATAATAATTTTTTAAATATGTCCTTTAATTATCCTAAAATATTCATTAAAAATAACCACAACACTAGTTTTTAGGATCAGTAAGTTTAAGAACAAAATGTAAATATAATGACAGAGAGGAAACCTGGCATAGTGGTTAAGAACATGGGAGAATACACTTAGGTTTAAGTGTCAGCTTCCTCATTTATTAAGTAAGCAACACTGAGCAGTGACCTAACCTATTAGTATGTCATTTTCATCTGTAAAGAGGGAGTAGCAAAAAGTCCTATTTCATTGGGTCATTGTGAAGATTAAATAGGTTAATGCATGCAGTATTTGGAACCGTGCTTGGCACAAAGGGAGTGCTCAAAAATGCAATTATTATAATATTGCTATGAAGGGCAAAATTCCTGGGAGAGGGAAAATTAGCCAAAAAGTATCCATTGCTCAAATATTATTTCATAATTCCACTGAGCTCTTCAGGTTTCAGCAGTTTGACTACTAATCCTGGCTCAATAGTGGTATTTAATGATTTGGAATAGAAAACGAGTGGCCTATCCTTGCTGTTGTGATTGGCTAAGTCAAAGCAAATATAAATGCTCTAAAATGTAATCATCATATGAATAATATGTTAACGGTGAATGATCAAGACTGAGGAAGTTGATAAAATAATGGGTGACACAGAACTGTTGGGGCATCTGGGTGGCTCAGTCGGTAAGTGTCAGACTTGATTTCTGCTCAGGGTGGGTGGGGCTCTGCAGTCAGCGGGAGGTCTGTTTCTCCCTCTGCCCCTCCTGCTCATGCTCTCTCTCTCAAATAAATAAATAAAATCTTTAAAAAAAAAAGTAATGGGTGACGTGGAGCTTTTTAAATTCCTAATAATTAAGAAAACGTCACACCAAGTCAGTTCCATTTTAGAATGTGGATCATTCTTCACTAAATGGTTAATTTTTTCTACATAATACAACTTTATTTTTTTTAAATGTATCGAGATGTAATTCACACACCACAAAGTTCACCTTTTTAAAGTGTGCAGTTAAAGGTTTTTCAGTATATTCACAATGTGAGCAACCATCACCACTATCAAATTCCAGAATATTTTCCTCACTACAAACAGCAATTCCGTAACCCATTAGCTGACACTTCCCATTCTCCTTGCCAATAGTCCCTGAAAATCACTAAGCTACTTTCTGTCTGCATGGATTTGCCTATCCAGGACATTTCATGTAAGTGGAATCATACAATATGTGTGGCCTCTTGTGTCTGAGCCCTTCCACTGGACATAATGTTTTCAAGGTTCATCATGTTGTATAGCATGTATAACTACTTCATTCCCTTTTATGGCTAAACAATATTCCATTTTTATGAATATACCATGTTTTTCTTGTCCATTCGTCAATCGATGGGCATTTTAGATGCTTCCATTTTTAGGGTATTATATATAATGTTAGATTGCTATAAACATTGATGTATATTTTGTGTAGAAATATACTTTCATTACTTCTGGGTATAAACTTAGAAGTGGAATTGCTGGGTACGACGATAATTCTGTGTTTAACTTTTTGAGGAACGTCCATGTTTTTCACAGGGGCTGCAGTATTTTACATTTCCACCAGCAATGTATGAGGATTCTAATTGTTTCACATCCTGAAAAAAAAAAAAAAGAAGAAAAAAGAAAAGGAAAGGAAAGAAACTCACTGTCATCCATTTCTTTAATACTAGTCATCCTAATGGGCGTGAAGTGGCATCTAATTGTGGTTTTGAGTTGCATTTCCCTGGTGGCTAATGATGTTGGGCATCTTTTCATATGTTTATTGATAATTAGAGTATAGTTTTTAGGGAAATATGTCTATTCAAATGCTTTGCCTATTTCTAAATTGGGTTATTTGTCTTTTTATTGTTGAATTGTGAGAGTTCAGTATTGAATACCAGAGTATTTGAAGTATTCTTTTTTAAAAATTTATTTATTCATTTATTTAGTAATTTCTACACCCAATGTGGGGCACAACCTCAGAACTCACACTCCTCTGACTGGCACCCTTAAGATATTCTTTTTGTGTGAATTTATAGGTATTTACTCATTTAAATTTTCATTAATAAATCAATTCTATTCATTGCTAATGCAAGGTTATCATTGCCAATAATCTATAGTATTTTTATAGAGCCCAGGCCATTGGGGCCAATAAACACATGGGCATTTATCTTATTGATAAACTCCTTTAAGAGCAAAAGAGGGGGGACAATTTTGATAAAACTCTGGATATGTACCCAAAGCTCTAACTTGTTGAGAAAAAAATATTTTTTTTTCCATTAAAGTACAATGTTAGCAGAATGGAGTGGAGAGAGTCAAAATTTAGTGGATAAAAAATACCTTTGAAACTTATCTGTGTAGAAGTATGGCAAAGGAGGGGTGCCCGGGTGGCTCAGTCAGTTAAGCATCGGACTCTTGATTTTGGCTCAGGTCATGATCTCAGAGTTGGGCTCCATGCTGGGCGTGGAGCCTACTTAATAAGATTCTCTCTCCTCCTCTCCCTCTGCCGCTCCCCCCTCCAACACTCACCCTTATTCTCTCGGGGCGGGGGGGGGAAGTATAGCAAAGGAAATTTCAGTCATAAGTACCTTGTGACTAAATGTGTTAACGGGACATTTTTCAAAT
Organism: Neomonachus schauinslandi; assembly: GCF_002201575.2. Taxonomy (NCBI): domain Eukaryota; kingdom Metazoa; phylum Chordata; class Mammalia; order Carnivora; family Phocidae; genus Neomonachus; species Neomonachus schauinslandi. Next base: position 116,003,024 of record NC_058404.1, on the reverse strand, counting down.
TCATTAATAATGTGTTTATGCCTGAAAACTTCAAAATATAAACACATATTGAAAACTCTATTCATAGTATGGGTCTAAGGATTTTAGCGAAAGTGTATCTTTAGAAGCAGTGCTAAAGGGCCACCACTGACCCCTTCACCCCTTTATGACCTTGGAAACCCTACTTAACCTCTCAGTGCTTCAGCTTCCACATCTACAACAGGGAGTAATAATAGTACCTATCCATAGGATTACTATAAAACTAAAACATTCATACCCGTAAAGCTGAGCATGTAATAACTGCTCATCAAATTTTAACTACTGTTATTCATGGGCTTGACAATATATCATGCCAAGTTTAACTGTCTATAGAGCTGTTTGTATGATCTGTATATATTTCAAAAATCTATGCATGATGTCTTTCATCCCTATCTGTCCTCATTGTATTTCTTTTTTAAATATTTGGTCCTTTATTTCTCCAATAAACTATGAACAAAGATTTATATATCAACAGCATTGTTTCACAATCACATAGATACTTTATTAAAATAAAATTGGCAACTTCTGGAAGACAGAAATACAAAAGATTTTCTTTGTCAGGCATTCTTTGCAGTTATTCTTCTACCCTAACTGTGGGCAGGCATTAAAATGATTTTATTGAGTACATTATGTGAAAAATGTTGGAAAAGAGTGTTTTAACTATTCATAAATAAGAGTATATAATATGTAGGAAAAAAATCCTAATAAAGGAAGCAATGGAAGCAATTACAACATTTGCATAAGTTGAAAATGTTCATATGGTTTTAACAAATCACATTTCCCACAGAAAGACTAAGAATGGGAATAGTATGGACGGAAATTACAAATTTTCATCAGTTGTTGAAAAGTTAATGTTCTGCTTTTTGTCTCTTTCTCACTCTTCAAATGAAAGCCTTTGGGCAAACATGAATGTGTCTGTACCTAAGAATCTATTTATTTTCAGTTGTAATTTCTGGTATGAAATTTTCTCTGGGAATGTTACCAAACAGAAATTTATTTTATTGGCTCATGCTATTTGAAGAAATCATTTAGTATAGCAAAAATAATGGTAGTTTTTGCATTTATCAATCATCAGCATTTCCCATACTGGAGCACAGGATGCAAGTGGCAGAAAGGGGAGTTCTAGTAATCAAGCAAGAACCATGTGGAATAAAGGGAAGGTCAGGGGATAGAAAATTACTGATTGAATCTCAGCTGTTGGGTGACCAAGATTAGACACACACACACACACACTCGCACACACACCCCATTCAGCCTTGACTTGTTAGTGGGTTATTCACATTTCTGTAAATTCACTAGCATAGAAGATTGCTTCATCCCTTGCATGGCCTTGCCTGCACAGTTGTGGTTATGGACACTTCAGGGTTCTGTGAGTTCTTCTACTAGTTTACAACCCTACGAGGGTGTTTCTCTACCAGCAGAACATTGGCCATAAATGTCTATTAGTCAAAATAACTGCGGCTGTTTTATAAGGCCTGAGAGTGCATAGTTCCCAGTCCACTTCTCTTTCAATTACTAAGAATGCAAAAATAACCAATAGTTTGACCTCTTAAATCACAAATTGGATAGGCTTACTATTAAAGTATATTGTAAATGTGTTTCCCATTATTTAGCTCATTTAGCATGTTCGGGAGCAAGCATTCAAATATTTTGAGTTTTTTTTTTTTTCTTACTTCACAGAGGACATTAAAGGATGTTTTTCAAGCCATCAAGTGATATTTAAAAGACTAGAGTACAATTGGAATATTGCTAATGGGTCATCATTAACCATTTGCATTAAAGATAAAGAATATAAGATACAATATGCTCAGAAATTATTTTGTTTTGTGCTAATCATTTTGATAGTCTTCACTGTGGAAAGTTAGCATTATTGTTCAATTTGGACAATTATATGACTGTATCATATAACACATGTATATATATATATATATTAGAAAGACCTAGAATCAAAGTGTACATGTAAAATTTATTACCCTGTAGGTTGAAAAAATGACCAATAATAAATAGAGAAGTGAAAATTGTTTCAAATTCAATGTACCTGTCAAGTTTACCTATGTTTCATATTAATTTTAAAATATTGCATGCTAATGTCCACAATAGCCAAACTGTGGAAAGAGCCGAGATACCCTTCAATAGACGAATGGATGGATAAAGAAGATGTGGTCCATATATACAATGGAATATTACTCAGCCATCAGAAAGGATGAAGACCCAACTTTTGCATCAACATGGATGGGACTGGAGGAGATTATGCTAAGTGAAATAAGTCAAGCAGAAAAAGTCAATTATCATATGGTTTCACTTATTTGTGGAACATAAGGAATAGCATGGAGGACATTAGGAGAAGGAAGGGAAAAATGAAGGGGGGGAAATCGGAGGGGGAGACGAACCATGAGAGACTATGGACTCCAAGAAACAAACTGAGGGTTTTAGAGGGGAGGGGAGTGGGGGATGGGTTAGCCGGGTGATGGGTATTAAGGAGGGCACATATTGCATGGAGCACTCGGTGTTATAAGCAAACAATGAATCATGGAACACTACATCAAAAACTAATGAGGTACTGTATGGTGACTAACATAACATAATAAAATAAAAAATAAATTAAAATTAAAAATTAAAATTAAAAAAAGAATATTGCATGCTGATTAGTATGAATGAATATATCCATTCATACCTATTTTTCTTCCTTAAAACAAGTTGATGACTTTTATCTTCAGTTTCATTTATCTGAAAAATATTTGTAAAGTCCAAGGGAATATGTACACTTAAAAAGTAATCTTGGGTGTTAATTTCAGTGCATGCTTTGGATTTTCTCCGGTGTAGCTGAAATGCTATAAAATGTGTAGAATAAAGTATCTGGTGTCAGAGTTTCAAAATTTGGTCATCAAGTAGTGATGTCATGTCAGATATCTTTGACAAGACCACAAAATTAAAGTGATCTATCACAATTAATTACTATCAACCGGAGTTTAAAGATATATTGACTAGCTGCAAAGATGAGCAGGTGAAACAATATCCATTCAAATATCCTTGTCACACACAGTTGGGATCTGGTCTCCATTCAGGCATTTCATTCAATATATTATAATGTGATTTTAAAGGGGGGAGATTTTGAAGAGTAAGTCTGTTCTACTCTCAGCCTGCAAAAAATATAAAGACTGCTTATATGAATGCTGTAATCTATAATTCACTTATTCCGATATATTTTTTAAAAATTAACACATGAGGAGGATGTTCTTTTTATTACAATTTTCAAAACGAGCATTGTTTTATGTAAAAGACTGTAGACTTTTATTTTTATATTGCTATTTCTGCATCATCATGGATTTCTGAAAGTATAATCTGATCTCTTTCCCTGGATTCTTAAATACCCCTATGCCGCTTCCCTCAGCCCAAGCTCCTTTGTGCAGGATCTTTCCAACAACAACCGGTCGCTTCAACATTTTGTATATTGACTGAAAAATAATGGTAGAGCAGGGAGAAGATCTAATTACTGTACAAGTAGATAACATTTGAGAGAAAAACAATACATAGACATAAAACAGTATTATTAGAAGATTAAACCCTGAACTTAAAGTAAGGAAGCCTTTTCCCCTTTCTTTTCATCTTGGGAAATGGGAAGAGGCTTATAATAAGCCCAAGGAAATGAAAGTGTTGATGAGAGACATAGGCTTGCAGGTGATTGATAAGGGCCAAGATTGCTTGCAGTTTATTGATGAGCCGCACATAGTGCTACAAACCTATATTTTATTTCAGAAAGCATGACATAAAGGTAAAAATGTGTTCCATTAAAATCAGATTTCAAATGTGTTTCTTTAAAACAAGATTTTGCAAGCTATCCAGATGATGTGTGTAGGTCCTTGTAGATAGAAAATCGAAGCATGTAAAATTTCTCAATGAACAGGTAAAAGTTGTCTCTGTTTCTTTGAACTGGCTGTTTGCATTCGTACCAGAGCTTCTTTTTTTCTTTTAAAGGATCATCCTGGGTAAAGACCTCAACAATAAAATTATGGCAACTGTTACTGTTTAAATAACCTGGGTCTATCAGCCAAAAGAAAGGCTTAAAGAGAAGTAGTGGATTTAGCAGCTTTCAACTATGCAGTCCCCATTTGTGTTACGTTAAAAACAAAACGACTAATATGACCAAGAGTAGGACAGCATGGCAGTTAGCATAATGGTATTCTTACAGAGACAAGGCACTGGTTCTGTGTTTTAAAATACATGTTCTGTTGCTCTTGTACCAAAAGAACCCTGATATTGGTCTTTGTTTTTAAAGCAACTGCAATCTAAAGTACACATAACAACGCTTTCCAGTTTTTTTCTCTCTCTCTTTCATGTTGAATATAGGTTGTAATTGTGGTTGTGTAAGAAGCACTTTTTGAGTTTCTTAGTACACTTAAAATGTATGTTATTATTCCCTCCCCTTCCCCGGGATACACACGCTTCCCTTCAATTAAGTGGACTTCAGTTGATGGGGTAAACAAATAGACCACTTGCGTTCTAAAGGGTTTCCCGATTCTTAATGTGTAGCTTGGTCTAGGATAAAATAAAAAAGGAGTTGGAAAAAGATCCACATAGCTTCTCATTTGTATTATTAACTGTACAGGAACCCCTGATGAGTTACTACCTGTCCAGCGATTTTGTGGTGCCGAAGCACTCGTGAGATTAGAAGGTAGCAACTAGTTTAATCTTTTCATGAAGCATTTTAGTTTATTTCCTTCACATTTTTTGTTTTCAGGTCTTAGATTGAAAACACTATGTTCTTTACGCTTCAAAGTCAATACCTTAAGTAGAAATTATCCTAACCGTAAGGAAGTTTAATCCTAAGGTTATTACTATATTTCCATTCCTGGCACTTTAAAATCACATTTGAAGTTGTAAGATACTGACTGGGAATTAGGACTCTGAACTGGTGGTTTCACAAAGCACAAGTGGGAGGACTGTGAGAGGTCGTTTAATCCCTTGAAGACTCAGTTTTTGTCCACTGTAAAATGGAAAGAATGATACCTACCTCAAGGCATTCTGATAAAAATTAAATGGTGTAATTCATAAAGCACTTCACAGTGGAGTAAGCTCTGTCTTGAGGAGAGACGTGTGGAGAAGTGAGGGACAGGTTTGTGAGCGGAAGAAGAAAGACTTACTCAAAGTCTCTGTCTGGGGAACTACGGACCAGTTGCTTCATGTTCTTCCCCTGCTTAGGCAAGTGTAATTAATAAATCATGTACTTGAAATACAGGTCCCCTCTCTTGTACCACTGATTAACATCCCCGCATGGAGGTGCCAGGATGGGGTAAACACGGAAGCTCAGTTTGCTGTTTTACCATATGCCAGAGCTGGTATTGCTTACACTGTTCTCTTTGTTCTAACTATTCTATGAGAGGTTTGGAGCTCCTGAAGGAGTATACCAAAGTCATCACCAACACCTGAGTAGAGTAAGTGCATAATGAACAGCTATCTTATTGTTGATGTAGTGCTTGTCCATCTTGGATGCTTCTGGGCCATTCCAGATGAGAAGGGTGGAAAGGGTAAGCTTGACAATTCCTACAGGCATCTTACTTTCCACAGAGAGGAAATGAGTTAAAATTTCAAAAGTGATTGCTTTTGTTGGGTCCACAAGCAAACAACCAAAAAGCCAAAATATGTCCCAAATCAGGAAATAGGTACTCTATGTTCTAGCTGGACAGCAAAATGCCAGTGTATAAATCAATCTATATCTGAGCCTTAGCTTTTTATACAAAAATTATGAATTAGTTTATCTTTCAGTGCCCATCTGGGTCCAAAATTACAGCAAAACTTAGCTGTGACCCAGCTAGAAGTACCAGTGACTGAGTCAGGTCCTATTAATGGCTGGCCAGTTCTTCTTCCAAAAGGACTTGGAGACATGACTGTCCTTCCCATTAAGAGAAGGAACTAAGTTTAATGCGGATAGACCCAGGCCTCTAGATAATACAGGGCAATTGTTCCAGCAAAACCTGTGTTCTCAACCATATTATGCATTGGAGATCATTTTACCTGCTGGCTGGCACTTTATCTGAAATTGTTAGATCATATACAACTAATCAAAATGACACTCAAAAACTCAGAGTTTAGTACCAATGCCAGTGTTTACATATTTTTACCAAACTTTTATCTGTAAAAAAATCTGGAAATCTCATGAAAGAGGATTTTTCTCTTTGTTGGTTTTTCAAGTACATAAAACTGCAATAAAAGAAAGTCAATGGAAAACAGCCTTTGGCCAGAGACTTTTCTCTGCTTCCTAATTTTAGTCAGCTCAAAAACTCGTCTTACACAATTGTGGAAATAGTGAGTCTAGTGTTAGACTAATCAAGAACTGTAGAAAGACTAGAATGAGTAAAATAAGTTAGTCATGAGGTGTTTTTGAACTTTCATGTAGGTTTGGGTTTCAGTTTGTCTTGGTGATGAAAACTCCAATATGTTTAGAATTTATGTAATCTGATTTATCATCCATGTTAGAATTCAAATATCTGTCCCTAAAATGTAACTGTTCTCCTTTATGCCTTTTCTTCAAAATGTGAGGAACATGGAGAGTAAATTTCATATAGTTAAGTATATCAAATTTGAAGTTGAAATTACTTAGAATTTTAAACTGCTTAAATGATTCCCATTGTTATAAAATTATGTACTGGTGTAATCAAATACTTTTAGGAGACCAAAAAAACAATGTTTTTCTCCTGGGAATTTGGTAAAATACAGTGTAGTCACATTAATATAAGTTCAATTCTTCCCTAAAAGAAAAAATCAAGGAAATAGTAACAGGTGCTGGGCTAGGTAACAGTCTCTCGTGATTCTAGAAATAACAACGAAGGGTTTAAATGGGAGAACTCTAAGTGTTGGATGTGTTGGAAGAGCAGATTGAAGATTAGAATTAGAATCCACATGGGAAAGAAGGAGGTAAACTCTTTACCATAAATCATCTAGATACTTAATTTGAAATCAAACATGAACCTGAACATGTGTCATATAATCTCGCTAAATACACCTGGGTTTTATTAAGATGGTGTGAGCCAAAGACCACAGTGTTTTAGACAAGCTTGAGCAGATCCTCTGCTAAAGAGAAAAACAAACATACTCTCTGTCTTGCTTTTGGAAAATAAAACCCCAAAACCTCAACACACCAACTTCAAGTAATTAATGAATTGAACTTCCAAACACCCACAGCATATTTGAAAGTCCATATAATACAATGTTTAACAGCACATATTTTAGAGCGATACGGACTCAGGTTCAAATCCTGACATTTCCCACTTACTCACTGTCTGATTTTAAGCAGCCGACTTAACTTTTCATCACTTAGATTTCTTCATTTGTAAAATGGGCACCATTATAATCCACTGTTACAGGATTGCTGTGTAAGATAAACACAATGTGTGTAAAATGCTGAGTATAACGCCTGCACTGAATAGATCTTAACAAATAATGGCCATTTTAATTTTTATTATACACTGAGTGTCAACTTAGTGCTATTTAGACTCTTTTAATTCATGGAGCACTTAAGTTAAAAGAAACATAGGACCATGTCTGTCCTCAATTGCCATTTTGCACATCCTAACAAATACAACTCTATAACTTTTTAGGAAGTTTTCATGATAAACTGTGGTAAATTTTATTTTAGTATTCTTTCATATTTATAGAAAGTTACAAGTAACTCAAGTATGGCCTTTGTTCAGATTTACCAACTGGTTATATTGGTTTACCTCGTTTGTTTTATTACATTCTCGTTCACTATGCACACACACCTATTTTCTGTTTACTCTAAAACATTTAAAAGTAAGTTGGAGAGAATGTGTATTTTATTCTAAATATTTCAGTGTATATGTCCTAAAAATATGGCCATTGTCTTACATAACCTCAATTTTTCCTCAAAATCAGGAAATTTAACATTGACACAATACTATGATCCAATCCACAGTTAATATTCAAATTTGATATATTGTTTCAGGTATAGCTTTTATAGCTATTTTTTCCCCAGTCTAAGATCATGTATTATCTTTTGTTTTCATGTCTCTTTAGTCCCCTTTAATCTGAAACAGTTCCTCAGCCTTTTTTGTGTGTGTGTTTTTAAATCTTTCTTCACATCTTTGAAGAGTACAGGCCAGTTATTTTATAGAATGCCCCACAACTCATTTTTTTTTTTTTTTCCTTTTCCTGGCTTCTCATGATTAGATTTAGCTTATGGATATTTTGACAGGAATACCACTGAAGTAATATTACCTCCTTCTCAGTGCATCTTATTAAGAGCCATATGATAATCAGTTTATCGTAGTTTTGATGATGTTAGGTTATTGGTGATGATGAAGTTGGTTAAGAATGAGAATTCCAAGTTTCTTAATTGTGACTGATGGGAAGATGCTTTGATACTAGAAGGAAATAATTGCTGAAAATATTACAAATTTAATGAAAATGATATAAACCCATAGATAAAAGAATCTCAACACATTTAAAGCAGGCTTAATGCATAGAAATAGTACCAAGGCAAATTACAATCAAATCTCTGAAAGTGATCTTTGAAGAAAAAAGTCTTAAAAATGGAAAAGAAAAATGACATGTGATGCACAGAGGGGAAAAAATGGTAAGATTGACTCTAGGATTTTCATCAGAAATCATGCAACCAGAAGACATTGGAATGACATCTTTACAATGCTGAAAGAAACAAATTGTCAGCCAGGAATTCCCAGTGAAAATAGCCAGAGAATACCAAGTGAATATAACCCTCACAAATGACGGCAAACTATTTTTCATAAATATAGTAGTTGAGAGAATTTGTTGTCAGCTGACCTGCACAAAAAGAAATATAAAAAAGTTCTTCAAGCTAAAGGAAAATGATACCAGGTGGGGACTTGGACCTACATAAATGAAAAAAGAATGCTGGAAATCATTAGAAAATTTGGTAAATATAAAATACCTTTTATTTCTCATTTTAAAATTTCTCAAAAGGCAGTTAACTGTTTAAGAAAGTGTCTGGGAGCTAATAACTTATAAAAGTGTAATGTATGAAAACAGTAGCAATAAGAAGGGAGGAATGGAATGCACTTTTGTAAGTTTCTTACATTATATGTGACAAAGCATAATATTATTTCAAAGTAGATTATGGTAAGTTAAATATGCATATTATAATGCCTAGAGAAACCACTAAAAGTTTAAGAAGGTCTAATGAATACTAGAAAATAATGGAATAATGAAATATACTCACCTTAATCCCAAATAAGTCATACAAGGGAAGTATAGAAAAGATGGAAAAACAGACAAGAAATAGCAAGATAATAGATGGGAACTCAGTTCATATTGGTAATTACATTAAATGTAAGTGGTAAACACTCCAATAAAAAGTCGGTGGGTCAAACTGGATAAAAGCAAGATCTAACTATATAGTGTCTATGAGAGACCCACTTTAACCCTAGGGGCAAATATGTTAAAAGCTTGGAAAAATGTATACCATGAAAACATTAATCATAAGAAAGCCAAAAGACCATAATACTATCATGTTTCAGAACAAGAAACAGTACCAGAGTTAAAGAAAAATATTTCATAAAAATAAGTGTATCAATTAAACAAGAAGACATACCAATCTTAGATGTCTATGCTTATGTTTCATAATACATGAATCAAAAACTTACAGATCTGAGAGGAGAAAGAGAAAAAAAATATGCTATTATGTTCAATTACTCTTTTAATAATTTTTAGAATGAGTAGACAGTAAATTAATAAGGATAAGAACTTTGGGGGTGCCTGGATGGCTCAGTTGGTTAAGTGGCCAACTCTTGATTTTGGCTCAGGTCATGATCGCAGGGTCATGGGATCAAGCCCCATGTCAGGCTCCACACTCAGCAGGGAGTCTGCTCCTCTCCCTCTGCCCTTCCCCCTGCTTGCACGCCCTCTCTCTCTGTCTCTCAAATAAAAAAATAAATCTTCTTTTTTTAAGTTAAGAACTTTGAACAGATTATCTACCAATTTGATCCAATTGATATTAATACAACACTTCATTCAACGACAGTGGAAGGCACATTTTTTCAAGTGCCCATGAACATTCACCCAATGTGCTACAAGCTAAGCCATAAGATGGTTTCAATAAATTGAGAAAAATTAAAACACAGAGTATGTTCTCTGACCATAGGGAATTAAATTAGAAATTAAGAAAAGAAAGACATTTAGAAATTACCAAATATAAGGAACTTAAATGATGTTTTGCTAAATAATTCATGGATTAAAGAAGAAAGTACAAAGGAAATAGTATCTCAAACTGAGTGAAAATGAAAACACAATGAAGCAAGCATATAAAAATATGTCAAATATAACTAAATCAATGCTTAGGGGAAAATTTATAAGTTCAAATGCTCATATTAGAAAGACTAAATTATCTAATACCAGTGATCCAAACTTCTAATTTAAGAAGCTAAAAAAAGAATAAATTAAAGCCAATGTAATTAGAAGAAAGGAAATAATAAAACAAGGTCAGAAATTAATGGAAAATGGACAAAGATCACAGAAAATCAACTATCAATAAAATTGTTAACCTGTAGCTGGGCTGGTGAAGAAAAAGGGGACAAACCCTTTATCAATATCAGAGATGAAAGAGGAGACATCACAAAATCCTACATTAAAAAAGAAGGTAAAATACTATGAATTGTCCATAGTGAATTGATCACTTAGGTAAAATGAACAAATTCCTTGAAAGACTGGAACAATTGACTTCAGAAAAACATCCTGAAAATCTACTACAGAAATTTAGAACTAAAATCCTTCCCACAAAGCAAGTTCCAGGCCCAAATGACATTGTCGGTGAAGCCTAATAAGCACTGAAGGAGAAATAATACCAACCTTACCCAAAGGAAAGGAAACATTTGCCAATTAATTTCATGTGACTGACACAAACCTGATACCAACTTTAAGAAAAGAAAACTAAAACTACAGACTGATACTCCTCATGAATAGAAATGGCAAAAACATCATTGAAAAAATATTAACAAGTCAAATCATGACTAAATGATGTTTATTCCCAGGATGCAAGGGTGGTTTAACAGTTGAAAACCGATCTATATATTTTAACAAATCAATAGAGTTAATAAGAAAATCCATATGATCTCAGTAGATGAAAAAAAAAAAAAGCACTGGACAAAATTCAACACCCATTCATTATAAAACACTTAAGAATAGAGGGGCCCTAAATTGACATAAGGCATTTATAAAACATCTACAGCTAGTAAAAAGTGGTTTTGATTTCCTCAAAGGATGTTACCATATTAAAGGATCAGCGTTAGATTCTTTTGCTGGTAGGTTAGACACTGCTCGGTGACAATAGCTCAATCCTTTAATGAGAGGGAGCACAAGCTTTTGAACCCGTCGGTATCATCCATCTCTGCTAGTACAGTTACTCCATGATCCCATTGCTAGAGCAGTGGGATGGCTAAGGATAGAGTCTGGCTGACATCTACTGGTAGATTCATTCTGTTGACTTGATAGTTCATTCACCTCTACAGTGGATGGTCCCTAGTGGCTTTCAACTGCAGTACAAAGATGCTCATATTTTGTTCCTTTGCTCGTAATTTCAGCTACATGCCTCTTTCCCAAGCATCTTCATCCCTGATTTCCTAGTCTTTCTCCTTTTCTCCTCTCATGACCAGCCATCCAGTCCATTTGCCATTGCCTATTAGTCTTTGCAAAGCCACTGCTTACTTGCATGGTATCATAACAACAATGCAAGCTGAAATGATACAGTGCCATGCGAATAATCAATAAAAAATACTATGACTGCTCAGTCACTTTTGAAAAGACTTAAAAGATAGTAAAAATTATCTTACTGCCAGTTATAAACATATAAGAAAGTGGAAAAAAAGTAAGGTTAATATTTATTTAGTACATTGTAATTGAAAATATTGGAAACATTGAGAATTCTTGGGGGGGGGGGGTTTTACATTTAATTTTTCCAGCTTTTCTAAGGTATAATTAACAAGCAAAATCATATATATTTAAAGTGTACCATGTGAGGATTTGATATATATATAACATTGTGAAATATTTACCAAAATCAAGGTAATTAACACATCCATTATCTTACATATTTACCTTTTGTGTGTGCATGTTGTAGAAATGCTTATGATCTACTTGCTTAGAAAATTTCAAATATACAATACAGTATTATTAACTATAGTCACCATGCTATAATAGATCCTCAGAATGTATTTATCTTATAACTGGGTGTTTTTTTTGTGAAAATTATTAGGAGTAGTTTGAAGATTGCTTGTCTTTCTCTTATACTTAAAATACGGAGCAAGAAATTTTTCTATGCTTCAGCTTCCAACACTTTGTTCTTTGATGTCATGAAATGTTTCCAAGGGTTCCTTTAATGGCAATGTTTTCTTTTGTTTTGTTTTTTACTGGGATCACTCCTTCAAGGACATCTTCATCCTTTTCACCACAACCGCTTTCCCCATGTATGCTCACAAATCCACCTTCAGCGAGTTTCTTTAGCTGCATATCTAGAATCTGCCAATGGGCTATTTCCAGGGCTAACTATTCCATCTATAAGTCAATATAAATTTGATTTGAAAAAAGAAATAAATGAAATAAATTTGATTTGACTCTTGCAGAGTGATTTCTAAGTGTAGTAAGAGTTTCTACCATACTACACACAATATAACATAAAGTAAATGCTCTATTTCAACCATAAGTGTCTTTCTGCTGCTGCTGAAACTTAAAATGAAAGACGTTGAAAGAACTTAATTTTATTTGTTGTATCAGTTTGACTTTTTCAATATGGTTCATACTGATTCATTCAGATTTATGTCTCAGTCTATCTTCCCTTTGCTATTGCCATTCTTAAGTCTTCTAATCATATCCGGTTTCACATGGAGTGTTAGCACATTTCATTCCTTCGCTGCACTTCCATCTTGTTTGTGATGCCCTTTTTCAACGACCTAATTCAGTAAAATGTCCTATGGGTTTATCACTGGGAGACAAGGTGGCAGCACATCTTTGTTATCTGTGCATGAACTGAATAACGGACCACAGTGATCAGTCACAGTCATATTTTGAAAGAAGTCATGTGTTTGGTCATGGATCACAATGCACATCTATTATTGACACAGTGACCAATGGACTGGGGAATTAGCAGCAAAGTTGGTACTTTACGGAATTACTCACAGTTAATACATCATGGTAACTGGGATTTGGGCCATGTTGTTAGAAAACTGGTGTTAATTACCCAAACCATGGTAACTGAAATCTATATGCATTTGGAACCTGTACACAGTGAGAACTGCCTGCATGTTCCCATATCAAGGCGTTTCTCTCCCCATAAAAAGTGGATGATCAAGTGCACTGCCCAGAGCTCTGCCCCTGGGAGGATTTCATTTCTACGTGATATTTCCGAGCTTTCAGGGAATGGGGCTAAAATGTAACAGCAGTTCCTTTGCAGCTTGCCACTACATACCAAAGGGACTCATCATTGAAACAAGCTTGGGCTTTTTCCTCCTCCAGCTGGTCATCGGGAACCTCATAAAGCCATAGGTGTGAGATGAAGGAGAAGTATGAATACAAACTTGATGGAGGACATGGAGGTCTGGGTCACTTGTTCCTGCTTGAGCCTAATCCCTAATGTAATTCTTGATTCAGAGCCCTCAATTTAGAAATAGGCAAAGCTCATTGACACAATTTACAGAAAAAGAAACACAAATGCAAAATACAAATGAACCTATGAAAAATTTTAAGGCAGCAAATCATGTAGTTTTGGAGTGCAGGGTTTAAAGCCTATCCTTACTGACTTCTTAACCCAGATTCTCTATATACTAGCTTTGTGATCTTTAACAAGGTACTTAACCCCTCTGTGCCTCCACTCCTTTATTTGTAAAATGGAGTTAATAAAATATCGTACTTTAATATCCCTTAACCCTCTCTTCCATAGTAAGTGAATTTTTAGCTGGGCCAAGAACTGATACAGACAATTTCTCCAGTATTGGTGATTGGCCATATCCACTAGCTTCCTGAGAAAAGGTCCATGGGGTATAAATGCTTGGAGATTTTGTAAAATAAAAATACTTGTTTTTTTGGGTTTTTTTAAAGATTTTATTTATTTATTCATGAGAGACACAGAGACAGAGAGAGAGGCAGAGGGAGAAGCAGACTCCCCGCTGAGCAGGGAGCCCCATGTCGGGCTCAATCCCAGGACCCCGGGATCATGACCTAAGCCAAAGGCAGATGCTTAACCATCTGAGCCACCCAGGCACCCTAAAAATACTTGTTGTTTTTTTTTTTTATCATCAGATTTAAATTGTAGTTTGAAAGAGTATAGAATTCTAGGTTGGAAATCATTTTTTGTGAAAATTTTGAAAGCATTTCTGCTTTGCTCCTGTGCAACTATGGAGATGTCTGATGCCATTTGATGACATCAGTCCTTAGTAAATCACTTTCTTTTCCTTCTGGAAACTTTCAGAATTTTCCTTTTGTCCTCATTTATTTTTTTAATTTTTTATTTCTTTTGCTGGGCACTCACTGGATCGATTCATTCTGGAAACTCAGTGTTCTCCAGTCAAGGAAAACCTTCTTGTGTATTTTCTTTTTTTTTTTTTTTAAGATTTTTATTTATTTGACAGAGAGACACAGCAAGAGAAGGAACACAAGCAGGGGGAGTGGGAGAGGGAGAAGCAGGCTTCCCGTGGAGCAGGGAGCGCGACGCGGGGCTTGATCCCAGAACACTGGGATCATGACCTGAGCCGAAGGCAGATGCTTAATGACTGAGTCACCCAGGTGCCCCTCGTGTATTTTCAATAATAATCTACTTCTTTCCATTTGCTCCTAATCTTTCTTTAAAGACCTCTTATTGGATATTGGACCTCTGGATTAATGATATTATATATATTTTTTGTTTCATTCTTGATCTGTCTTTTTGTTCTAATTTCCAGGAATTTTCTTTATTATTCAACCCTGTTATAGTTATTTATTATTGTATAATTAACTATCCTAAACATAGTGCCTTATAGTAACTATTTTATTATATTTCATGACTTTGTAGACCAAGAATTTAGGTAGCACCTAGTTGTTCCAAGTAATGTTGATAGTTACTTGGTGTTATTCAGCTGATAGAGGGACTGGTCTCAATGGTCTAAAATAGTTTTACTAACATGTCTGGAGTGGTGGCAGGAAGCCAACTGTTGACCAGTATGCCTATGTGTAGCCCCTTCAACATGGTAGTATCAGGTAGTCAAATATTTTACGTGGTAACTGTGGATGTCCAGAGGGTATATGCCAAGAATCTTCAGTGAAAGCTGTAGGGACTGACTCTCATGACCTAAATGCAGGAGTCCCAAATGTCACTTCTACTTCATTTTCTTTTCAGGCAAACAGTATCTTGTTCCCCACCATGAGTATTTAATTTTAAAAAAATTTTATTTTACTTTGTCCCATTTTCCTTCTGTATTTGCTTAAAGTTTTCCTCTATTTGATTGCTTTATTCTTTTATTTTCATGTGGAGGATTTCCTAATATGCCTGGAGATCTTGGCTGCCCTTTGATGTTTAAGAAGGAGGCCTTAAAAGACTCACTAGAAACTATCTGTGGGTAGAAGGGTTTTGGTTGATTGGTTCACTTCATGTAGGGTGATAGAGCCAAGTCTATCTGTTTGTGAGCTATTCCAAAAATGTCAGTCCTCTCTGTTTAGCCAGTCAGTTTCTCCTGTGGATAATTCTACCTGGCAGTGAGGCCTACTGGGTGAACTTGGGACCAAAAATAGGGAAAGGAGCTGTGTGTTGACTTTCCCATTCTGGTATGTAGGATTTCCCCAGGTGGTCTCCCTGTTTCTCAGCCCAGTAGGCCTGTATGTTCAATACAGTCATTTGCCTCTGCACACAGAGGCCCTTTTGTGGGCTTTCTTCAGGGGGCAAATCTCAGTTTCCTCTTACAGTTACAGAGGGTTATGGGGGTGAAATGGTATCTGGGATCCAACTTCTCCTTTACAAGTTTTTAACTCATTCTTCTGTCACTTCTGTGTCCTTATTGTTACCTCTCTGACACCACATTCCCCCCAGTCTTGAAACTTGCTTCTTGGTATTTCCCTCTGTGGACATTTAGATTTTGCCTTTCTACACTCTGCCATCAGTTACCATTCATCAATCCACGTTGCAGATTCCAAAAATATAGTGATTTTTCTCTGGTGTTTCTTCTCCATGCTCTTGTGGGTTTATACCTTAAATATGTATTTGCTATAATTTTAATGCAGTTTTCAGAGGTATTGGAGATAAACATGTATGTTTAATCTGCCATGCTTAGTAGAAAGTCTTAGATATTATTTCAACCTTCTTTCTTTTTTTGTACTAGAGCTGCTATTAAGAAGAAAATTTAACTGGTTGCTTATACTTCAGAATGACCAATAAGAGGAAGAAGACATTTTCATTGTCAATTTTAAGCATGTTAAGTGAAGATATTACCATTAAAAATAGAGGATAGAGGATCTTGGATAATCATCACCCAAATACACTTGGAATAATTACAGAGAATTTAATTTTTCCAAAAGTTTTTCTACTTGTTACCCATTTTTTTTCTTGGACAACATTCAGTTGGATTTGTGTCGTAAAACTGTACATGTATATTTTCCAGATTTTTCCAGCTACATTTGTAGGAAGAACAACACTGTAGTAACTACAGTTTTTTCCCCACTTAGAACTCTTCTCTTGTCTTTCTCTTTCTAGACAACACTTGCCAGTGTAGGAATTTGTAGCCATTTGCTTAGGCTCCACTCCTATTCTTCTGTTCCTTTCACCATCCATACAACCCTTACTTTGCTGTATTCTAGGAGGGCTATTTTAGGTCCTTCCCAAAAGACATAAGTAATTAGCTCTACTGTTGTTCAGCAAATGCATCTTAATCACCCCAAATCTGTCTGGGCAAACTACTTTAGACAAGTATATAAGCACTTCAAAGGTGGTTGGAGGAAATGCAGGTTAAGGAAAAGGACTGTGGAGGAGAGTACTTAGGAAAATCATCCTTAGGACATAAAGTAAATGAACGGGAGTGTGGGTGGGTAGATTGTCAGGAGGTGACAGGGAACAATAGGTGGGGGAGAGAGATAGGTATATGGACATCAGGCCAAGCAAACTTTGAATTTTAATTGACAATGTTTTGGGTTTTTTTTTTCCATTTTAATAATGTTATTAGTTAAGTTGTAATTTAATTGAGTGTAAACAGTTCAAGTTCAGCTCAATAAAAGCTCATTCTGCAATCCCATTTAACTTCATATCTATAGATTTGTTTATTTTTGTTGAAGAAGTTTGCAAGTACTTCTTTCAAGACCCAAATATCCATTTATTTTCTCTCCTTTAATAAGAAATTTCTGATTTTATTCAAGGTGGCCGTGTGCCTAGCTAAATGATTCTATTTCTCATCCTCCCTCTACACACAGGTCAGGCCATATGATTATGCACTGGGCAGTTAGAGTTAAATAGAATTGTTTTATGTTTCACATTCCACTTGTTAGCTAGGAAAGCATATGTGGTGGCTGGAGTACCATGGAGGCAAGACATTATCCGAGGGATGTGGGGTGCAAATATGGAGGTAGATGGATTCCTGACAGTCTCAGAGCCCCTGAGTCCTAGCTCTCAGTATGCCTACTTCTGGGCTTACTTTGTGTGAGGAAGGTACTTTACTTAAACCATTCTATTCTGAATGATTATGCCCAGCTAAGCCTAATTCCAATGGATATAAAAGAGAACCCATAGCATTCTTTGAAATTTTGATTAAGGATTCAGAATCTTAAAATATTTGTTTATACCCTATGAACTGTCATCTAAACTAAGAAATAATTTTCGGCTGAAAAAAATTTTAAGAAAAACATTTTTAGCTTCTGTCTTGAATCAGAAGGACTAGCATAGAGTAGCCATTGAATAAACACTTAAGTCAGTGATCATATAATTTAAAAATTAATTCTTGAAAAAAATTCATTCTTGAGGGCTTACATATACTTGTTCAGTATAAGTGTACAGAGATAAATAAATGCTGTCTCCAGCTCAGTGAGGTTTCTAATCTTATAAGAGTGATATAAACCACTAGCATTTATAGAAGATAGAAAGAATTAAGTTTCATAGCAGAGACATATGCAATGCATTGAATGGTGGAAGAAAAAGTGACAGATTCATAATAGTGGGGTTTAGATCTTGACTGAAACAGAGTGATAAAGCAAGGAAAGTAGATTGGCAAGACTGTAAAATCATGCTGAAGAATTTTGATTTCATTGTCTAGTTAACTGAGAGACATTAAATTAATTTTTAAGATGATATTCTGATGGCCATGTGAAAAATTGCCTGGAGAGGCAGAGACTGCAGGCCAGAAAGGAGTCTAGCCAGAAGCAAGTCTCTGATTTCCCCACTCTCAGCAGGGGTAGGGAGAAAACTAGTCTCACCTCTGTGAGTCCCATGGGCCCAAAGTCAAGGCAAGAGGAAAGCTTTTCAAAAGTATAAGAAGGTGAGAGTCCAGGGGACAGAAACAAAGTACTGGGAAAGGAAACATGACTAGACACAGAAAGGTAGAGGAACCATTGTTATGGACTGAAGTGTGCGCAGCACCACCCCATTCATATATTGAAGCCGTAAGCCCCAATGTGAGTGTATTTGGAGATGGGGCCTTTAAAGAGGTAATTAAGGTTAAATGAGGACATCAGTGTTCCTAATATGACAAGACTTTATAAGAAGAGGATGAGATACCAAGGATCCTTCTCTCTCTGAGCAAACAGAAAAGAGGGCATGTGTAGACGCAGTGAGAAGGCTACAGGCCAGAAAGAGAACATCACCCCAAGTCAACCCTAAATCTTAGGATTTTAGCCTCCAGAATTATGATAAAATAAATTTTTGTTGTTCTAGCCATTCAACCTGTGGAATGCTGTGATGGCAGACTGAGCAGATTAATACGGCCATATGGGTTGACTAAACAAAGAATAGAACCTGAGGGAGATATCTGCATTAATTCTAAGGGAAGAGGTGAATCCTTCTATCCATGCCTTGTACCAGCCTCCTCACTCCTCTGTAGGAAGGAGATGCTGGTCAGACTGAGCACAATGATTGGGCCACATTTATTAAGTTTCTTCATATATAAAACAGCAATAATAATAACACTGACCTCAAAATTTTGTTGCAAGAAGTAAACAAGTTAACAGTGAAGCAAAAAATAATTGCTTAATAATGTTAGCTATTTTTATTTTTACAAACCATTTATACCAGCCCCCAATTTTTATTCTTCATTATGCCAAATGAAAAACCTGAATCTATAACTCATAAAAAGAAATTTGGAATTATTGACATGGTAGGTATGTGTATAAGCATAAAATGGTGTTACACTCAATTCTGTACCATATTGGACTAAATTATGGCCAGACTGAAGTGTTCAAAGCCAAAACACCCACCAACCACCACGACTGTGCTCTTTTCTTCCCACAGTGAGTAGCCTCAAAAGGTAGAGTTGTCAAAACAGACTCGCATGAATCATAAGTCTTGCCCAACACCAAACTACTAATGATTCAAAAGATACAAGCAAGAAGCAGGCACACATGTAGTATTCCTGTCCTGAGGGACTCGAGCCTTCAAAACCACTTCCTAATTGTCCCTTTTCCCACACTGGGAGTAACAAACAAGCACTAAACAATGTGTGATATGCATGTGAACTCAGCCACTTAGGTTTAGAGCTTCTTGGTTTTTATATGTTTAGTCATTCAGGGGCAAAGATGTTACAGGACTAATTTACATTCCCTAACCAGCTATATCCCATAACTGTATAAATTCCAGATTTATTTATAGTAATCAGTATAAATAGACAGGCACATCCTGCTCAAATCATCTCTTATATAAAAACTTCGCAGAATCTACCATTAGCATGTTTACAAGGAAGTTTGGTAGATAGAAATCAAGATTTTCTCCAGCTTGCTATTAACTTTTCTCTGTCCCATGTGGTCTCCTGCTCGAAAGTGAGGCAGGATAGGGTAGTATTTAAGAGCTTGGACCCTACATACACCACACCTGGATTCAAATCCTGACTTTGTTGCATTGGCAAGTTACTTAATCAATCATTGCCTCATTTTTTGATCTGTACAATGGACTTAATAATGATAGAATTTTCTTCAATAAAATTGCTGTGAAGATTTAATGAGTTGATAAATGCGAAGCACTTAGAGTAGTGCATGGCATACAGTGAGTTCTCAATAATCTTAGCTAACAGATCTAAATGTTACTATGATTCTAGAAAGAGGCTCTGTGAATTAGACCTGTTTTTTCTGTATCTACCATCACTTACTTTCTCTTTTGCTCATAAATATGATTTAAGCTATTCATCTTAAAGGGCACCTCCTTGACCTTCTACAGGTCACACTCACCATGTCTCTCTTAACAGGATAAGGAGAGGAAATATTCCTGAAATAAAGCAGGCTATCCCTTGACTGGATGAAGAGATAATAGTAATATGTCCTTAGGGATTGCTCATTTCTCTGGTTTACCTCACAAAACCAAGCACAATTCTCAAAGAGTTCTGGGATGAGTTGCACAAAACTCTAGCAAGCTCAAGATCATAGAGAGACAAAGTTGTAGGCTTGGTTGAAGCTTGTTGAAATGTTTCTTCCATGATGTTAATGTCTTTTATTCAGTTGTCTTTTCATCATCTGCACTGGTCCAAGCTTCATTAAGGCTCTCATCTACTCAATATTTATAATTGTTTCTTAATTTGATTCTCTGTATCACATTTTACTGTTTCTGTTCTTCCACACCATTAACTCACTCCCCAGATCCCTCAAAATTAGTCAACTAAATTAATGGTCTGTTCAAAACACTCTCCTGTTTAAAAATGTCTCTGACTCCAAATTTCTTAAGAGATAAAGTCAAATTCTTTTACATGCATTCAGAGCTTATTGAAATGTGATCTTGAACTCACTCTCCAGTGGTATCTTTCTCCATTCCCTGTGGCCTAATCAGTTCCCCAGAACCTCAGATCATGCCCTGATCCCTGAAGACCTCCCATAGTCTTTTGTGTGTTTTGTTCTTCATTTCTTAGTTCTGTGACTTTGGTCCCTCTCTTCCCTCTACTCAGATTGAACTCTTACCTTTAATTTATGGTTTAGGAAACTTCCCTGATTCTCCTAGGTAGTTTCTTTCTCCACAACTTCACTTGGCACAGCAGTAGAATATGCAAGGGGTTGAAAATTTCTTGAGGTATTTCTTCAAAGTATACAACATTCCCAGCTTTCACTTCTCCCTGAGAAATAGTAATAAAGTCTTTTGAATGGCACACTTCTTTATAGCTGTTAAAGTATATCTTTGTTATTTATCCATGGACCTGTTTCCCCTTATAGACTGAGCTTCTCAGGAAGAGGAGTTGTGTCTTAGTCACCCACACTTCCCCATACATAATATAGCTGCTATAAAAAATTTTTTATGTATAAACTCATTGTATCAATTTTCAGATTAAAGCTCTGTTTCCAAACATAGTTGGGAAAAGTTCTTCCATCATGATAGAGATTAATACCTAAAAGTAACTGTACATTTAACTTATTCTAGAGATTGTGCTCTCTGAATTTTAAAAGAGCATGTTTCAGTTCCCTCTTGTTCAACTCATAATAGGTCACAAATCTCCTTTCATAGAGAGTTTTATAAAGAGATGTAGAAAACACTGTATGTGCATGGCAATCACAATGTTTATTTTAAATGTACTATTCAGGGAGACTCTCCATATATACCAGAAAATATATTTGATTTACTTAAAGGTGTATAAACTATAGGCTACTAAAATATAATTTTTATTTTTCTAAAAAGCAAAATAGAAGAAAAATGAGAGCCCTCTGGTGGGCAATACTTTAAGTTCCAAATATCGTATGTAGTATGTTCCTGATAACAATTTTCTAAAGATTAAGCAAACATTATATGTCTAAACAGACCAGTAACAAACAGTAAGATGAACTTGAAAAATCTATTTCAACTCCTTAAGTATAGTTTAAGTACATTAATTTTCCACAGAAAATGTCTGATTCAAAGTAACTCTTCTACTAAAATAAAAACATTCAAATCCATAGGAAAGCTCACAAAACAAGCAAGTGAGAATAAAAAATTAAAATAAACTCATCTCTTTATCCTCTCATATTGAGTTTAAACAAAATAGACTCATCAAATTAAAAACCAGAAAAATGATGGAATTAAAAGTTTTGAAGTGTGAGTTATGCATGGAAAAATGCATTTTTTTTTCATTTTTCCCTACTTGAGGTAAAATTCTCAGATCATAAAATTAAGCATTTTAAAGTAAAAAATCAGTGGCATTTACCATTCAAAATGCTGTATACCACCACTTCTGTCTTCTTCCAAAATGTTTTTATTACCGCTAAATAAAACCCCATACCATTAAGCAGTTATTCCTGAATCCTTCCTTTCCCCAGTGCCTGGCAACCACTAATCTGTTTTTTGTTTCTAAGGACTTACATATTCTATTTCTTATAAATGGAATCATACAACATGTGGCCTTTTGAGTGTGGCTTCTTTCACTTAGCATAATGCTTTTGAGATTCATTCACATTGTAGCATGTATCATCACTTCATTCCTTCTTATGACTGAAAAATGTTCCATTTTATGTATATATCAATTTTTTATCCATTCATCTGTTGATGGACATTTGGCTTTTTTCTACCTTTTTTGGCTATTGTGAATAGTGCTGCTATGAACATCCACATATGAATATTTGAATACCTGTTTTCAATTTTCTGAGGCACATATACAGGATAAGAATTGTTGGGTCATAAGGTAATTCTACGTTTAACTTTCTGAGGAACCACGAAAGTTTTCTACCGCAACGGCACCATTCTCACATTCCTACCAGCAGTGGATGAGCGTTCTGATTTGTCCACATTCTAATACTTGTTATTATCTGTCTTTTTGATTATAGGCATCCTAGTGGGTGTTAAGTGATATCTCAATGTGGTTTTGATTTGCATTTTCTTGATAGCTAATGATACTGAGCATCCTTTTATGCTCACTTGCCATTTATATACCTTCTTTGAAGAAATGTATTTTCAAGTGCCTTGGTTATCTTTTGTTGTTGAGTTGCAAGAATCTTTACACGTGCTGGGTACCAAAGTCTCATCAGATATATGATTTGCAAATATTTTCTCCCATTCTCTAAGTTGTCTTTTCACCTTCTTGATAATGTATTTTGTTGTGCAAAACTTTTTCATTTTAATGAAGCCCAATTTATTTTTCCTTTTGTTGGTCATGTTTTTGGTGTCATATCTAAGAATTTACTGTGACATTAAAGGTCACGGAAATTCACCCGTTTTCTTCTGAGAATTTTATTGTTTTAGCTCTTATATTTAGATCTTTGATTCATTTTTGAGTTAAATTTTGTATGTGATGTAAGGTAGAGATCCAATTTCATTCTTTCGCATGTGGTAATACAGTTGTCTCAGCACCATTTGTTGAACAGACTATTCTCTCCCATTGAATGGTCTTGACATTCTTGTAAAAAGCAATTGACTATTAAAAAAAAAAGCAATTGACTATAGATGTGTGGGCTTATTTTGGACTGTCAATTGTATTCCATTGGTATATATATATTTATCCTTATGCCAGTACCCCACTGTAGCTTTGTAGTGAGTTTTGAAACTAGGAAGTATGAACACTGAGTTTGTTCTTTTTCAAAATTGTTTCGCCAATTCATGGTCCTCTGCATTCCATATGAATCCGAGAAACAGCTTTTATATTTTGACAAATAAGGCCATTGGAATTTTGATAGAATCTGTTGATCACGTTAGGTAGTATTGCCATCTTAATAATATTAAATCTTCCAATCTAAGAGCATGAGATACCTTTCCATTTATTGAAGTCTTTCTTAATTTCTTCAGAGTTTTAGTGATGTTTTATAGTTTTCAAAGTACAACTTTTCACGTCCTTGGTTAAATTTATTTTTAGATATTTTATTTTTTGGATTCTAATGAAAATAGAATTGTTTTCCTAATTTCCTTTTTGGGTTATTTATTGCTGGTGTATAGAAACAAAACTGACTTTGTTATGTTAATTATGTACCAGGCAACTTTGCTGAATTTATGAGCTTATTGGTTTCTTTATAAATTATTTAATTTGTGCATAAATGTTTTAAAATTTTTAAGGAAAACTAGTATATAATTCTGGACATTCAATGTTAAGTTTACTTCCCTGTAGGGCAACATATTTCACACAATCATTCATTACTGTTATAATCAGAAAAACATACAGTTCTGTGATAATAATATTAGCATCTCAGAAATCAACTCTAATATGCAACTTGATATATTTCCTTTTGGAAAAGATAATTCACATTCACCATGAAGTCCCTCTGACAAGGACAAATTTAAGAGTCAAGACATATTTTATTTCATCTATCTGGTTAGTTATAAAAATATTAATATGTGGTATTTTTTACCCTGTCTGAGAGTTATGATTAATCAAGCCATTTCACTGTCTGTAATGGATTTAAGCATCATGGCATCTGTTGTCCAGAACCTTGGTCATTGATAGCCTTAGTTATTTTTTACCTGTTTTATGCTTGCTATGTTTGTATGCCAGTAGCAATGCCCATAATTTTTTTTTTCTGAGGGAGACAATCTTCTATCTCTTTACTTAATTATTATCAATTTAAGGTTATCAGTCTTACCTGGGAGAATCATACTCTTACTTTCTTTAACTTGTGCCATTTTGTCCAACTGAGAGGATTTGCTCAGTGCCCCTTAAAGATTCAAAGATTTTAATAAAGAGTGTTGTCATCTTGGACTGCTATAAAGTACCATAAACTGGGTACTTTATCAACAACAGAAATTTACAGGCATACCTTGGACATATTGTGAGTTCAATTTCAGACCACTGCAATAAAGCAAATATTACAATAAAGTGAACCAAATAAATTTTTTTGGTTTCCCAGGGCATATAAAAGTTATGTTTGCATTATATTGTAGTGTATTAAGTGTGCAATAGCATTATGTCTAAAAATACAATATATATACCTTAATTAAAAAGTACCTTATTGCTAAAATATGCTAACCATCAACTGAGCTTTCAGTGGATTGTAATCTTTTTGCTAGTGGAGGGTCTGATCTTGATGTTGATGCCTGATGACTGATCAGGGAGTGGTTGCTAAAGGTTGAGGTGGCTGTGACAATTTCTTAAAATAAATCAACAATGAAGTTTGGCACATTGATTGACTCTATCTCTCATGAACTATTTCTCTGTAGTATGCAATGCTGGTTGATAGCATTTTACTCACAATAGAACTTCTTTCAAAATTGGAGTCAATACTTTCAAGCCCTGCTGCTGCTTTATCAACTACGTTTATGTAATATTCAAAATCCTTTGTTGTCATTTTAACAATATTCACAGCATCTTCACCAGGAGCAGATTCCATCTCAAGAAACCACTTTCTTTGCTCATCCATAAGAAGCAACTGCAGCTATCACATCTGCAGCTACCTCCTCCACTGAAGTTTTGAACCCCTCATAAAGGTTGGAATCAACTTCTTCTAAACTCCTGTTCACGTTGATATTTTGGTCTGTTCCCACGAATCATGAATGTTCTTAATGGCATCTAGAATGGTGAATTCTTTCCAGAAAGTTTTCAATTTACTTTGCTCAGATCCATCAGAGGAATCACTATAGCTTTACAAAATGTATTTCTTAAATAATAAAACTTAAAAGTTGAAATTACTACTTGATCCATGGGCTGCAGAAAGGATGTCATGTTAACAGGCATGAAAACAACATTAATCTCATTGTCCCTCTCCATCAGAGTTTTTGGGTGACCAAGTACATTGCCAATGAGCATTAACATTTTGAAAGTTTTTTTTTTTTTTTTTCTGAGCGGTAGGTCTTAACAGTCAGATTAAAATATTCAGAAAACCATGTTGTAAACAGATGTGCTGTCATCCAGGCTTTGTTGTTCCATTTATAGAGCACAGGCAGGCAGAGTAGAGTCAGCATAATTCTGAAGAGCCCTAGGATTTTCAGTGGCAAATGAGCATTGGCTTCTACTTAAAGTCACCAGCTGCATTAGCCCCTAACAAGAGAGTCAGTCTGTCCTTTGACGCTTTGAAGCCAGGCTTTGACTTCTCCTCTCTAGCTATGAAAGTCCTAGATGGCATCTTCTTTTAATTGAAGGCTGTTTCATATGCATTAAAAATCTATTGTTTACTGTAGCCACCTTTATTAGTTATCTTAGCTAGATCTTCTGGATAACTTGCAGCAGCTTCTCCATCAGCACTTGCTTCACCTTGCACTTTAATGTTATTGAGACAGCTTCTTTCCTTAAACCTCATGAACCAACCTCTGCTAGCTTCCAACTTCTCTTCTGCAACCTCCTTACCTCTTACAGCTTTCATAGAATTGAAGAGAGTTAGGGTTTCACTCTGGAGCAGGCCTTGGCTTAAGGAAATGTATGCCTGGGTTGATTTTCTATCCAGACCACTTAAACATTTTCCACATCCACCTTAAATCTGTTTTGCTTTCTATCATTCACTGGAGTAGCACTTTCAATTTCCTTCAAGAATTTTTCCATTCACAGCTTGACTGCTTGGCACAAGAGGCCTGGCTTTCAGACTATCTTGACTTTCCACATGCCTTCACCACTAAGCTTAATCATTTCTAGCTTTTCATTTAAAGTGAGAGACATGTGACTCTTGCTTTCACTTGAACATTTAGAGGTCATCATAGGGTTAATAGTTGGCCTAATTTCAATTTTTTTTTTTTTAAAGAGAATAGGAAGGCCTGAGGAGAGGGAGAGAGATGGGGAGAAAGCTGATTAGAGGAGCAGTCAGAATACGCACAACATTTATCAGTTAAGTTTTCCTTCTTATACGAGTGTGGTTCTCAGTGCCCCCAAACAATTACAATAGTCACATCACAGATCACTAAAAAA